>NC_063218.1:30122500-30467500 GCF_020740725.1 Corvus hawaiiensis | reverse complement strand
CTCCCATACTTAAATTCTGTGTATAAGATTTTAATTTACGAGTGTAAAGCTTGTAACATTGATATTAATGGAAAATCTGCCTGGGGTTTAGTAGTGAAGATGAATCAAATGTTGCTTGATTACTATGAGCAGCCCATTCAAGGTAACTGTTTGTTCCCTTGCTTAGAGGTGAATATCCTACTTTCCAAGCAGCTGAACATGTTCAATGCATGACTGAGAGTGTGCTGGCGGTCATATTTCCAGTTCCCCTAGCCATTGCCTTGATTTTTCTAGTCACAGTCCCTTGGCATCTTAAGGGTTTTGTTTAAATAAAAATGCATATGTTCCTATGCATCCTTTTTTGTGAACAACCTTTTTTTTCACCTAGCCCCCATCACGTCCAAAGGAATGTTTCCTGGTTTTGAAAAATGCTTAGTGTGAAAAGGGAGACCCTCTTTCCAGTTACTTCTGTAATCAAAGGGTTCATAGTTTTCTAAGTTATATTAAGCCAATTGCAAGATCAGAAAATATTCAGCATAGTGTTTTGAAGTCCAGATGAATCTCTTCAGGCACATATGATTTCAGTGGTTTGATTTTCCTAGTGAAGCATTAACCTTGATGACATGCTCATTCTGGTACCTTCTAACAAAATGAAAAATTTTTAAGGTAGCATCAACAGTATAGTAGTAGCTATGACTCTTAGTGTATTTTGAACACTGTTACAAACTTTGGACAAATAAATGACTGACACTTTTGTTTCATGATGTCCCAAAAAGGGGACATCATAATTTAAACCTGTAAACCTCACTGCTCTCTGCTTGCCGGTCCCGTTGTTGTAAGGGAGTTCATCCACTGTCTTGGATGTACTGTACTTCTGCTTCAATCAGAAGATTTATTTCCTAGTTTCTTTAAGAGGACCTGATGCCAAAAATCAGTTTAAAATTTTGTTTTAAGGTAAAAAGAATAAAAAGGGAAGCAACTGTTTAAAAAAATAACCATAAAAATAATTCATCTCAGTTTTATTTGAGATGTCTTATTCTACATTGAATGTCTTATTCACATTCTCTTTTGGTTGTCTTATTCTACAAGCTTAGCAGCCTAAACAAAGTAATCAGTTCTGTCCTTGGCAGAGACAAGTGCTTCTGACCTAAGAAACACAGAAATAATTATTGTTAGGAAGAGAACGAGAGCATTTTTTTATTACTTTCTTTAAAAAAAGATATTTTTAAGCTGTTTCCAGTGCTATTGTTTCATATGACAAATGCCAGGAGATGACCAATATCATAAAAGCTTAGGTTTAAAAATGTTATAATAGACCAAATTACACCTTCAACTGTTATACTGACTGTCTTATATTTGGCTTTGTAATAACCAGCAATAAATGCCGCAATCAAAAACTGTCACTGAGAGAAGTGCTTTAGATTCAATGTCCAAGTAGTGGTTAAGCCAGAAACAGCAAAAGACACAGTTGTGATCATAAACCATGAGGACTGTATAACTGGGTCTGACACTAATGTAAAAAGAAGTTTTCCACAGAGAACAAGAGACTTTCTCCACAGATTCCATAGCAGAATTGACCAACAGCCTCACCGTATTCTGCAGTGCCTCTGTAGAACCATTACAGTAGTCTGTATGCCCATATGCCACCTCATGTGGGATGTGCTTGAAGCTTTAAAAGTAAGTACCAAAATTTTGAAAAATTGAAATACATACGTCTATTTTCCCATTACAACAACTACGTTGTCACTATTCTCAACTGTACCAGATTTTATAGAACAATAAACATGAATTTAGCCCGACATGTAACCAACTTTTTAATTGGCTGCCTTGAAAAGGAGTTTCTAAATAATTATACCATGATATCATGGCCTATCTGACATACACAGATGCAAAATTTTCTTGACTGGAAGCTTAGATTCCTTTATTTATTGATTTCCACCACAGATTCAGTAATTATCAACTTTCTGCCGAGCCATCTTTGGAATGTTTCTATATAGATATTACCATCCAAGATGTTATCATCAGTTACCTGACTGTTACCTAAAAACTTCAATATATATAGAAAAACCATGAGTCCACCTATTTCCATAAAATACAAACCTGTGCCAGACTGTTAAAAGATGCAATATACAATTACACCCTTATATAAAACATTTGTTGTAAGCAGAAAACGTGACATGCTTGTCCCAGTCATCTAAAAGGAGGTTTTAATCAATAAAACCTCTCCTGTGAAAAGACCCACACAAATACAGTATTAGGAAGTAAATCATTTGTTTTCACCATCCATTGATGGAATTTTTAGACCATCATTACACATTTATAGCCTGTAACAGAAAAAAGATCCTACTTTGGAAAAAATAAATCTTTCTAGAAAAATCTTCTCAGAACCATCCACCCTGGTGTTCAAACAGACCTCTAGCTTTGCTGAGCTTGTCAGTAGAAGCAAATGGTGTGCATTTGCTTAATGAATTAAGAGCATGCCTGAGCATGGAATGAAAAACTTGCCAAGGGATCTCTAAAGTAAGTAATTCTTACAACAGACCTATTAAATATCTTTGTATTATATACCAGCACTTCCAGGATTGTAATATATTGTAAATGTTTTCATGGTAACTTTGCAAGTGAAACTTAGCCATGATTATGCTCCAGATTGAATGGTACAGGAAGTCTTTAGAGAACAAAAAACTACCCAGGTAAACATTTCTAATGAAACAATCATTCTGTAATCCCTCAGTATTGATTCTTAAGGGAAACTCACAAAAATATCTTCAGAAGGTGAGAATAAGGACTCAAATTTGTAATTCTACTCTAATTTTGAAGAAGTAGTTCTACTGACAACGTGTTGTGGTTGACACTATAATCTTTCTTAACTTCTATCTATATGCTTTAGAGGCTATAACCTACCTGTTTCGGTGTCTCTTCTAAGTAGTAGTTTATCTTTTCCCCCCTTTCCCTCCTCTCCTAAAATGTCCTCTCCTCCATAGTTTTCATTATTCTTACAAAGATAGTACAGTTGATACCTTGGTAGGTCTACTCAACTTGTATCTAGCTTAAAAAGCTGTTGTGTTTTTTCAGGCCAGTCACCCACATTATTTCCTGTCAACATGCCCATTATTCATAATTTTTCATGTTCTGCTTCACTATGTTTTATGGGAATGGTCCTAGTTGGAGTTCAGACATCTTTTTTAAGATTATGTATTCACTATTGGCAAATTTTTTTGAGTCCACTACATTATCTTGGCGTTTTGGCACCACAGTTCTTTCCATCCCCCATCCCAGTTTGTTTTCATTTGTGAATTTGATGCATGAGAGCCTGAGGGTTGAGCTCAGTAACTGAAACATTGTCTCTTTCTCTAGAGGTTCAGTTATGTGATTATTGTGACAGGTTTGAAGTGCTCATGTTCCTTCCCTTTGAATTTTCACTAGGTTAACTCTTTGTGAGCCATACCATGCCCTAGATAATTCATCCCTAGACATTCGTTAACATATACAGAAACAATGTGTTGGTTCTTTGTGTAGCTGGCATTTCTGCTGACTTAGGTTTGCCCAAATTCCACTTGCAAGGGTGCCTTGTATTGCTGTGTACCTACTGGGACACTCACATGGACCAACCCTTCTTTCCTCCTCACTTGTTTCCTACAGTACCCATATGCTTGTTTGTAATAGATACTTTCTACTGTAATCCAGTTTCATGGTTATATGACAAGGTATTCAAAACTTAGTAGATGATTCAAGACATCAATTTAGTAATTTCTGTACCTTTACTTCTCTGGAGAAATTCTCTTTTACTGAGACATCATAAGCATAGCTTTATTTTTATTGCAATACTGAAAGTAAATTCAAGGTGAACTGATTGTGATAAATTGGTGCCCTCCATATCATTACACACTGAAATGCTATTGAACCTCAAAAATGTGTCAAACTTTTTTTTCCAACCAGGTTTTGGTCTGTATTCTGTCATGTGTTTTAAATGTGAAACCTCATTGCTTTTAGCTGTTGTTTTTGCTGAAACCACAGTCTATTGAGTTGGGGAATTGAAGCACTGTGCTCTTCAGATTGTTCCCCTTCTTGAACTTCTTCAGTGCAAATAAACCATATGGGTTCTATCTCCCTCAGGCAGTGCAAGCAAACAGGGTGGTTGTCTTGAAAGTGGGTTTTTTTTTTCCATGGATCTTGATGAGATCATCTCCCCTTTAAGGTAGGTTTTTAGCTGCTTTCCCATTTTCCCACCTTTTCTTTTTGAATCCAAGGGATCACAAATAATTTTCACCCTTCTATTTCTGCTGACTAAGCTTCCTTTTACCATCGTAAAGACTTGGAAAACATCATTCTTTTAAGGCAGCATTTTCATATGCTCTTTGTTGTTGGAGAGGCACAGTTTTCAGCTCAACTCCAGGTAATGTTTCAGGGATTGAACACATTTTATCCCTGAGTTCAATTGTGCTGTTTCTCACCACAAGCTCTCTCAACCTAACAAAAAAAGCCAACCTGGAAATGCTGAGAGAATTCTGTTTCAGAACATTCTCGCAGTACCTCTTTGTAATGAGATAGGACAACATTTTCAAAACAAGGAAAAATCTCTTATTTAACCTGACTGTTGCAGTTTAGGGCAGTTTAAAATGGAAAAGCCAAACTTACGTGCATGCCTGTGCCCAGATTATCACTTGTTTTAGGCTTAAAGAGTCCAGGATCTGATATCTCTGCACCACAAAACAATTTTTGACATCCCTTTCTTTTATTTGTTTGTTTACAAGGCCAACCAAAATCTTTTCAAAGGTTTATATGTTTTTCCTCCATGGTTATTACTTGTTTGAAATTATTTTCTGGTTATTTGTCTTCTATTAAAGAAGACAATATTAAAAATTGTAATTGTATTTATATTCTGAATTTGTGGTGGCTTACTTGCACAGATTCTGGCATGTTAATTTCTGAAAGCATGTTATATAGTATATATTGTCACGCATTGCTTCTTGAAGCACTTTTTCAGTAAGCACACTGAGCTAATGCTGAGGGGTTTTGTATTTTTCAGTTAGAATCCAGACAGGGTTAAAAATAAGAGCTTTAGCTCCAAAGTTCTGATCAAGTTTGTGTTGTATAACTAGATACATATTTTTAGAGAAAGTTCCATATCCACTGTCTCCTAGGTAAGATTTTTTTTTAGTATACAGTGTTAGTGACCTGTTTCTTCTCTTTGCAGTTAGAGCTTTATATCAGTGTTGAATTAATTTTCCCCTAAATATCCTAAAAACTGTTTCTGAGTTATTTTGTGGTCCTTGGGGATGAGAAGTATGACTTGTTTATATTAGGCAGCAGAGTTATTTTATTTCTAAATTTTTTTTATATTTCTTTCGCTGTGACTTTCTGTACTTGTATTTGGTAAGAAAGGTTAGGGGGCTTTTTGTACTGCTGTGTTGTACTTCCTTCCTTCCTTCCTTCCTTCCTTCCTTCCTTCCTTCCATCCATCCATCCATTTTATTCCCTCACTTGAGTAATTTGAGAGAGAGATCTTATGTTAGAAGCAAGCTGTTTTCCTTAAAGTCAAAAGCTCTGTGTTGCAAGGCATCTGTTACATCTAAATGCATTTTGATTTTCCCAGGCATTTGAAATGAATTAGTAGCAAACAGAAGTATGTGTACATATATGAGTGGATATTGAAAATAGTTCCAGTTTAGGTAAACATCTTGATTATTAAGTATTGCAGTTTCTAATATGTACGTATTGTAGTTTTATTTGTGTTCAGTTTTTCAAATTGCTTTAAGAATGTTCCTATATACTTATGTTAAAGCCTAATTAATTTCTGTGAAAAGATTTGTTATAATTCCTCAAAAGAATGTCTTACATAGTGCATCTATAAATCCTATCAAATTTCAGAATTGCATGATATTAAATATTTGTGTCTGTCATTCCAGTGTTTATGATAATTATTTCCAAGCCATCCAGTAGTATATTGTTAAAGCTTGAGATACTAAATGAAAAACATTGTTCAATTGTGCAGGAAATATTTTTCAAATATTTGCGAAAGAGAAAAAGAATCTTGAAGCAATTGTTTAAAAATAATTTTGATAGAAGGTCATTATACATACATGAAAGAAAAAAGAAGTACAAAAAGGTACAGAACAATTAGAATATTCTTTAAATGCCAGTCCTGATCTTTTGATTCTACTTTATGAAATACTGCAATATACTGTAGGGATTTTTTTTTAAATGTTGCTCTGATAATACTCACCATGGCTTTTTTTTTTAAATGTCAAATCTCTTACTAAAGAAGGGTAGGATAATCACTGGCATATCTGTAGAGACATCACAATTTTTAAGATAGAACTTTAATGCCAATCTGAATCCAAATCTAGAAGTTGAATTGGGTTACCCACATGCATAACTTTTAATTTAATGTTTATTCCTAGTATATATGCCAATAGTTATATATAACTTTCATTTGTGCATACTTACCACAATCCAAAATATTATATGTAGATAAAATATGTGAGATCACTGCTGTCTCCATTATATTTCTGCTTCGTGTTCCTTGTAATGCACCATGGACCTGTAATTGTAGTACCTGCTGTCCCATCATTTATGCATTATTCCATCAAAGAGGTACCAGTAATACTAATCATGTAAATGCCAACAACTGCTTCTTCTGCTGGATACACTGATGTTGGTAGTATATCTAGGGCTAAATACTTGCATTGGAACATACTCATATTGTAGTCAGTGGGATTTTTCTCCTATCTTTGGTTGGAAGAGGTGCTGGCAAAGGTGCAAAAGTGAAGGAGAGAATTAAATGGAAAAGAGCAAAGAATAAAATTAGGAGAGAGAAGGTTGAAAAGAAAAAAAATGTAAAATACATCAAATAAGTAGATACTGAAAAGGTTAAAAAAGGTTTATGGGTTGAAAAGGGAATGTTGGCAAAGGTCGATTAAGAAGAGGTTAGCTGTAGAATCATAAACAAAGAAAGAAATGGAGGGAAAAAAAAAGGAGAAACTAAAATGAGTCAGACAGAAAATAGGCAAAGTGTAGAGAAATGAAGAGAGAGAAGGAAATTCATCCTGCTGGAGATAGTTTCTCCTGTCACTCACAGTAAGTATTGCCTCTAGAAAGGTCAGTTCAGGCATAGCCAAATGACAGAAGTGATAGGGGAAAACCACATCATCTGATTTAAGGTGAATAAAATAGGGCTCAAGAAGTAATTTTTATTTTTGATAGGACAGTGTTTACTCTGACAAATCAATAATTCCCCCTTGAAATATTTGGGGAATTCTGGTGAATATGACTAACATTTTTTTTTAATCCTGCCATTTCTGAAGTCAAATTTCTCACACCTAAATGCATGGTATAGCATAATCTTATGTGGACAGAATGTTGAAGCCTTAGAAAGAAACTGATCTTGTAAGAGATACTGACTGGCAGGAACGTAGTTAAGAAATTAGGTAATGTAGTTAAGAAGATGGTTTGTGAAGTCTTAACTTATTTGAAAACTCTTGTTTGCAAAACAGATCATGTCTTTTATAAAGAAAACACAACATTGTCTTGTTTCAGTGATGTCCCCAACTTTAGTATTGTGGCTACAATACAACTGCTGTTTCAGGTTTTTTTTTCCAAATTTATGCTTCCTTTCATCCTGTAATTGAGTGTTAGGAATTTGGAGTCTGTAGGTTTTTATAAAAATTAGTAGTGCTGACAGTAACAACAGGAAAAACAACCAAGTGCCAAATTTTGTATAAAGCATCAGGATTTCATTTTCATGGTCATTAAAGTTGCCATATATATTTAATCCAGTAGATGATAAGTAAGATGAATTTTTATCTCATGTTGCAGCATATTCCTTGCATAATTGACAGAGTAGTGAGTCCTTTAGACCAGTTTGGTTTTCTCTTTTTGTATTTATTAATCACATGAGGTAATGTTACATTTATAGTTAATTTCCTTTTACTTGCACACAACTGTTCTACAGGATAATTTCAGATTATATTAACAAATAAAAAGGGCATGACAGAAAGAAAAGAAAGCAGCATGATAAACGTTGTGACCTTCTAGTGAGAAACAGTATGGCATGCATAAAGGACTGCTGCATTAAATGGACAAGGGGGGAGAAGGAAGTGGGTAATTATTTGTAGCAGTGCTTTTACTGTTGTTGGAATGAGACAGACTAACAGTGGCAGCAGTCATTTTGCTGAATCAAAGTCCATGTTAGTCGCATTATACACTGCCACAAAAGGTTGTTAAGGCTGGTATTAGCATGTACCACTGAGGACATTGGAAGGACTCGATCTGTCACACTAAATCGCCTTCTTGCCCTCAACCATTGAAGTCTCCAGCTCCTCTGACATGTTCTTTCATTAATGGCCTGGCCTTGACAACTGATCCTAATTGCCTCTGAACCGCACTTCATGTATTATTGGTGTCTGCCTGCCCTGGTTCATGTCAACAAGCCACAGCATGCACAGGGTGTGCCCGGTGCCTTTCGCTGAAATGATGCTCACATAGTCGTTTACCTCTGAGGGTTTGGGTCTCACTGGGAATGAAGTATAAAGCTAAAGATCTTCCTGTCTCTTCTTAGTAATACTTTAATGTGGATCTGTGCTATGTACTTATTAGGCATGTATGAAGGCTTAGTATAGCATCAGGCCAATTATGCAAGATTCCATTAAAGCAGAGACTGTAAAACAAAACTTGCCTACATTCTGGTTACTGAGTGTTTGTTTATTCCTTCTGAAAAGCTTATTGAACTGGAATGTATAGCTTACACTACATTTTTCATAAATCAAAAAATCTGGTTTTATTTGAAGTAATAGTATAGAAGAAATATTATCCAATAACTCTTGACAGAGTTCCTGCTGATTGAAATGTTCCTACTATAGAAATAGGTAGGAAAAGGATCCCGTTAGTTGAGATTTTAAAGTAAGGAAAATTAAGGTAAAAACTATTTAAAAATCTTAATGCTCTTTTATTTTCCATGAAACAGTTTCATAAATATATTTATTAATATTTCTGAGAATGTTTTCAAACATGCATTTTATTTCATAAAGCAATACATTGCTTTTCCTGATTCTAAACCCTTTTAATTTTCAGTCTTACAGATTGTCAAAAATGTATATATTTTAATTCTGCTACTGCAGTATGCAGTGTGTTTTTACTGTGAAGTTTTATTTTTAAATCTGTAGTAACATATCTGCTTGCCCAAAAAAATTATATATTTTAAGCATGGCTGTGATTTAAGACTTTTATAATTTTTTATAAGATTTTCTATGATTACCTCAGTCATCAAGAAGACTGAATAATTTGAATGGGAAGCTTTTTAAGCATGCGAGTTTTACCAGTGATAATAAAAAATAAATCACAGAAGCTCTTTGGTGCTAGGTATCATTTAGCCTAATCTAGACAGTGACATTTGGGCCACTAACAGCATAATCATAGTTATTGCTACAAATTGCTCCATGTTTGAGTTTTAATGTTATAAGTAAATTATGCCACAGGATAAAATATATGCTTCTTTGGGAATTAAACATGTTTATTTCAGCAATGTGGATATGGATTACTAGGAGAAGGCAAATTTCTTTCATGTGGTAATACTGCCACCTTCTGAGCCAGTGAAGAATGATTCAGAGATGCAGCAATTTTCTGTCTTGGGGACTTACTGAAGAATGTGCTGCAGGTTGGTGGTTTGCTTTGAGTCAGCAGCATAAGGTCCCAAAGAGAAAAGTGCTCAAGACCAGAGATTGCCTGAAACCTATAGCTGAAATTGTTTCAAAATTCACTCTGAGAGGCAGTTTAACTTTCCTTGGAGATTGCACACCAACTGTGAAAGTCTGGCAGACTAGAAGAAATAGGAAGAAGAGTCTGTGATGAAACTTTTGATAAAAATGCTTTTCTAAAGAAAAAGCCATTGAAGTCCAAAACAAAAAATCATTCCCTATACTTTGTCAAAAGACTGATCCTGAGTTAATTCTGATTCAAGAATGACATAGAAAGTTCAGTGGTTTTAGGACAGAGGTGGCCACAGCTGGGATTAGGAGATGAAGGGGATTGTGGATGTTCTTTCACCATCATTCATTCAGACAACGTGCCCTTCAGCAGAACAGCAAGCCCTTCTGATTTTCTCGAATTAGGAAGATTAGCATGAAGCGCATAATGCGGGATGATGGAATTTGTCATAATTTGCATTGTCCTGGAAAGATTCAGTTTGATAGAGCGATGCATCTCAGAGCATGTCATGTCCCACGGGCAGGTCATGGAGGAAACTTGGCAGAAATAATTTCACGATATGTGCATCAGTTGTAAATGCCTCATAACCAATTTGTCAAAAAAGAAAAAAAAAAGAAAAAAAAAAAAAAGAAGTGGAGGTCAGGAGAGTTGAAGGAAGTGGGCATTTGCCCAAACACACGTGGAAGTTGTATGTAACAGTAAATTAGACTTGTGTCATTTTGGAGTAAGACATGATTATATGCACGTAATGAACACATTGACGAGATACTTGCCAAGTTACTGGTACAGTTTTTTTTCTACAGTTTATAAGAAAGGTAGATCTTTCACCAATTGCATTGTGAAGTTTATTTATGAATATTCCTTACAGAAATTATCAGACACAAGAGCTTCAGGATCAGTTTTCTGAGCGATTGCTTCTGACCTTGATAATGTTCCCAAACTGCAGATAGAAAAGGATAATCAGCATGTAGTTGACAAAACGGACATGACAGTGTTACTTACATGCTGCGGCATTTCTGGAAATAGGCATGTAGAATTCAGACAGGCAAGGGGAACACACTTACTTACAGTAACATAGCAAGAAGAAAAGGTCCAATGTCATGAATTGACCATGGTTTATTTATGGACCATCTGACAATGAAGCAACAGTCTTTGATATTTAGAAATCTTTTTTTGCCCAAGAACGTTATAACTGATGCTCATAGGTTATGTTATTTATCATTTCCGTATCTGGTTCTACTTGAGGAAGACATTTTACAATGTCTCCTGTATTTGTCTTTCTTTATACATTTCAAACAACAGATTAATGTCGGTGGTTCAGTAACACTGATCATTTGTGACAGTTGAGCATTTGTGAGTTGAGGGTCTAATAACAAAAACAAAATAAAAGAGGGAAAAATAAAAAGGAAATTGTCACTTCTAAGGACCTACTTTGCTGTCTGTGGGATCCAAATAATTCTTCCTACCTGAGGCTGATTGTCAGGCTGCTGTCTTTCAGATGGTTATTATTGTAGAATCCTAATTTTTGAAAACTGAATTACCTTAGGGTACAACTCAACATAAATAAATCTTTCAACACCCAGTACCTGGAATCAAGATACATGTGAAACTAATAACACTGCACAGTTACAATTTGATCAAGTGTGTTGATGTGGGTTTTTGGAAGAAAGTATTTATAGGGTTCTGCATAAAAAAAATGTGTTTTAATAATGTCAGGCCAAATCACTCAAAATATTTTTTGTCTGCAAAATACTAACTCTCTGTATAGGTTCTGTGAGGTTTTGATCTCTTCTTTTTTCAGTTTACAGCTTTAAGTTTGCAGAGAAATTGCTATGCTAGTCAGGGATCATAATTGATGTGTGGTACCAGTGAAGAAAAAATACAATTTCTGTAACAAGTAAAGGCTCCTATATCTTGTCTATAGATTGAAAAAAATAGGCTTTATCTTTTATTGCATCAAAAGCTCAGATCCTGTTTTATTTAGTAGTGCACTGTGCATGTGAAGAAAAAGAATCTTTAGAAGCCCAAGTGTGGTTTTATTACTTTGCTGGGTGATACATGCTGATTATATTTTTAAATGACAGAATAAATAATCTTTGCATTTCTGTATTTAAATGTTGGTTGGTATTTTATTCTTAAGCTACAGTCTGGTAACTTTCGAGTGAAAAGCAACAAGTGTCTAGTTTTTCTATAGCTTTTTTTACTGATGTTTTTCAGAAAATATTTTGCACAGTCTGCTGGTCACTTCATTTACATGGCTTGACTTAGAGTTTTGTGGCCTGATGGTGATGAGTGAAAAATTTTAAATTAATAAGTAACCTTTAAAAAACCCAGAGCAAAAGATAGTGTTTTGCTGTAGGACTTAATTACAGAATATAGAAATACAACATCTGGTGGTAAGAGAGCAGAGCTCAAAACATACAGAACTGATTGAAAAATGTAGTAGCTTTGAAATTTTCCATTTACAATTTCTACTTAATACTTGTATTAACTTAATCTTGATAAAGAACTTCCAATCAATATTTTTTTCATTTGGCCTCTTTGTGAAGTTTACTGCTATCTGGTGATGGATTTAAAACATGTCCATAGGATTCCCCTTTCTGATAACAGGAGCTGTGTAAAATGCTTAAATTCTGATAGGCTCTTCACATGACATTCTTTGAGAGTATGCCCAGTGAAGGATGAAGCTGTAGAAGTATACAAGAAGTAGGTGATATTATTTGTTATGTAAATTTTTCTCCGTATTTGCCATTTCTGATTGTGAAAGTTCATTTAGCACTTTTCATAGGGTCCATGTGATATCACCATTCAGGAGCTTATTATGTTGGGTAGAATTCACACATTTCTTTTTTTTTTATTCCCTTTGGAGAAAGGCAGTATGTAATATGAGATACTTGGTGTAATTTTCTTTTAAATGGGGAACGTTCTAAAATAAAATGCTGAAATAAGAATAAAGTTAGATAATACTGTTCAAAAGGAAGAATAGGAGGCCAGAAGAAAACTGGGAGGTTTTTTTTCCTAAATTTATAAGGATTTCAGAGAGAAAAAGAAACTGCTTCCACATCTGAAAGTCTTCAGAGAAATAAAGGGAAAGAGGACTTTGCTCATGGACAGAAACTTGTTCTTTAGAAATTACTTTGCTCTAAAGGGATTTTGTCTACTGATTATCAATGACCTCCAAAGAAGTTTATCAGCATGTATGAAGAAACCCCAGGTTTTTTTTTCTAGTTATTCATGCCACAGATACAATCTAGAAATTTCTAGTTGATCTGTGTTCTTTCTATTCTTAGAGTTCTTAACTTAAAAGTTTCTTCAGGTTCAATTCTTCTGTAATACACACATACGCATCCCTGTCTCCTTCTGAGTCCTTAGAGCTTCCAGTGTAGTTTTTAGCTTCTGAACATCTGAAAATCCCTGTCTGAAGGCAGACATTGGAATAATCTGTGGTTTTAACATCCTTAGTATTTTGTGCCAGTCACCCAACTCAAGAGAGGGCAGATGGAAGGGAAGACAAGAGAACAAAATTTATGCAGGGAGAGGGCAATCCTTCTTTTATTTGTCTGGAGTTAGGTCTTTTACTGGACTTCATGTTCCTGGCCAGTGATGCTTTGGTTTTGATCCTTTGAGAGTTCAGTTTTAACTTTCTGTAAAAGCAAAGAAGTGCAAAATAGGCCCAGTGCAGGGGTCATCATGGATCTTTATTACTTGTTTTGGTATCAGGTTAGGGGATGTAAATCTTAAACTTTATGATGCCATATAATAAGTAGCTTTTTCAGGGGAAGAGTTTATATAAATAATAACTATTTTCTGCCATGTAATTATATAACTGTAAAACACCAAAGATTACCTAAATATTAAGTAATTTTCTTTGTTGGGAATTCATAACTAAAAAATCTGTTTAAAATTGTTAGACTATTTGTGAATTCTCTAGAAATTCAGAATAATATTTTGTAAAATTCTATTACTGTAGCTCTTAGGCTTTAGCAAGGGGAGAAGGCAGTCATTCCTCTTTTGGTAGGCAGGAGAAAAATACAGTTAAGTCAGATAGTACTTTACAAAACGTTTGTCTGTATCTTCTTTTCAATTTGTCTGTAAAAAAGGGAAAAAGACTGAGGAGAGAAGAAATAGGAGTGCAGAAGTAATAACACTTGTATGTGAGACACAGTGAACATAGTACTCTGAGCACATTACAGTAAAACTCTTTAGAGAATCTGGGAGTGGAAAGACACAATCCATAGATTGGAAATTGAGTCTAGAGTGCACTCACACAGGTAAACTGTACAGTCTGTTGGCATTTCAGCTACCACTGTATTGCGTTGTTCTGAGAAGGTGAAAGAAATGGGAAAGTAAAACAGAAGATACTAGCATTGAGAGGAATATCAAATAGACAAGGAGATGAGGAAAACTATTGTTAGTAACTAGGAATGTCTGAGGCACATTCATTCAAATGTGGAATGGTGTGGGATGGAGCTGTGAATTACACACGTTGTGCTCATCTGCCAGTCCATACAGACATTCCACAGAATCAGAGAATGGCTGAGGTTGGAAGTTGGTCATATTGTCCAACCTCTTGTACAAGCAAGGCCACCCTGAGCAGGTTGCCAAGGACAATGACAACCTGCCTTTTAAGTATCTTCAAGGATGGAGACTCCCCAACCTCTCTGAGTGACCCGTGCCAGTGCTCAGTCCCACACAGTAAAAAAGTGTTTCCTGATGTTCACAGGGAACATCCTGTGTCTCACTTGGTGCCCATTGGCTCCAGTACTGTCACTGGGCATCACTGCTATAAGCCTGGCTCCATCTTCCCTGCAGCCTCCTTTCAATTATTTATATATATTAATGAATGCCCTTCTTGAGCCTACTCTTCTCTAAAACCAAAATGTCTTAAGTTCTCTCTGCCTTTCCTAATAGGTGAGATGCTTCAGTCTTTTAATCATTTTTGTAGCCCTTTGTTGAACACTGTCTCTTGTACTGGGGAACCCAGAACCAAACACAGCACTCCGTGTTTGGAGTACCAGTACTGAGTAGAGGGGAAGGATCAACTCCCTCGACCTGCTGGCAATGCTCCTCTGAATGCAGCTCGAGATACCATCTCTCTATTACATTACTATTACTATTACTATTACTAGACATTACTATTATTGCAATTTGTGAAGTGAAAAGTAAGGACTCTGCCCAGAGTCTTGAGCAATGCAAAATGTCGTTTTCCCACAGATCTTCCTGTGTCCTCAAAAAAAATAGCAAAAAGAAGTGGAACAATGTAGCTCTGAGTTGTATCAGGGAGAACATTTTCAACATTTATTCTTGTCTGAGTAAAGAGTATGTAATTTGTGCAAAAAGTTAACTGGTTGAACTGCCTTAGATGTATTTTTAATTTATCCCTTCAGAGTTTAGAGAAAAGTAACAAGTATTGCCAAGGTTTAATTTGGCATAATTTTTAAAAGCTGTTACATTATTTTTTTTTCTGAATTAGAATCTTTTTCTTAAACCTAAAAATTTGAAAGAAATTTCCAGAAAATAAATAGCTTTTGATTTATTCTCATAAAACGGATAAGCCATTAAATAGTTATTTAAGTGTGTGTTTTCTCAGCAATGTTGCAGGAAATTAAGATGTCAGCCGTACTTGCAGACATCTCATTTACTGAATCCAAAGTGTTACTCTGAGAAGTACTTGATGGAGGGCATGGAAGACTGTAAATTGAAAAGAGAGTAAGATGAGGAAGCAGGGAGAGCTATGGATGAGTGAGACCTCCAGTATGACTGGTGGTGTTTTCCCTTCCCGAGAGGGAAGACCAAAGCGGATTAAAGATGAGCAGGTTCCAAGTGATTAGTTCAGTTTATTACATTCTCAGCTGAATCCCTCTTTGTCTGTGTGCTTCCCCAGCCTTCCCTCCTGTTCAGAGTATCAAAAAGTTAATTACTGTAATTTAAAAAATGTACATACAGAGCCTCAGCACATGTAGATCATGGAGGAGGGTCTGAAACACTGCTAGCCTGCCTTGGCACCTCACCACCACTTTTGCCATTCTTCTTTATTTTAGCTCTATGCAATATGTCTGCTCACAGTTCTGTTGTTTCCTATGCTAACCAGGAATGGTGGCTGTTCATATTTGTTTCCTAGCCCTATACATAATTTTTCTTCCTGTGTCTATTATTTTTCCCTTCCTTTTGATTATAGAAAAGATTTCTCTGCAAAAAGAATTATACCTTCATCATTTAACTAGCATTCAGAAGGACTCAGCATGACAGTAATTTAAAACAAAAATCTTTTATTTTCACCATACTAGTAGTTAACTAACTGTATTTTCATACTAAGATTGCAGTTCATAACATTTTCTGTTTTTCTGAGTTCTCTATTTCTCCATAGGAGCTGCTAGCTGCTAAGCAGATTTGAGACTCTGGTTGTATGTAAGGGAGACTCAAAACTTTAGAAGTATGAATGTATAACACAGATATTGATATTTTTTAAAATATGTGATTTCATGTGGAAGTTGAATAACTAATAGCAGTTATTGTGGTCATATATTTTTCATTTTGTTCATCAGTGTTACATTTTCATTTTCTGGATATTGAATGTTATTTGATAATAAAATTCTGCTCTAAGTTGCACTTAGGTAAACAAACTTAAGAGTGAAACTTTGGTCCATTATATGCCAATTACAGTCCTGAACAGGTGGTAGTGATATGCTGAGCAGTGGTTGGGTAAGAAATTTATCCAAGGCATAAGGATCTTTTTCGTTGCTGCAATTCTTATTTGCTATGAAGTGCTAAAAATAGTAATGAAGTGTCACCCTGAAAACTTTGTTGTTTCATATGCAAAAGAAGAGTTTAGAGAATGATGGAATACAAAAATTGAATGCAGCCTTTAAAAAGACTTGGAGAGATAAGGAATCAATGCAACACCTATAGATTTAATGCTGAGGTTTATTTGTTTCATACTCATACTCTAGCTTTACCAGGATATATTCTTGTATTATATGGTAGTTCCATTTAAACTGAAAGTTTATAGCAGTAATTACAACAGCAGCCACTTAATTGAGATTTTTATTTATTTACTTAATTTTTATTTTCTAAACAGATTTTTCAATTAAATGCAGTTCTTTAAGCAAGTCCTTTCAGCACCCTAAATATGCGTGAAGGTCAAGTTGAAGGCAACCACATAAAAAGAATTCAGAACTTCAAATAAACTTGAAGGACTCCCATCATGTGCAGAGTTCTTATGTTCTAGGGAAGTCTTACAGTAGAAGTCTCTTCTGTGTGTGCATCGTAGGCTTGATACATACTTGTATTGTGGACATGTCTGGGATGTGAATATTCACAAGTGCTTGTGAAGTTTCTACTCTGGATGTGCTGCCAGATGTCTGGAGATGCATAAATACAGAATAAAATTTATGGACAGAAGAAAGTAAAAAAAAAACAAGTTAAAAAATGATAGGTCTATTTATGCAACCTGATTTTTCTGTCTGCTCCCCTCCCAGTCAAATGACTTGCATAGACTTCTGAAATTTACACCAGCATGTGAATCACTGCAAGGGTCTGTCCAGAGCCTTCTAAAGATTCAGAGGAATTTCAGATAGGAAACCAACTCTCTTTCAACAACAATTTATCACCTGGGATTCTACTGAATTGTTTTTGACGAGAGATTATTTTCTCAGAAAAAATACATTTAGCTTTTAGGGGTTTAATAATAGCTCAAAAATGAGAAATCTCAGTTACATTTTTTTCAGGCTTATCTTTTCATGTTTGAGTGTCCCATTTCTCTCACAGGAAGATATAAAATATTCTGTATTAATGTTGCAGGTTTTCTGATAGCTACTGTATGCTACCTGATTTAAGATTTTGATTATCAATACGTCTTGATGCAACTGTGGCCCTCAAAAAAAGTGATGAAAATACAGCCATTTAAGTGCTAAATAAAGACAGATATTCGTTTCAGATGTAGTGGTATTAAATATATTGCCTTTAAAATATATTCACAAAATAAACAGTAGATGGAAGTTCCATAAAGATACTGGTTTTAAGCTTCACTTTGAAAAGCTCATGGTTAGGCAAAACCAGAAATTTCTGTTCTGTCTTAAACCTTTACTCTGGCCTTCAGATCAAGTTATATAGTTATAATAATTAGTTATAAAAAGCTTTAAAACTTCAGCATAATTGCAGTCCTTTTCAGCAGTAGTATACTGAAAGATTTGGGATGTTTTTGAATTATTTGAAATATTTTAAAGATATTTATTGTTTTATAATGAGGGCTGAGGCATACAGATGTGAGATCTACTTATAATTAAATCCTAATTTTAACTGATGTAGAGGCTAATTGATGACTATGTATAATTTCAAGAAGTCTGTGTTTACAACTGAAAATATTTTATTAGTTTGAAAGAGATTCCTCATAGCACTCACTTAAAATAAGAGATTAAATTTCTGCTATAGGTATAGATGTAAGTGAAACTTTCCCATGTCAGTGTACTAGGTGATGCTGTAGTTGTAATTTTCATTTCATTGTCTGTGATTATTTCAATTTTTTGTTCCAGTTGAAAAAGCAACTATACCAAAGACAGTGTTGCTCTACAGAATTGAACCATGGAACTGAGTTCAGGAAGTACACTTTAGGTCAGGTTTCTCCTGTTTATATCTTGTAGTAAGTTTTTTAAAGTCAGCTGAACAATGACACTAATGTATTGTGAAATTAGTGTGGCAGAAGACACAGAGTTAGAGAACTCATAATTTGTAGGTTATGTCACCACTTAGATGTAGGGAATGTCCAGAGATGTTTAGCATGGGCAGGTCTGAAGCATATGCATAAAAGCAAGGCCTTAAATGCTGAGGGGAGCTTAGGATGAAAACATGCAGTCTTAGGACTTTAGGCAGGAATTTCAGGTGTGATAGTCTTTCACTTAGAGATCTAATTTCTGCTTAAGACACACTTGATACACACTGGACAACAATATTGTGTGTATTTTCACAGGTTATTTTTATGTATTATTTAGGTGATGGATTCTAAACCTCAGGTATTAGGAGAATCAAACTAATAGGAACTGATGTTACTTGTGGGCTTTCATTTTAGCACATCATAGTGGTTTAGGTTGCATGAGCAGTGCAGTAGTATCTCACAGAGATCACACTGTCAGATCCATGGATATTGCGAGGCTTGGGGCTTCATCATTGTAGGAACTTTGTTTACTTCTCCTGTGATTCTATAAAAAAGTTTAAAACTAATATGTCCTTTCTCAAACTGGGTGACTGCTTTCATTATGCATAACAATTTTGACTTAACTGTGAGATTTCAGAAGACTACACTGCAGTACTCTGTCAGCTGTGAAGCAAATGACTCAGCTGTCCTGGAGACTAAACTCTGGTGTCCCCCTAGAATAACTTTAAGCTTTACTGACAGAGTGACTTCCAGGAGCTCTGGGTGATGTTTGTAAATAAACATTCTGTTTAAGTCTCCAGAACTATTAGTCACATATCCTTCAGGAAAAGCTTCCTGGCTATGAAATCCTTGCTGTGAATTAAAATGCTTTTTATTTTACTTGAATAAATTACAACTGATTATCTTTTTGAGGATAAAAGAAGAAAGTAATCTGATTAGGAATGTCACCTGCCATGTTCCAAAACACATGGTGTGACTATTACTAGGTTCATGTTAGACATCTATACATTATTTTACTGCTAATTCAGGCAGTCTGGGCTAAAAGATCTAACTGGGCAAGGTGGGATGGGAAAGGTTGAAAGATCTTGGGATGCTCACTGAAAATCATCTGAATATCTGTTTCAAATACAAGGCTTCCTTTCTAGACCTGGGCGAGTTGTTTAATTGTACTAGGCTTTTTTTCTGAAAATTACTATGTTATTTTGTTTCCCTCATTGTTATTTTTTCTTTCTGTGGAGTCTCAGAACTCTAGAAAAATGGCCATTTGTATGCATGGAGATTGATTAAAACCATAATTAATTCTTCAGGACCACAGTTGCATCAAGTTTTAGAGTTGATTGTGAGACACTGTAAATTCCATAGCATACTTAGTTTTGTGCAAGAAAGCAGACTAGTCCTGTTGAGATCTAATATATGCATTTTATGCACCTACAGGTAATTATCTTTAGGTTCATTCATATTTTTCCAGTTAGGACAGGCAAACCCAGCGCTTCTATGATATAAAGAAACCCTCTTAGCTTGTAGAGGAGAAAGAGCTCCTCTTCAATGTCTTAGCAACCCAAGGTCAAACAGAGCTGATACAGATGATCAATATCACTTTGAGATCTCTAACATGCCAGACTTCTTCAACAGTCTAATTTCATGGCAGTAAAAGTCATGAATATATATATGAAGAAATATATGAAGAAAGAAATTGTAATGACATTCTTGCTTTAGAAAAATGGGGAATTAAAAGCCCTAAATTGTTAAGATTTTTCTCTGATTGAGGGTTGACCTCAGAACAATTCCTATCAAGGTCAAATGCCCAATAAGCAAGGTTGGCAGAGTTGTATATCCACCATCACAAGAGGCTTCTGTTTACTTCTCTGCATACATGCCAGTTCCCTGCCTCTGTGGAAAGGGCATTGTGATAATAATAATTGACCAGGATGGGATTCCTGAGAAGGCTGGGATGAGTGCAGTAAATAATATATTTGCACTAAGGGCAGCTGTATTACTGAATAATGGTTGATTTACTTTTTGTCATGTTGGGGTCAAATGGCTTGCAAATGTTGCAAGTGTTCTGTGACACAGACTCAGATGAGACACACTTGATTTTATTTCCTGCTGGTTTAACTTTGTTAAAATTTTATTAGTCATGCTAAATGGGACATTGACAAATGTTATCAATGTATATAAATTCTACAGTTTCTAGATTGATCTCAGCCCTTGGACAAAGACCACATAAGGTTAAAAAGGGAGAATTATAAGAGATGTTTATTTGGTACTGGGTCCTCTAGAGACAGTCACAGCAGTCTTCTGCTAGTGGGATGGAAAGGCTTTGAGTATTCCTTAAATGAGTGGCTTACTAAACATTTGCCAAACATTTTCTTTCTAGGCCCTTCCCTCATGTGAAAGAATCTGTCAGATCTTATTCTGTAGTTGAGGAATTGCCTTAAGAATCTAAGTCAACTCTGCCTGTGGCTCACACTGTGCAAAGTTCCAGCTTTCTTTGTAACAGTAACAAGTCTGCAAGGTTGTTTTTTTCCTAAATTCTAAAAAGGTAGCAATAAATTTGAATTATATACATGAAGTGTAAATTTAGGTGAAGATTGGATGATGGTGAGTTTTCAGTGGTTACAAAATGTCCTTTCTCCCAACTTTATCCGTTTAAATGCCTGATAAATTAAGAAAAAATAATCCCTGGGCTGAAATATGTTGTTCACTTACTTCCCATAATTGCTGAGTAAATTTCAGAAAAAATTAAAAATCACTTTACCTATACAGTGAGTTGCAGAGTCTTCAGAAGAAAAGTGTTACAGATCCAGGTAATGTAAATCAGAGGTAGCTGCAGGTAGAGACTTCAAATTTGCCTTTTTGTAACTCGTCTCAGGAAAAATCCCTTATATATTAAGAAGATTATAATTGGAAAACAATTGGAAAGCAATATCAAGAAAGTATAAGGATTTAAAAAAAAAAGTTCTTCTAACATTAAATTTAAGGAATAAAACTTTGCAAAAGTCTGTTAATTTGATTGTTTTACTGTGTTTGTCCTAACTCTAAATGTCCTGCTAATAAGTTTGTCTTCCTAAATATAAATGTACATTTATAATGCAAATGCCTTTGTATTTCACTTATCACCCAATCTACCTGAAGTTTCCATATGTATCCTGAATTTTTGGTATTTCCTCATCAGTGCTTAAGTTTTCAACTCTGATATGTTAATATTATGTATATATGAGTGTTTACTTGTCTCTCTATGTGGTAATACTAAAACTGAAGTTGAAATCATCGATAAATTAGCTTCCTGGTTATGCTACTCCTAGTTTCTCAGTAATTAGACTAATATTAGAACTATGTTTTTAATACAAGGCATATTCTAGCTTTGTGGAATTGCTTCTTTATTCCTCCTGCTCTCTCCTTGGCACCTGTATGTGAAAAGGAAGTATAAGCCAATGTTAATATTGTTGTAGTTTCACATCCAAAATAAGGACTGGTATTGCACAACTGCTCAGGAACTTGGAACACCTTATGCCTTTAATATGGTCTTCTTTTCAATCAAACTGCGTGAACCATTTAATATAAATTTTTATTTACTCTTTTTAACAGCTGTGATAGTGATTCAGTGTGTCTTCTGTGTGAGTGGAAAGAGGACTGTAATGTAAGCTAGAATATTTTTGTTAGGCATTTCATCCACTGAAATTTTCTAAAATAAATTCTTTATTTGTTACAATAATTTTTTACTTGTTCATTTCATTTTTTTCTGTAAAAAATAACAATGCAGACAGGTTTATGTTAAGCTGCTTGTTCTGTTATGAACTTGGAATGAGATTATTGGCTTGAACCCCTCTAACTCTGCAGTACAGTAAAATAAAAGTCCTGATCTAGCCATTAATCACGCAGCAACTGACAGTAATGCATTCAGCAAAAACACTGGTTACACACTTCTTATACTCACCATCCTCATACAAAACAAGTGGTCTAGTGCAGTTTATACTTGTTTGACTTAAGCCTTTTTGTCCTATAAAATGTCCATAATGTTTTGTGAGCTTTCTACAGACAGCGAAGTTTGAGAAGACTGCCTTCCAATTAAAAGATAATGATCATGAGTTCTGTAATAATCAAGTTTTGTGTCCAAATTAGTTTTCTAGTCTCATTCTGATCTTCAAGAAAGCACCATTTCCCACATGGATGAGACTTGATCTGCATAATAGAAAGTTTTATTCTTCCCAAGAACAGGAGGTTTTATCCCACCTAAAAAAGGTGTGCTGGCTGCAGGCTATTTAGGGTCACAAAGATTTCAGCTAATATAATGAAAATTTCATTGAAAATGTTTATTTGAGTAAATTAGAATGTCACTATTTCAAATGTAAATTTTGAAGCACTGCAGACAAACTGTAGCTTCTTAGAATTAATCAAGTGTCTTTTTGAAACATGAACATACATTACACCATTTCTGTTACAGAAATATTTATATGTGCATGTATTTTAGCTGTGTATATGTATATATTTTATGATCAAAGTTTATAAATCTTGGAGCATGAATTACTGAATTTGCTGTAGCTGTGTATTACTATTAGCTAGCAGTAATAAATGACCAACTCCTTCAAACGTGGCTGGGTTTATAGATGCTACATCCTTTGAGTAATGAGCTGTTCTTTACCTTGACACTTTTCATGTCTTAAATGTTTTTAATCACATACTGCTTATATTACATTGATTATATGAAAGAATGTTGAAGCTTTAATGATCCTTGTTTTGTCAGTGTATGAACTTAGCAGTACCAATCATATGATGTTATTCAGTATGACAGTTACTCAGCTTATACTTCAGGGAAAATATCAAAGCTAATATCTAGTTTGTAGTATAAGTAATCTTTCATGATTACCAGTTAGGATGATTTGGGACTGCCATCACCCCAGTGGCTCCTATATTCAGTTTTTCTGAAGATTTTTTATTTCCATTTGTTAGTCTTTCTACTCTTCAATTGCTAGAACAATAAATGTGAATATTTTTTGCTTCTCAGTCTTACAAATAATAAAATCTAAAATATAGCAGCTCACCTAGATAGCAAAGAAATTGTCCTCTGATACTGTTTATCTGAAAGGAAATGCAGGAGAAGATTGCCATGACTGCAGATTTATTGGACATTTATATCATATCTGTATGGTTATGCTGGTGTGTAGTGCTTGGCTCTTTCTTGCAATAACTTTAAAGCCAGGGAAGTGACTGTTGGATTGACAGGGTGAAAGTAGTAGTAATAAAAGAGGGGAAAAGAAGACAACGTGCATTTACAGTTGATATGTTTAAAACTTATACTACCTCCAGGTCATATAGATTTAGAGGGAACATGACTGACCTGACAGTTCCAGAATTTTTGATCAATTACTGCTTAGCTTTCAGTGGAACACTTTCAGACCCACATGACTTAATCCTCATTGACGACACTTCTGTTAAGCTTTATTTCTCTGATTCTCAAAGTGACTGAGATATTACTATTTCTATATAAACAGTGATAAATATGCCAATAGCACTTCAAGAGCAAATAAAAACAAATTTCTTCTTTCATATCTTCCTTATATGGTTAGGGCTTACAAATTGATATTCATGCACGCAGTCATTAATGACAACATTTGAAGGCTTCTCTGTTAGTTTAGATAGAACTGTATTTTTCAACAAGCAGAAGTGCAAGGTATTAAGTGTTGCAGGATCGGATAATAACCAGAAAAATTAAGAATGTTTGCCTATGCCTTTTGTTGGGAATTCTTTGTGTCATTTTCCTACTATTATCAGCCCTTGGTCATTTCTGCTAGATAAATATGTGCAGAAATATGGAAGCGCCACAAGCACTTCTGCTCTCAACTCCTATGTTTTGTGACTTTGCTCAGAGTATGTCTGACTAACCATTTGGCTAAAATGGCAGCACTATCACAGCCATTTCAGCTACTATCACTGTCAATCCCAATGAAACTGAATGGGTGTAATTATGAGATATTTTTAGGAAACATACTTTCCTATGGAAAAGGACCTCTGAGGGCAGTAAATTCTAGGACATAGGAAAGGATGTGCAAGAACAGTACTTTCCATTTTAAATTACATGTTTCAATGTCTAATTAGAAAGTTTCAGTGGTTTCGCTGCTGTCATCTGCTTTGTGTCATAGCAAGGAAAAAGTACATATTTTCATTCACTTTGCTTTTTTTACAGATTTACTCTGTATTTTAATGATATTTACGCTTCACAGAACTAAAGCAAGAAAAATTTTACATCACCTTGTGTGCCTCATATATCGTGGACCAGTTATCCATCTAGAGTTATAAACAATGGTTGCAAACTAGGTTGCAAACAAATTTTGCCTAAGGCATGAACCATAAATTAATGTAATAATCGTCCCCGTAAGAGACAACTTTTTTCCACTGCTCTTTTAAAATAAAAAAGAAAGTAGGTCACAGAAATTTAGGATATTTTAGAGTACGTACAGTATTGTATTGTTTGCCAGCACCTAATTTACAATTACAGAGCTGCATGAATATTGAAATGATTCAGCTTCCCATTATAAATGTATGTGGCAGTTTGGTTGTTGATCAGTTTATGAAGTTAATGCAAATGAAACTGTCTTCCTGTCAGCATTTGAAATATATAATGCAGTCATGTTGTATATTCAGGGACAGGCCATTGACAGTCAATTAACAAGTTTGATTGGTATGTCAACTCATTCTTTTGAATTGTTAATAGTATGTTAATAGCATTCATTTCTTTGTGCAGTCCCATTTGCAGCTTCACAGTTACAGCTATTTTTTATGATTCTGAGTAACCTAAAATAGTGCCTTAATAATAGATTATTAAACACCTGTCTGGTGTAGCTTAGGGAGGTTTTTCTAGACTGGGAGTTTGCAGTGGATCCCTTTGATATTCAAATCAACAAATGATAGCCTTTTTATTCAAAACGTAAGTTCTTTTGATGGTTAGCTTGTTAAGAAATATTCAGCTCCAGTCTGACCTGATCTGGTTTCCCATGGAAAAGATCTGATGCTGTTTGAAGGTTCATAAATGGAATGCCAATGACAATTTGTTGTTGACGTTTTGCTGCCTCAGCCTTCAGATGCTGCTGGTTGATGTGCCGCTTTAGCTTCACCAAATAATGCTTGCAGGTAAATGATCTTCTGATTGATCAGATAGTTTCAAAGCAAAGAGTTCTCTTCTGTGGTCTGTAGTCATGGTTTTTAGGCTTGGAGGGGTACTTTAAAAGATGCATCAAAGTTGACAGATGAATCTCGAGGCAAGGAATTATGGGAGACAGCAGAATTATGGGAATATTTTTTAGAGAATAACATATTAGCAAGAGTTTTGAAGACCTTCAAAGGTCTATCAAAGCAGCTCCCTATAGCAGATTTATTCCTCCTTTAAAAAAAAATAAAATTGGTACACTGGTTAACTCTCAATTTCCTGTGTTCGAAAGGTGTTGAGCTGATTTATTGTTCTCTGATGATGTTTTAAAGGGCATATTTCACTATTATCTTGTTCTGCATACAGGGCTTAGTCCTGCAAGGTGCAATATATGCTTTTACTGAAGTCTGCATAAAATCAAAGCATTACATCACCTTACAAGGCCAGGGTATACAGCGAAAAACATTCCTTTACATAAACATCCATGACACCCTGAGTTAGCAATAAAATCAAGAAATAAAAATACCAGTTGGAATAACTATTTTTCTCCACCTTTCTTCATATTACAGGCATTATTCTTTTATACCCTTCTCCATTCCCCATTAGTGCCCTTCCCAATTGTAGCACAGCTATTTTTCTGAAGAATCAGATTAGCTATTAGAAGTTCAAAACATACATCACAGAAACAGTTCATTTCTCTTTGGTTTGAACATTTAATTATTTGCTATCAGCATGTGATAGGTTTTCTGCAAAAACATGTAATTGTTTTTTGTTGGAGAGCTATATGAGTTAACTCACTGAGATCTGAATGTCAGAAACCCTGAGGTTTGGAGTCAAATGCTGTGAGCGGTTACACTGCCAAACATGAACTCTGGAATCACACTGAAAGATGCTGTGTGCTAGCTATACCTCACTGGACTTTGTAACAAATAATTCATGCTAATTGAACATAGGCCAGACTTTTTTTCACAACAGAACCCAGTCTTGTCACAAAACCCTAAAACATGACCTAAAACTGGTAGATGAACGGTCAAGTTGTGCAACTTCAATCTTTATGTCATATAAATAGAATGCAAAATTTATATGACACAATTTCCATCACTGAAGATTTTGGCCTTTTTGCATACTTTTTGAATACTGTGCACTGTTTAGCTGAATATTAAAAGCTCATTCTGTTGGGCTGAACAAGCAAAATATTAGACATTTGCATTGTCATCCAAGGTTATGTTTTCAGTAACATACCTATAATTTCTCTTGACTCAAAAAGCAATATTAGATATTTAAACTGTTCTCAGCATGATTTGTAGACTTTGATAGAGCCTCTGTTTTTGAAGAGATACTCTACTGGTTATTTGTAAAATTCAAATTAACAGTTAAAAGATTTCCTGATAATAATGCCATCAATATTGTTTCTAATTCATCATTTATGTGCTTAAGTTTTAACTATTATACATCCAAGAGAACTTCTTGATCCCATCTCGTGTTCACATTAGGCTTGTGTAAGCATTTTTATTTTCTTTTTAAAAATGTGGTAAAAATTCCGTCCCCAACATGATTTCTATTTTGTCATCTTGTGTCTTTTGAAGTAGCCTAAATATTTCACAAAAACTGTTCTTACAGAGTTATCTGTCTGAATGTTCTGTAGTATAAGGCTTATCTTAAGTATCTTTTATAGTGTTAAATGTTTGTCATTTCAAAAACTGTAAGGTAACAATGACCATCTCATAGCAGTTTAGAATGCTTGTAATTTTTGTATAATGTTAGACTATGAAGATAGAAATCCTAATCAAATATGTATCAGTTTTGATATAGTGTTCATTGTAAAGCTTTTGCACATCATAACTAATACTTTTCATCGTAGAGCAGGATCATGCCATCCTGTATTATCCAAGATCATGAATTTATTTAAACAAATTAGAACAGTTCCAGTAGAAGATATTAAGAGATGTGCTTCCTGGAGTGCCCATTTTCACAACAGCACTGTCATTATCAGGAAAAAAGGAAAATACTAAAAAGAAAATACTAAAGAAGGGATTTGAACCTGGGTCTCGGCAATATTGCAGCTGATTAACCTAATTGCTGGATTATTCTTTGCTGGAGTCTGCCCCTCCGTTCCTCTTATTTAGCCCTTTTTAGTTTCAAAACTTGGCTTTCTATCCATTTTTGTATCAGAGGGCTTGACTCTCCAATTAGTTTTTGCTAGCAAAATAACTACTTTGTTAATAATGCAAACAAAAGGGCTAAGCACATAGTAAATTTGCAGGCACTGATTCTTGAAATTGCTTTGTGATACAAGATGGATGGAAACATGATTACGGCTTGAATGGCACAACATGAGATACGTATTTTATTGGTAATTTTTTACTTACTAATACACTGTCAATATATTGCAATTTCCAGTTCTCAACTTTTATCCTTTTAAACCACTTAGAAAATTCCATGAAAATGAGTACTAAAAGGAACAAGTTGAAGATACACAAAACCAAAAACTACCCCAGAAAAAAAATTAGAAAATGTATAATGCGAGATAGTAACTCCGTACCCAGATGAATATGTATTACTGTATAGAATATAATTTAATACAGTTATAATCTAATTATGAAACAGAATTAAACAGAAAAAAAATTTGTTACAGAAATTCAATTTTTAAATGCAAGTTACCACTTAGTCAATAGGAAAGTTCTTGTTTTGAAGTGCTGCCGATCTAAGTGAAAGCTCCATAGAAAACTCTGCCTCATTGCATGGTTAGGAATTTAATGATACTTTATATAAGGATGTTGTCCACACTGCAATTCTGATAAAAGGTCAGTATTTAAGCATACAATAGATAAAAAGTTGTGAAAATGGATGAGCGTATTTAGTGTATTTCTGAGATTGTTGTTGTGTTTCACTGATTTCCATTAGTTTTATTTTTTTTTGTTAGGAATCTTTATATTTTAGGATAGTTAATAGCATGCATTAACAAAGGCATTACTTTCCTCATGCATTTTGTTTCTTGGATTGCACTTCATAAACATCGTAATTCAGATTACATGAGAATGTACAATACATCATCACTGTGGAATTACAAGTTCTTTAAATTTATAGATCAGGTCATATCTTACTGCTCAGAGCACAGAATTCTTGCTGTACTGCTGGATTTAGCAGGATTTTGCAGCTGATACCATGGAGTCCCTAACACCCAAACTCATTTCTTTGTCAATTTTTGTTTAATTGATGATGCGGAAAAGGTAATACGACATTAGTTTGGCCAACAATATTAAGTATATATGTGGATCTTTGTTGAAAGGTTCAGTTTCTGTAAGTATAATCAGAACTTGACTTACAAATTTGCATTGGAAGATGTATCCCTAGAGAAAGATATTCTGCTATTTAAGGAAGTATTATCACTGAAATACGAATAAATAAGTAGAGGATTGTGATAAATACTGTATGTCATGTAGGTTATATATTATATGCTTTACTATTGTGTGTATTGTACAGGTACATCTAGCTGCACAAACAAATCTCCTTTCATTTCCACTCGGAAATGGTGGATATACTTATTATAAATTGGACTTCTGCACTAAATAATCTTTGTCATACATTACAAACATACATTACAAACATGTCATACATTACAAACATACATACGAGCTGTTTTAATGTTGATTATTACTTAGGTAGTCATAGATGTAAGTAAAATGCATGTGAGACTAGGTATACATAGAGAATGGGTAAAAGCAAAAAAAAAAAAACAAACCAAAACCACACTCTGTGGCTAGAATGAGAACTATTACTTTTAGCTTACTGTAGTTACAGTTAACTTGTTTTTGGTTATCTGGTGCTTGGTTTTATGCAACTGCTTCTTTCCCATCTCCCAGTCATCACAAACCACCTTAAAGTAGCCAGTGACAATCATGAACAGCGTATTTCGCATAAGAATATTAAGCCAAGTGAAGGCTGGGAACAAAATCTTTTCTGTAAGAATAGAATATCACGGTGTTAATGTGTTTCATACACTGTGAATTACTGTCGTGTGATGAACAGCTTTCACTTTTCAGTACAGAGTATTTTCTCTGCCTAGCTGTCCCTCTTCTGTTTATAATCACATTAAACTTTTGACAGTTGGCATGAATAAAGATTGTAGACAGGTAGGAAAGGGAAAAAAACCAACACACTCTTTATAGGATTTTATGACTGCAGTCTTGATTCTCCTTGGATGCTGAATTCCACAACAGATCAGCAGCCGTAAGCAGCAGCACCCTTATTGTTAATAGAAACTTAAATCTAGAAATTTCTACTGTGCTTTCTTGGACTGCTTTATCACTGCAGTGATAGTTGAACTGGTGATTTAGTTTACTGTAAGTGGACATTGTCAGCAGAAGCTTCAGTTAATGTGGGAAGGTTATTGCAAGATTCCTTTCTAAGTATGCATGTTTAAGGATAAAAGTAGAAGAGACAAAGTCTGTAATACAAACACGTATCACATCACTTGATCTTTTGTCTTTTCTTCCTTTAGATAGTGTGTGTATGGATACAGTTACCTTATAACCTGTCTCCTTTATGTGCTATTCAGTTCCCTAGAACTGTTAAGAGTAGAGAAAAATGTAGAAATCGAGGAGGGAGGATTGTCTTGTGAACATGCCAGCTATATCTTTCTCTGGTGATACTTTTTAAAGCTATTGTTATGAAAACAAATTTAGGATTAAGTAGTAAAACCACAAGTGAACTGTGTGGGAACCCCAAATAAATACTTAGGTAACCTCATGTAAGTTGTAGACAATTTCCACTTTGCAGAAGAGAGTAAAAACAGGGGGGTTTTAAGTTTTACATCTTTACCCTGGCAGATTAAGATGCTTATCATAATTTGAATGCTGCTATGCTGAGCCGTAAACTGGAAAACAGTTTTAGTGATCAAATCTAAAAACTTCTGGTAAAAAGGACTTCATTAGCTCTGAAGAATCATCTGAAGCTTTGATATCACCTTTCTTTTACAGACTTCCTTTTGAAATATGGAAACCATATCATACTTTTTTGTAAAGGTTATGATACCAGTTTGGGGATTTTTAACAAATTTTAGTCTTTGATTAGACCAATGTCAGAACAGAGACTGCATCTTCTTTTGTCCTATACTGAATGTGTGTCTAGTAAAAAGCAGTTATGTTTTAATATAAACTGTTCAGCAGTTCTTCAGTCAAGTTTTCTCCCTTGTTCTGAATATCTGTATTTCAAAATATTTTTGCCATATGTTCTGGCATGAGTTTTCATTTTTCCTAAGCTGTCTTGTTTTCTTATTTGCTGCCTTTATTTCAAACCTATCTGAGTCCATTTTTATTATTTCTACTGGTGCACATTCCAATTTAGTATCCTCTGTGGGTTTCATTATCATGCTGTTAATCCCTTCTTCCAGTGACTTAATGAAGATGTTAAACAAAATCAAGCCTAATACCAATCCCTGCGGCACCCCACTTCAGTTACATTGGCATTTTCATTACTCTCTCCTTACAGACTATCAGCTAGTTAACAGCATTTATAATTAGGAGAGTTAAAAAATAATTTCCAGATATGCCTTATCAGATATTTTAAGAATCCATATGAATTATAACTATTATCCTCTATTATCTCTGCATATAATTCACTAAAAAACATAATCACCTGCAGTGGATATAATGTGCATTTTCTAAAAATGTGGTATCCATTGCTCAAGAGTTCATGTCTATGTTGAGTCCTTTCCCTCACTTTACACTGTTGGATACTAGTCTTTCCCACCTTGTTTGTCTGGACCCTGACAAGGCCTTTAGTTTTTCTAGTAAATACCAATTTAAGTGTATCATTCCCCATCCCAACCCCAATTGTTAGGAACAGACTCATCTGAGTACATTTTTAAAAAATTTGTTTTGTTTGGCTTCTTTATTTGAAGTGATATGAATAATAAATGAGGAAGTGTTAATCAGTCTGGAGGTTTTACTCCATTTTTTAGATAAGGTATGTTCATAAAGCTGAGTGTTCTGCAATTTTTCACAGTTGGCAGATTTGCTAATGTGGTTGTGTGAGAACTTGTGATTTTTTTCAAAAGCTTGAGAGGAATGGTAGGCTTTGTAAAAGGTGGCAGATTAATAGTCATGAAGACTAGAATTCCACTGTCCCAAGGAAGAAATGCATCAAAGATTAATACTCTTGTTAGCTTGCTCATTTTAAAGTAGGAAGACTGCTCTTTTTATATTTAGGAAAAAGCACCCTTCTAAATGTGGAGAACAGTTTATCATCTATGGCATTAAGTCTTTGAGCTGTCTTCTGTAATTTTCCATGAAGGAAAAATATATACCATGGGCACTAGTACAGCACATGGGCCAAAATATGCGTATTGAGTAAAGAATATTTTTACCTCAATTTTGTTCATTTCCTCTCTCTCTAGTGGAGATTCCAAGTTGACTAAAACAAGAGTCATGGAGAAGATTTCAGACTAGCTGTCTATCATGTCCACATGGATGTATTAGATGGCAAGGCTTTTTCACCCACCTTTACTGGAATCTTTCTAGATGTTTATAATTACAGGTTCTGACTTTAAAAGCTGCATTTATTTTTGATTTATGTCTAATACTCCCTTGGAATGCGAATGACAGTTTTTGAGGTGGGTTTTCTTAGTGAAAATTTCAGTTTTTCAGTCTTTGTCTTCTGTAAATCAGAAGTGTGTGGGTTTTATTTCTGTCAGTTGTAGAGCAGAATAAAATAGATTCGACATTGATCAAGATTTAAAAACAACCAACACATTTCCAAAAGTATGTATGCAAATATTACAATTTTCTGTGATAGGTTAGAACAGTTTTTAAAAGATTATTTTCAAGCTAAGACTTTGATCTCACCTTCTCTTAAGTTTTTGACCTGATCGTCCCTCTCAGGTCTGTGCATTTAGCATTTTGTTAAACTTCAAGGTACTACAGACCTTCAGGAATGTATTGGATTAGATTGCCTGCTGTAAATCCAGCACTGTCAAAAAGCTCATTTTGAGTTACTCAATTTTTAGAGGATTGTAGAGGTGTTTACAATTGGGAAGTATAGAGTATGTTTAGGAGATATTCATTATGTTGGTTTAGTATTCATAACAGTATTGTGGCTTCTTCAGATGCACTGTTGAGTTTAAAGAACTGCCAGGTTTTGTGCTGCTCAGTGTTTGTGTACTGTGTGACATGATACTTCTCTTTGGTATCATTTAAATTAGGAAATGCACAAAAGTTTTAGGTGTGTTGCTAGTGTTATGACACTGTGTTCAATGTCAAATATGACTGTGTGGGATGATGTATCTTAATTTTCCTGAACTGCAGAGGAAAAAAAAATACAACCTAGGTTGGCATCCATGAAATTGCAGTACTATTTCACTTCTTGTTAAAAAAAATGTTCTATGAATTTTCAACCCACAAATATTTAAGTTCAAAGAGAAAAATTTAAAACACACATTGATAAAATAAACCTTAATAGTGAAGAGCAATACAAAATGATGAGTGTTTTGTAGTCTTGTAACTTAGGAGATCGGATACATATTGAAACATCTATCCCAAAATAAGAACTAGCAAAATGGAGTCACAGCATCTGAAAACTAAATTATAAAACCCTAAAAACTGTGGAAATATTACAGGTAGTTCAATAAAATAGCCATAGTATTCTGTTGATTAATTTGTATTGATTAATTATATTTTCTTGACCTAACTAGGAAAAAAGATTATTTTATTCAAAGGGAAGTTCTGAAGTTTTGAGTATGATGTGAAAACATTTGACTAAGCTATATGTGGAGTCTTAGTAATGTCGGGTTTTTTTGGTCAAAGGTAAGAATAACGTTTTTGGTCAAAGGTAACAATAATAATATTATTAATAATAATAATTTAGGAATATATCCTTCATCTTTTAGCTACTGACACCTGCACATTTTTTCTCAGAAGAAAACCTGTATCAAACTGAACTATGTGTTATGAACTCATTCCTGGAATTTGTAGACTACAGTTTTGTAACAGTTCAAGAAAAAACGTGAATTATATTAAAAGTTGGGTGTATTTGAATCATGTTAGATACAATTTGTTTTCATAGTGTGAACTCAAAGCTTTTCAATTACTGTTGTCTAAACAATGCCTTTAAAACTTTATTCATATAGTCAGTTGAATGAAAGATTTCACATTGCAAAAAGCAATTTTGCCATCATTATCTAAAATAAGAGGGCCCTAGGAAGAAAGGATTATCATATATTGAATAAAAAGTTCACCACCTTGCAGCTTTAATCCCGTTAGAAAAGATTATTTCTATCTAACTTAATCAGCCAGAGGTCTTTATTGCCTCAAGTATTAATTGATTTAGGTCTTCATTAAGGTCAGAGGTACCCGTGGCTGACCAGAGGCAGCCTATTAGTGTGTTGTCAGTTCTGCTTATTTACATTGACTGAGCCTAATGGTGGGCTGTGTCACTGTTAGGTCAGGGGGTCACTGAACCTTTCGTGCATCCTGACCTGTTAAAGGGCAGCAGGCACACAGACACCAAACTGCATTCATAACAAAGATTTGGCTGATTGCATATTGACTCCGTCCTTCCAAGAAACATGTGTTTGTGGTGCAACTATTAGCATTTGCCAAAGTATCTGTGGGTGAATGTTTGAGATCCCTCTGTTAGAAGTTTCCAGCAATTTTTATATTGTCAGTTAATCACTAGCAAGTCTTAATAATACCAGAAGGAACAGTTTCATAAACTTTCTGTGTTGCTCTTGGCCTTTAATTGAAAAAGAAACAAGTCAGTGCATATCTATAGGTATCCTATTGCTTCTGTTTCTTTCTAGGCAACAATAATTGCAGCTTTCTAATTAGCATCTTAAGTTAGACCTTATGTTAAGTCTGGTTTTGTCATTGTTTCTTTTCCTGATACATACATATACATATATGTATAGATATGTTGTGTTTTTGGTAACTTAGAATACTTTTAAAAACGTTTTCATGGGATAGGACAGTTTGAAGTGGCACCGAGTCAGTTCTTCTCGCTGTTCCGTTCCATGATACCATAGATGCTTTCCTTCTGTTTTCCTAATAAGTGAAAGCACCTTAGAAAAACAAAAGCTGCTATACAGTCTTGCATTGGTATAAGCTGTGCCCTAGGTCTGAATTATACTTACCCCTGCAAGACAGCTACACTGTGAAAACTAGTAATTCTCGAATAATCTCTTAGCTTTCTACCCATGAGAGCATGCATTGCATCCTCTGAGGTGCTGATTGTCCACTGAACTCCCCTGATTATTTACAGTTGTGCCAACTGAGCAAAACAGCTGCTAAACTATTATGTTAACTTATAAGGACTCACCTTCCATTTAACTTGCAATGATACAAATGAAAATAAAAAGGGAAGAAATGTGGAATCACATGAGGCCCCATTTATAACCTGCTTACTGCCATGAAACTATATTGAAAATAAATTTGTACAAGTGAGCATCTCAGCAGTATGAAGCTTGAGTTTTCTGGGTTTTCTTTGGTTCAAGTCTTTATTGAAATTTTAGCACTGGAAATATGTGTATGGTCTGCAGTGAAAATCAAATCACCAGTGAGACATCCACTATATACATACGGGTCCTTTAGGGATCAATATAGATCTTTTGTATTACAGTTTTGTTTCTATGCTGAGCTGTGTAACGCAAGTCCTCTAGGCTCGATACACTGTGAATCTATACCCTCAAAGATCTTCTGTTATCCTCCTAAATGCTCCAAAAGATAAACTGTTGCAAGGTTCTAGCAGGGTTTTGCAGAACACTTTCACAACACAAGTACTGACACCATACATTGTGACAGCTCCTCTTGTAAGATTTCAGTACTGTGAACAAGATAGTATGATGACTTCCCTGTTTTAAATGCCTTTTACTCTGCTAAAATTTTTGTGTATAATGCTTCAAATATTCCAGAGACAACGTCTTGAAATCTGCTAAAACAGTGTTTGTACTGGTTTGCTGCTTTGTCCTTGCTGATTATTTATGCTTGCTTTTTATGACCGAGTCACTGGGAAAGAGAAAAGAGACGCCCCTCCTCCTTCCCTTATTCTAAATTATGTCCCCCTGAAATACAGTTGCTGCAAATCTGTGGCCATTTTTTTATGCTTTTCCCCTCTTTTCCCCTTGCATCCACCCTTCCATAACATGGTGGCTTGTTGGGAGCACTGTTTTTCTATTAATTGCATCTTAAGATACAAACAAGTATGTTAGGAACAGAGGGATTTTTTCAATTGATTTTTTTAAAAACTCTGCAAAATTCCCACTGAATCTTAGCCAAAAGTGGTGCCAATTTTGCTCAAATCCTTCAGAGATTTTTTTATGACCTTGCTTTTGACCAGTGGGGTTAATTGTATCAGAACTGTCCAGAATACTTTAAGAAAGTGCTATCTTGGTCTGTATTTCAAAACACTGACAGATATTTTATCGTTAATTAGTATTCATATTATGTCTCAAACAATCTGTTCAAGAATAGGGGAAGTGAACTGGTTGAACAGCTCTTCTGTCTACCTAATAATTAACATGGGTGATGCATGGAAAACCAGCAGCTCAACAGGGGAAAAAAAGGAAGAAAACCATCAGTGTGATTTTTTTTCTGTAGAAGTATAAACTACCTGCATTGGAGTTTTTGACTAATGCATGGATTTCACTTTGCAGAGGTGAAAATGAATGGTTTGCTTTAAAAACAAACCTGTGCCCCTCTGAATCATATCTTTCTGAATTTGTTTCTCATCTTGTCAGTATGCCACTTGGTAGCTGGCTGGACTCCCTTCTTTAGTGGCACATATTTTAAAATAGCGCTGTAAAAAAAAAAAAAAGACCATTTGTTCCTATAAACCAAAATATTGCTTTCATATATTTTTTCCAAATTCAGGATTATATATAGCATTATCAAACAATATTTCAGGTATTTTAAACCATTTAAATAGTTGATGTGTGACAGTTGATATATTGTTTCCTCTCTGCCTCCTCCCCCTCTTCAGCTGCTAATCATAGAACTTGTATGCCAAATTGTGTAAGATACTCTTCCAATAGTTACATGTGTGAGTCTTTTGTGAGACACAGACAGTTATGAGGACAGATTTGGAGTTGCATATGGGTCTGTCACATGGTTTGATTGCCATGTCTTCTAGGACACAGATTTCTTTTCTAATTATTCTTAATTCTGAGGAGTTTTTACAGTTTATACAGTAAGTTCTGCAAAATTCTTCTGAAAGATTTCTTTCACAGTCCATTTTCTCTGTCTTTACTCCTAGCAAAATTCTTCCTGTGCTGACTTCAAAGCTGCTTACGCCCACCTTACTTCCCACTTCTATACTTAGTTTTCTTTTGATAGTGAATAAAATTTACTGTTTCACTGATTAGGAAATGCACAGACGTTCTAGAGAAGTGCAGCATAAGATGATGAAAAGTTTTCATATTTACATTAAGATTTTATAAAAAAGTCTTTGAGATGTCTGAATAATAAGGATAAATGTTTCCTTTGCTGGCTGCTGTTAAAAAAAGTAGGTCTTCAGAGTGTTGCCAGGAAGATTTTGGAAAACAAGCCCAAAGTAACTGCATTGCAGTAGTAAATCTGGCCACCCATTTAATTCCATTTTCAAAAGGTGACCCATCTCTTTGTTCAAGTAGAATTCTTTAGCATTTTATTTTCAGACTGCAATTTTCTTTTACCTTCTGGTGGAATATCATCCGGTTTTGTTCATACACAGTCATTTAGGTGTTCTGCAAGTACATTTTTTACAGTATTTTTAAATTAGTTTACTAAAGATGTTACAGATACGTACTGATACTTTCTTATATGGTTTTATATAAAACAAAGCTCAAGACATAGAAGATTAAAAAATAGCATTGAACCAAAGATAATGTGCATCATCACTCATAAGAAAAGAAAACAAGAACATATTTAACCATGTTGGGGCATCAGTGTGATCCAGCAGCTGTAACAGTCCAGAACATCAGATTGTTGTTTTGAGCTGACACATACATCCATGCTTTAACTGTTGGGTTACAGTTTATTGTAGTGCTGTGTTTCTGTGTTGTAGTTAAATCCCTATAAAAAATTATCCTTAGACTGGCATGTTTGCTCCATTTGTGACAAATGATGGCAAAGAACAGTACTACTGAAGGAAACTAGCTGGAGGAGAGAAAGGTGCTTCCCTTGTCTTCTGTAAACTCCCAGAATCTTATTTACTTGGTTTGATTCTCTCCTAGGTTGGCGATATTCTCTACTGTGCTGGACAGATTGCTCTGGTACCTTGCACAATGCAGCTTGTTAGCGGTGGCATACACAGAGAGGCTGGAGTTTCCCTCCGTCATGTTGAGCGAGTTCTTCAAGCTATGAGCCAGCAGACTGCACTCCACCACGTCATCACAGCCAGCTGCTACGTAACTGACAGCAAGAGCATTCCTATTGCTCGCTCCATGTGGCAGAAGAAATTAAGGGAATGCAAAAAGGTAGCTGCCATATCAATTTTCTTCTTTCTGCGTTGTGTTTTTTTCTCTCTAAGTCTTGCAGTAATATCAGAATCTTCTTAGTACATTTCAGAGGGGTTCAAGTAAATGTTTGATTGAGCTGTTATATTCTGGCTCGTAAGTGGTTGTGCACAACTGAGAAAGAAAATTGCTTAATAGAAAGTTATATTCACCACTAACTTTGTCTTAATTCCCCAAAGCATTGTGTTAAAGAACTCTCAAAGAACAGTCAATTTCTCTACCAAAATGTGAACAATACCTCATTTGAATTACTTCTGTCCATATATTTTTGCATAATGAGAAATGGGTATTTTACTTCAACTTTTTGTGAGTTGTTCTGTTGAGGATCTTTTCCCCACTTTCTTACAAATAATACTGTTATGATAACTGAGTTTAGCAATCTACTGCTCATTATTGTTTTATATTCAGCTGGACTTCTAAGACCAGCTGGACTTCTAAGACCATATCTGGACATGCCTGTCTATTGATTAACACTAACAGCATAATAATTTGCACAATGATTTATAATGATGCCACAATAATTTCTAATTTGTATGTGCCCCTTTTCTTAAATAGCCATGGAACACCCAGACAGCCTTAAAAGGTAGCGGATGCAAATCTTGTAAATAAAATGTAACTTCTCCCCAAATGCGTAAAAACCAAATGCATAATTGCTGTATAATTTAATATAGCCTAATTATGTTTTCTTGGGGCTTAGAAGCATAGAATATGTTAATATTTTCACAGAAGAAGGAAAAAACACCTGAAACTTTCCTTCTAGTTGCCTTTGCTTCCAGGCTCTGCACCAGGCAAGTGTCTTTCTGAGTAAAGATGTAGATTTTGCTTACATGCTTACACATCTCAACTTGATTTACTAATAAAAAACACTCTAAAATAGTTTTTATTACTTCTTCAAGACCAGATTCAGATCCAGTATTGAATCTAAATTCAGTTCAGTTTCTGAAATTAAATTCCGATTTTTGTTCCGTGACCAACTGGTAACATACCACTAACCCTATCTGCTTTCTGATTTGCAATATATAACATTGGAAGACAGATTGGTGGTATTTGCCAGTTCTTTGAAACTTATCCTTTTTCCATATACAGTCTTTTAGGTCTTCCATAGTTATTATGCATACCAGCTACTCTTTATTTCTTCCACTTACTAAGATGACTAGGCAGTACTGGCTTTTTTTTTTCTTTTTTTTAGCTACCTGAAAAATATTGATTAAGTTGCTTATGTTTGAGCTATCACTAATATCTATTCCATGTCACTTCTTTATTGGTCAAGCCATAGCTTAAAAAATGGATTGTTGCCTGCACGTACTCCTGTGAAGTGATAGCTGCCTGACAGTTTTCAGAAATCTTTAAGAAAAACATCCTGCAATCAGGCATCAGGCAATCCTGTAGGATGTTCATCAGTCTTATGCTGTGCTTATCAGATCATAATTCAGTAATGACAGTATCAGAAAGTGAAAAAAATATTAGATAAAGTAATGTGTGCCACAACACCGTCTAAAAATGCTTTGGATAAAACCTAAATATAAATGGGAGTGAGATGTAATCAGCAGCTGCATATTCCTGTTTCTATCATTTTGTCAATAGGAGGATCAGACAGAGGAATTCAATTTCTCCTCAGGATATGCATATTTTTTGATTAGTAGGGGTTTATCTACAAAGTAAAACAGAGAAAAATACTTATCAAATACTTCTGTTACAAGGAACTAGAGGAGGGAATTACCCTGCCCTGAAAATACAATTGTCCTGTTAATGAAAATAGAGATTTTGTGTTGAAAACGATAAATTGTACAACAGTTGTACTTCTGGTTCAGTATCATTGAAAACAGGTAATGTAGCTTCTGCTTTGGAACAGCCTTCCAGCTTCTGTAAGACACTGCCTTTCTCTGTGGAAGACAGAATATGGTAGCCTTACTCTGAAGGCATGTTTCTCACCTGTGTGGTTTTGTTGATGTTTTGTATCCCAGTGCTACTACAGACAGTTCTGTTGAATACCATGACATGAAATAATGGTCTGTTTTTGCCAAGTAAACTAAGTCAGCCAGGCCAAAAGTATTTTATTATTCTTTAACTTTATTTTAAGCAGTGGCCAAAGGCCTGAACCAGTAGCAACCTATAGATTATTTAATAAGAACAAATGGTTTCTCAGTTGAAATTTTTCTCCTTCTGTCATCCATCAAAAAAGGAGTTTGTTTGTGCAAATAAAACAGTTCAGCTCAGAACTCATTTTTTTAAGCTATACATCATAAAGCATAGAATTAATTATGTTTTAAAAATGGGATTTAGACTCTGTATTTCTATTTGTTGAATGTTCTGTATTTAATAGCAAAGCGATGGTATATTAAGATAATTTTATTTAAAATGGTGACTAAATCATATGCATCAGAACTGCCAAAGGTGTTTTTCTTTAGAGCATGAGAAATTTAGCATTCTGTCATGTGGTGATACCTGGTAAATATCTTCTACATAAATAATACTGTTCAGCAACTTCCCTTGAATCCTTCTACATGTTTGATGGCAGTAGTCAGTAAAGCACAAAAGGGATTATATAAATTGTTTAGGACACCAATATATTGGACCTAACAGCACATAATATAAAGAGAAGTATGAGAATTGTTCTCTGGATATGTTTGTATAGCACAAAAGGTTTACTTCTAAGAGCTGGATGTGGACATGCAGTTGCTCAAAGCTTCGTTTGAGATAAGGCCACAGGGTCAGACACACTTAGCTGGACTTTAGAAGACTTCTTGTAATATTGCCAGTGACAACTGTCTTTTAGGAACTTCTTGAGTTACAAAGAGAAAGATCAATTATATTTAAATTTAAATATTTTTAAAAATCTAGATAAATTATAAAAGTATATTTCAGAAGAATCTATTTTTTTCAGAGGCAATATTTCATATACTATTAACTAGAGAAGTGGTTCTAGTGAGCATTGAGGATGGGAGGGGATTGTAAGAGAGGGAGCAAACAGTAACAGTAAGCAGGCTGGACCCCCTAGCAACTTCTGACTTGTTTCAGTCACTCAGCCTCTGGTCCCTTCCTTATTCAAGCATCATTCCTTCCCCACACAACTCCTTTCTACTCCTGACATCCTGATTTCCCTCACTCCTTATGGCAGCCCGGTATCTGCGCTCCCAGCACCATTCCTGCAGCCTCAACCCTACAGTATAACCCCCTGAGCTTCCCTGAGCTCCAGTTACCCACAGTCATCAAGGGTTGTGTTCTTAGAGCTGGAATGCAGGCCCTGTTCCTCTCTCCTCTTCCTTCATATGTCCCTTTGAGTTGCAGCATCACTGGAAAAGCCATTTGGGGTGACAGAGGAAACAGAAATCTGGTGAAGGGATGTAAGGTTGTAGTAGAAAGAAAAAAAAAATAGTGGGGAGGGAAGGATAAGAAAGTAGCCCCACCAAGGGTTCACTCAAAAGAACAACACTTAACTCACTGGGCTAAGGATCTTTGGATCAACATTTTGAATGTCCACAAGAGAGATTACCTTTGTTAAAACTAAAAGGTATTGTAAAAACTGAGATCTAGAGTGAAGGAGCTGAAGTTAGCATTTAATTCTGTAGGCAGATAAAACTGCATTTTTGTTGCTGGAGAAATTAAAATGTAGATAAGGGAAACAGTGGTTAAAATAAAAAAACAAAAACAAAAACAACAAACCAGAAAAACAGGGGCTGCAAAAATAGCATAAAGACAATTATGCAAATGAATAATCAAACCCAAAACCTAGGAGTTGCAGACTTACTGGAATTAGCAAATACAAGTGCTAGCCATCATCAGCTTTCTTCCACCCTATTTTTAAGTTACATTCCTTCCACGGTTTCTTTGTGATTGCCAGGCATACTTAGTGATATTTGGATACTCTAGAGGAGATGAGTTTAGGGACCTTCTCTAGCATACCTAGTAGCAGTTGTGTGCTAGAACAATTTCTGTCTAATCCAGTAGTTAGCATTTAGGGGGTTTTGGGGCTTTGTGTCTTCTTGGGGCTTTTTTTAAGTAGCCAAAAAAAAAAAGAAATAAGCTTATAGCATTGGTAAAACTTTCTGGAAGAAGAACTGACAGTTTTCCAATTAAGTCTCATCTTGTGTTTTTCTTTACTTCACATCTTTTAATGACAGTGTCATGTAATATGATGATTTTATAAGCGGTTTTGCTAACTCATTCAGCAGAGTAATCAATAGAAAAAAATAAGCCAGATGGGTTGTAGTCCATTTGTATTGGGTGGGACAGATGGCATTATTGATAGATGGAAATATTCCAAATAATTATTGTATAATGATATAACAGTGACTGTGCCTGCAAAATTTTATTAATTTACTTTGTGAATGTATTTTATTCAGTAGGGCTTGAGTTGTACCATTTAGACAGTACTCCCACTATATTTAGTTGGGACCTGAGTCTACACCCTAACTTCTCCTTCCCCTGCCCGTGGGTTTTCCATGCAGAGACATCCCTGTAGTATTTTGTTAGACTATTTCAAGTGGTGGATTGTACTTCTGTCTGTACAGCAGACTCCTCTAGGCTGAGATGGGCAAGATCATGGTTACATTTTTTTTCTACCTCTGAATGCTTGTTTTTTGCTTTCTTTTGTTATCCTCGCCGATACAAAGAAGAAATGTGGTGTGCTGTCTCAAGATTTCAGGCATTCCAGCTTGCTTAACAGCTGTGGTTTTTTTTTTACATCTTGCTAATCCCTAGCAAGACTTGGTATAGCTAGATCAATAAAATACCTAAATCCTGATAAACTGTGGAAAAAATACTCATTGAGACTGTTGCTATTCAATTGTATATGCCATGGAAAAGTACTATGAATTAATTCTTTCTGTGAGATAAGAGCATGTTAACTTCCTCGCAGAAAAATTTTGAGGCCATTTGCTGCTTTTGAAATACATTTGTTTATAAAAATGTGTGAATGCTAAAAATTAGTTTCAGTTATTTTGGTTGGATGAAATATATACAAACTTGGAGGCAGATTTTCCAGAACTCTCTGAAATGTTATCTCTTACTTCTTTGTTATAAAAAGAAAAAATTATAAGGAAATACTTCAGTGTATTCAGTACACAATGTTTTATCAACAGAAACTTTAGAATTGGTTGTGTTTGTAAGTGAACCCAAAACATCGGTGAAGGGAGATTTTGAGACAGTGAAAACAATATATTTTGTTAAGATAAGAAGACAGAGTTGCATAGAAAGATAATATTTAATGCAATATCAAGATATATTAATTGCACAAAGGTCATTATATCTTTTTTTCAGCAAGTCATTTTACACATAGTATTTTTTTTTAATTCTGATATTATAGGTCAGTTCCCCTCTGAGTTATTGTAATAAGCAGCTGCCAATGTATTTTTCATCCTCATTAATGAAAAATCTACTTGGTGAAATACTTCCTGTGACAAAAAAAATATATCTTATGACTTTTATAACACAGGTTGCATTTGGACATTAGTTGGCTGGTACTCTCCCACCAAAAAATTTCTGAGCAAATATAGTGCAAACTTTAAAAGTTCTCCAGCCCATCTTCTTCTGACAGAAGCTTTCTTTTTTATTATGGTAAGAATTCAGCATGTGTGGCTGTGATCCCATGATTGTTTCAAATCCAGCAAAGAGTGCTGCAGTTGACTTTCATTCTGTCAGGAATGCCAGTCAGGTTGTTGACAATGTGTGTCTTAATAGTGTGTAATGCAGAAGTGATGGAAAAAAGATTCACAGTGTTTTATCTGATATATATTGTGAATGGGCTCCACACTTATTTCAGCACTTGGGTAACTTGATGCCAAATTTAAAAATCTAAATTTAAACTTTTTGGACCAGATTTACAAACTGTTTAGATGTCAAAAGATGTAAGTGTGCCCGAACTTGGATTTTTTAAAGATACCTAAGAGCAGTCATCTAGGGCACTGGGCCCCTTCCAGGGAGCCCCTGCATCGTACCTTCTTTGACACTCCTTTAAATACCATTGGTGCTTTCATGGATCTCTCCACTTTGCCTTACAAATAATGTACAGGTCCCAAGTTATAAACAAGTTAAATCTTGAACAAGAATCTGTCTAGCTACATGCAGTTGTTTCCTGGAGTAATTAGTGTGTTTTCGTGGCAGTCATTTAGAATGGCATCATGCATCTGTAACAGCAGTCTGTGCATTGTTCAGACATTCCTGTGCTATTTGAAGTATACAGACTGTCATGAATTTAAATAAAATTCATGCATTCTCTAACACTTTATCCTAAAAACAACAGAAGTAGCTTATGCTCAAATAGTGGAACTTGAAGATCATTCTTGCTGCAAAGGATTGGATAAAGTTTTAAGATCCTCTTTTACCTATTGAGAAAATGACTATAAAACTTAAAATGAAATATTAAAAAACCTCCCCAGATTTCTGTGAGAAGATACGTATTTTTTCACCATCCTGAACAGATGTTTCTAAGCCAGTAATATTCAGGTACACTTTTTTGCCTAATTTTTTATATGTATTGGTTAATATCTTTATTTAATACATTGTTAAATTTCCAAAAAGTGTTATAAATTCTGTGTCCTATAGAAAATAGTATAGGTAATGTTAATTTATTGGTCTTCTTTTACCAGTTTCTTGAACAAAATAGTCAAAATATGAGTAATAGAAGTAAACAAGTATTATAAAGGTAAAAATGACAGATAAGAACACTGCTACATTTACATTGCAGTAAAATCTAATGTAGGTTAATTAATATGATTTGTAATATTACCAGAAGAAAACCATTTTTGTAAACCATTGCTGCCCGCCAGTACCTATGCCTATCAAAATTTCAATAGGAAGAATATGCATGGTTCTGTTTCCCTTTTTTGTCCCATCAGGTTCATAACATTTTTTTTGTTACTAGATGCTATTTGAATGGCCCACAGTTTGATATATTAACCCAGGCTTCTTTTATGGCCCACATTCAGAACACAGAGTACATTAAATCACTCAGTGCTAGTGGGTCTTTCATCTTGTGCCTAGGGTATTTCATTTCCCCTGTGTTCAGATTAGGCAAAGCTTTTCTATTCATTTGAAGCAACTGTAATGAGAATATTTAACACAGGTCAAATGCAGAGAGTGGAAATCAAGAGGTCCTTAGAAATAGTCTGCCATTTGACACTGGGCAACAATGGGAGGTGAAAGGTTTGCCACTTGAACTTTTTCTTAAAAGAAGATTATGATATTCTATTTGTAACATTAGTGGAGCCTTAATAACTTTTAAAAAGGAGTATAGTCAACTAAAAGAACATTACTTTAACTGAAGCAATTTTTAGAAATGGAATATATGTGTATAAAAATCATATGATTGCATAATAGTCTAAAGAGTATGCATGAATTCAACTTGTAGAATATAAACAAAAAATATGAACAATAGAAAATAAGAAATGAGAGCATTTCTTCTGTGATTGTTTGTGCAGATATCTACAGATACAATCAAACCCTCAGCTGGTATAAGTCAGCATAGCTCTGTGATTTCCATGGACTGATTTACACTGGCTTATTTGCCATTTACAGGTAATATATCCATGTGTTTGAATGTTGTTTTCCAGGTAGACAGAGTGAAGAAATGCATGTCAAGTTATTCAGTGTGGTAAACAGCCTAGTTCATCCAGGCTGACTGATTTTCCCCTGCAGCAGTTCCCTTATAAGACTGGTTTTGAGTGATTCTTCATCTCCTTTGCTGAAAACATTAGTTCTGTTTTGAGCCTGTCACTTTTGTGCTAAGCAGGAGTGCATATATGCATCCACTGTTTGCTTAGGCCAGAACCTCTGGTCAAAAGTCTAATGTGTGATGACTGTGAAAGCCATTGCAGAGTTTCATCCCTGAAGCAAGTACCTGTTGTCACTGATTCATTATAGAGGGGAAAAATGCCATTTTGGTTGAAAAGTGATCAAGGTCCTACTTTCAGGAAACTTCCCTATTAAACTGTAGTCCAAATTACACATAGGGAACTTTAAATTCCCACAATGAAGGATAGAATTTCAGGATTTCATCACCTTCAAAATTTCTTTGTTCTCCTTTGGATGAGGTAATCCTGTTGATCAGGACTGAAAGAAGAGCCATATTACCACCTCAACCTACATAGAAAGTCTTATTAACAACTAGTCCTTTCTAAAACTGTAGCAAGTTAATCTCTTTCAGGCCACAAACATCTGTTCCAAGTTACTGCTTCTGACAAGTAGTTTGATATTCAATACTAAATAGCTATTCTAGATCTTGGTCTTCTCCAGGGAGGATATTTTAGTTTGTCTCTTCAATGTAAACTCTGTAAAAATCAGAAAACTCAGATCTCAGAAACTAATTAAACTTATATACTGAAAGTCCTTCCCTGTGGCCAATATCCTCTTTGTTGTGATTATGCAGGACTTGGAAGAGCATTCCTGTTGCAGGAAGGAAACTTGCTATTGAATAGTGTACAGGGTCTTCCTGGGTCTTCATAAGAGCCTCTATGATGCTGTGTTTTGGATTTGTGGCTAACATGCTAATCTTGAACATTTTCAAGGCTTTCAAGGCTTTTTCCCAGTCAGCACCCCAGTGAATAGACTGGGTGTGGGCAAGAGGCAGTCAAGGGGATATCCCATACTGTATGATACCATGCTCAGCCATAAAAACTGGAGAACTTGGTCTTTCAAGGTGGCTATTCCCCAGAGGCTGGCTGGGCGTCAGTCTGCTGGTGGAAGGAGGTGAAGGATTGCCTTTGCATTGCTAGTTTCATCATCTCCACCTGCTGTGCTTACCTCAGCCCAAGAGTTCTCTCATGTTTGCTCTTCAAAATGTCTTTCCCATCCTGCTGGGGCTGGAGGGCATGCAAGTGGCTCTGTGGAGAAGAAGCTGCCTGGGGCTCAACACCTCAAGTAGATTCAGCAAATTACCACTGAAGACAAACTCCACAATTAACTAGGAAAATTCATACCTGTCCTTCTCCTTTGTCAAGTTTCAGTCAAAATTAGAGCTCAAATTATCATCTTTTCCTTTTGAAACTGTGCAAGGATCTTGTCTCTGTTCAGATACATTAATGATCTTCTACCATCAAAAAATCAAAAGGAGGGAGAAAAAAAGAAATTGACTTGGGAAAACATTCTTCCAGTGAACTACTTCTTATTTTATAACTACTTTATTTTATAACTACTATTTTATTGTATGATCCAAGGGATCCTACTAAATTTCAGTACTTGATTATCCTCATCTCTAGTTCTGTGTGCTGGTCATAATAATAATTTCATCTCCTCTTCTTCCTCCTTTTCTCTGAAGGATATCACATGGTCTTCAAAATTAATAATAGATCTTTAATTTTCTTATTCATAAAAGTCAAAGTAACCCAAAAATTATTTATGCTTTCCTGTACTCCACTTTCAAAAAAGCACGTAAGACAGTGTGAAAGTGAGCTATCTTATTTTGAAACCTCTTTAAATTTTTGCATAGCAAAAATGAGCAGTGCTCCCTGGTCAATACCCAGTTACATGCATGGCAGCTAGTAGTGAATAATCACTTTCAGCTTTCTCCCTGTTTTTATTCAGCTTCATTGATGAAAAATAAAAATGCATCCAGCTGACATGATACCTGTTCACTTCTCATCAGTTCTTTGGATGTAACACCATAAACCAGGTGGTAAGACTTGAAATATAAGTGATTTTTATCTTGGACATTATTCAGTGTTAATATTATACAGGTCTTTATGCATCTTACTTATAACCACCTCTGTGGAAACACCCTGGCCATCTTCTGTAGTTGACCAAAATAGTTACTTTTGCATATATATCCATAAATATATATCCAATGAAGATGCGAGTGTGAAAGAGGAAAATGTAACTCTTAGCTGAAGGAAATACTAACTGTCAACCATTTTTAATTAAGATGGTGATTTTGGTAAAGGTTTGTCATAATTTGTCAAATGAGTGTTTGTGTGGAGTTGCAGACAGCAATGCAGTTATTCAGTCTCAGTCTCTCTGTGCATGTTCTGCAGAATTACATGGAGGAGACATATATATATATACAGATTTTTCTCCCTCCCTCCTGTTATACATATATGTGCCTATAGACGTAATATATATACCTTACAAGCATATCCATGAGTATATATTTATATTTTTTTCTTAGTATAACAACTTTTAACAAGTATATATATTAATACATGTCACTTAAAGGCTATTTACTGAAAACCTTCCATTCTAATCTTCTGTACCTGAAGTCACCTGCCTTCAGGAGCATAACAGTTGAGATCCCATTATATATTTCAGTAGTAATCTGAGAGACATATCTTCATATTCAGAAGAACAAGTTTGCTTTCCATGTAGCTCATCCCAGTGACTGCTGAGAATGGCTACACATTTAACTCAAACTTGGCTTAGAACTTGTAGGTTATTGTGAACTTTCTCTTGGAGTGGGTCTAGCTGGAGTGGTTAATTTTCTTCACAGCAGCCCCTATAGTGCTGTGTTTTGGATTTGTGGACAACACTGTGTTGATAGCAGAGCAGTATGGGCTGTTGCTGGACAGTGCCTGCACAGCATGAAGACTTTCTCCTACTTTACGCATACCCAGCAAGGGTTTGGCAGAGCTTGGAGGGGACCTAGCTGAGACAGCTGAGCTGAATGGACTAAAGTATTATATTGTATTATATATCATATAGATTCATGCTTGATGATAAAAACTGGAGCAGGGGTGAGGTTTTTTCTTAACTTTTTGGGCAACCCAATGCAGTAGATTTTAAGAAATTGCCCGAATTGCATCATCTGAGTTTGACTTCTGTAACACTGAACTGGGAGTAAACTGGTCCTGCAAAATCCAAGTTCCAAACTGTATGTAGGACATTATTGGTCAATGTAAATGGCTTGAGTTAAAACAAAAGGCGTGTGAGGCCCTAGTAGTCATATGGTATGCCATTTAACTGACCTTGTTTTGCAGTCATACCATATTAAAAAATGAAAGTAACTTACTAGCCTGTTGAAAACAAATATTTGCCTCAAAAATATTCATAGACATAAGATGGAATGTAAATGGATTTTCCAGTAAAAATTTGTATACTAAAAAGCATCACATTCAAAATGAAATTGCTTTCCAGAAAGCCAGTCATATCCTGAGCTACATCAGAAGAACTATGCCCAGCAGGTTGAAGGAGATGACTCTGCTCCTCTGCTCTGCTCTGGTGAGAGCCCACCTTGAGGACTGTATCCAGTTCTGGGGTCCTCAGCACAGGAAGGCCATGGACCTGTTGAAGCAAGTCCAGAGCAGGACTACAAAGCTGATCAGGGGGATAGAGCACCTTGTCTACAAGGAAAGGCAGAGAGAATTGGGATTGTTCAGCCTGGAAAAGAGAGGGCTCTGGGGTGACCTAATTGCAGCCTTCCAATACCTGGAAAGAACTTACAGGAAGGTGGTGCAAGACTATTTACAAGAGCAGGTAGTGACAGGGTAAGGGGGAAGGGCAAGGGACCTGGAGGTCCCTTCAAGGCCAGGCCAGGCTGAGCAACCAGGTCTAGTGGAAAGTGTCCCTGCCCATGGCAGGGAGTATGGAACTAGATGATCTTCAAGATTCCAACTCAAGCCATTCTGTGATTCTGTGAAATGACTTTTGATTGCACATCATTATATCATATTGCTAATAAAGGTGGGTACTGCAATGAGGGAGAGCCTGACAGTTAGTGGAAGTTTAATAGTGCCACCAGAATTTTCAAATTGTTTTTCTTCTGCCTCCAGCAGCATCAAAATTCTCTTCCTTGCATTCTACAAAATTTAATTACAAATTTGACAAGAGTAGCTAGTGGTGCTGTACATGTACAGGTGAACAGATGATGTAATTAAAATATGTGAGGGGAAGGCTGATACTTGGTTTGAAAATTGGTTCCAGAGCTCATTGTCAAAATTCAGAAGAAAGTAGACTTTCAAAGAAAATGTCTTTGCAATCAATATCCAAAATTCAAATTCTCTGTCATAAAATCTGTTATCCTTAGTGCCCACAAAGTAGATTTTGACCATTAACTTCGCTCATTTTCTGTCTCATTTGGGTACACACTTGCAAATGATTTTCAACTAAAATCTTTCCATCTTGAATATCCTTACTTCAGTTAAACTCTCTTTCCTAAGTGCTTTTTTTTGACACTAGACATGAAGAGTAAAAACCCTCAGAGTGACAGTCTGTGATCATGTTTCATGTGGCAGACTTCATTTGCTTTCAGTTTGTATTACTATCAATTTATGACTTTGTTCCTTAAATAGTTATCTCTTTTTTTCCACATTGTAACTGATATATTGAATGATGTATGTTTGAGAGGTATTTCAAGGATCTTAACTTCAGTCATTAACTGGTTATGTCTTGGCTCAGGGACCTTTAGTTCATTGAGGGAAAGTTACTATTTTTTAAGCAAATAAAAGCCTTTCAGTATGTAATTGTTTTCTTATCAATTTTACATTTTCATGCCCTTTTGAGCATCTAGCATGCAGTGCTTGAATTTACATTTAGCTCTGCAGGAAATGCTTTAAATATTATTATTAAGAAGGAAAAAATCAAAAATCAAAGTGAATTTTTAGTACAATAGCAAGGTGTAGGAAGGTGCAATTGCAGCAACAGCAGCCTGGATTAGTGTGTAGAACTAACTCACAGCTTGACAGAAAATCCCTGCTGGGGAGGAAATGTAGGGGAACTGGCAGAATTTTGCTACATCTGCTCCCTACTGCTAATAAGCTTTAACCCATTTCATTTTTATTATGCTTGCTGTTTAGATATTTTGCTTCCAAAATTATATCTGTAACTATGATAACACATAAAAGGAAGCACAACAGGTAGGGTTGTTTAAAAATTTAAAACTATCAGCAAGGGATGTTAAAGGCCATAATGAGTAAGATGGTTATCTTCTCAGTGTGGGATTTTAGAGTTCAGGCACTTCAGTGCTGGTAGAAAGGCTGAGCAGAAGTACTGGGTAAAACTGATTTCATAGCTTGAGTGGCTCGTACAGCCAGAAGGCACCATTAGATTATTTATTTTGACCTGTGTATCACAGACCATTACATTTCACCCAGAAATTCCCATTTTGAACTCTGTGAGTATACTTGTACTAAAATATATTAGACCTTAGGAGTTCCAAGTACTTTATGCCACAGGGTGAGAATGAAAAAGCTGAGCTTCGCATGCAGTAGGAAGAGTGTTAGTCAGGTTGGTAAGTACGCATGGTAGCATGACTATTTCTGCAGAGTAAGGCAAACAACCAAAGGATTGTATGGACTTTACAAAAGTGAAAAACCTTTCCTGACCCCTTTGACTTAGGGAAAAAATATACAGGTAGTCATATTGTATCAGAGCACTTGTATCAAAGTTCTGCTGAAAGCATAAACAGTTCCCTAAAATGAAATTAAAATAAAATAATGAAACCACCACTCCCCAAATCAGCTATAATAAACAAAATTTAAGACTTAATCTGTCTCATGACACATCAGTGGGAGTAATTAAGAGGGAAAATCAGAGTCATGTCCATTTTTAAAATTAATAATAATTGTCTAATTCTACATTTCAGGCATTTTGCCCCTTTGGCAGCCCTGCTGGCAGTCCTGTGTTTCTCAGTTTCTCAGTCCAGATACATCCACTGCAGTACTTTGAACATGCTTTTATCTGAATAATCAGTGGTAAAAATAATATTTATAACCATCTAAAAATGTGGTGGAAATGGTATTTTATATTTTCCATTCGATATTATCACATGCTTACCATAACTGATTATACAACATTTTAAAATCTTTCTTTTGCTCTGGTGGTGGCATGATTGTTACATACAATTATGAAATGTATTTTGAAGAGAGATTGAAATGTATAAAATTCAGTGGGTAGTTGAACACTTGAAGTCTGTGGGGCTGTTGAGACTGTGCTTTTAGATAATGGGTTAGAACAAGATTGTGGTACTTACCTGAGGAATCAAGCAAAAGTGGAAGTTTCAGTCTTTCAACAGGAGATGCTTCTCCATTACTGTGCATACAGAAGCCTGTGTCTTTCTTTCAGCAGCCAGTTTACATTTTCTATTTTTCTTTCAATTTATTCTAGTAAGAAATTATTTGAGTTTCCTTTGCAAGAAAACTTCCAGGTTGATAAGTCCAGAAAACAGAGGTGTTTGCCTAGTTTTTGCAGACTCTGTGTGCAGTCTTCAGGCTTTCAATTGTTTATTTGTTCTAGAGACTTGTTCAAAGCTGATTATGTCTTCATAGAAATGTGATACTGATTGCTCTTGTTTTGATCCTGTCAGAGCTTCTCAGTTTCTGAAATAAAAGGATGAAAACACAATGATTCAACAATAGAAAAGAGAAACAAAATTAACAAGCAAGTGATATCCTTCTGTACTAAATATAATCAAAAGAGAGCTTGTAAGGTTATGTCTTAAATTTCAACAGAACCCTTTTTTCTATCACACAGAAATGATGAAAATTTATACCACTTCTTGGCCTCTGTTGACAATCATGTTAAAGGATAGAATAGCAAGCTGTTAAATTATTCTGTTTCAGCAATATAAGCTATAGATCATGTAAAGTTATTGAACTGGTTTCTTATGAACTCTCTATTTTCATGAGTTCTGTATTTGCTTTGCTTTTTTATATACTACTTACCTATTCTTCCAGTGTCACTATTCAGAGACCATTCATCATGAAATTTTTGATTCTGCAAAGACTTCAACATATCCTTTATGAACCAAGAAGCTGTCTCAACTTATAAATCAAATTTACAGTATATTTATTGTGGGATATGGGCCCTAAGAGTGTTGTTACTTAATTTTTCTGGTGGTTTCTTCTGACATACTTGATTGACTACCATAAAATTTTAGACCATCACCTTGTCTAATCCTAATAATAGCCATCAATATATTGTATAGATTTCAAATTTCCTATGCTCTCACTAAAATAACTTGGGCTATGGTCATTTCATCCACCTGCAAAATGCATCTCTCAGAAAAGTTATGCTGTTGTGCTTGGCATGTTAATTGCCGACCATTTCATATCTAATGATTAATTTTGCATCACTACTATAGCTACATGCAGATTTTTTTCACAATTATTAAGGTGAAAATGTAATTTGCATTTTTTTCCAATGTGAGCAGGTGGAATTGTTATCATTATATCAAAAAGAATATATTAATTAGAAATCCATTTAAATTACAAAAATTGATTGAAAGTACCCTGAGCAATAGTACTACCTCTAAATTTCTATACTCATATTTGTTCCCTGTATCTGCTTTCCCTTTTTCATGTTTCTGTTTTTTAAAGATAGCTAAAGACTGCACAAAAAAAAAATTACTCTGAAAAATGTGCTATCAGATGCTGCTACAAAAAATAAAGAACCACTTGATTTGCTCTAGATTTTCCATGCCTCAGTAACACCAAAGTAAGTACAGGCTCAGTTTCCCAGTTGACATTGTACAAAATAATTTCTACATGACACAGTGGTTACTGAACTACCTTCAGCTTTGTCCATCATGCTGAGGAGAGAGGACTAAAATTTCTGAAGAACTTGTTTCTTTTCATATTTACAGTATTTATTCTATGACAAATATTCCATTTATAAGACCTCATTTTTAGTCTGCCAGTTTTGTGTTAATGTCTTTCTGGCATGCACCAAATAATTTTTTTTATTTCAGAAAGAAATACTAAATGTCTGACTTCCTTATTTTTGTAAGCTTTCCAAAAGGAACATTCTTAACAATTTTATTGTTATAAAACACTGTGGTATTCATTATTTGAATTCAGATGTGGTATACCAGGAATGCATGTGGCCTATTTATTAGACAAATTAGAATGTTAAAAAAGAATTGCTTCTATCCTACTTTCTTTAGGAACTGACATTTTTATTCTTATGCAGTTTTCCTAGTGGAATCTTTACTTTCTTAAGTCATAAACCTATTGTTGTGAGACACTCCAGCAAAGCTTAAACTGGATCTCAGGAGTTTGATGCACTTTGTTTAATGCAGGCAGTGTAAAAGAAATTTTAAATGTATTATTTAAAGGCACATTAATCTTGCCACTGTAATGGTGTCATAATGCATACCATATAAGGTTTTCATAAACTCAGCTTCTAAAAGTAACATCACAGTATCTTTCTTTTTGTTCTCCAAGTCAATTCTTTGTAGAGATAGCAATTATGCATTCATCTCTCTCTCTTATAGCCTGATTCCATATTCAGCTGTGAGATAGATTGTTGCAGTGGGGATCCTGCAACACGCATATATCAAACCAGGAGTCCCGTGGAAAGGAAATATATACGGACAGACAGATTCTTGCTAGCTGTTTCAGAGATGTTTATTTCTCCAGCCGCATGGCCGGGGCTCTGCTGAGGAACTGTCCCAGTCACGGGACCAAGGGTCCTTCTGCCCGCGCAGGGAACACAAACCAACCAATGGGAACGAGGCTGAGCAGGGACAGGGAAGCCCCGTGTCTGTGCCCTCAGGGCCCCTCTCCCAGGGCTACACGGCAGGGGGGGGACCCCAACACCTCACCCGTTTTATTTTAATAAAAGGAGAATGAAAACAACTGGATAAACATAACAAGAACAGTTTCAAGACAAAACAAGCCACTCTCCTGAGTCTTTAAATGTCCAAACAGATTCTCTGGAACATCTTAGGGCTGACAGAAGGGAGACAGAACTCTGAGCATGCTTTGTGGGGAAACTGAGGCAGGAGAGGGTTTAACTTCTTCCCTCCCCCTTTTCATCCCCCACTCGGCATTGGAAAGGGATTTTTGGGGAAACAATTGGCAAAAGCATGGTTTTGTGAGGGAAACCATGGATGAAAAAACGGATTGGGAATACACTGGGGGTAATAGGACATAGGGTAAAAGGGAAAGGTGGGATTAGGAAAGGGAAACTGTAGGGGGGGCTTACAATGGAGATACTGTCTAACATGACTACGATTTTTTGCATATATACTGCCTTTTACAGGAACACCATCAGGCCCAGTGACCTGCGATGCTTGTAACCCTTTTCTCCCTACTACAATATTAAATTCCACCACCTCTCCATCTCCCAAGCTTGGGATGCATTTTTCAGGGTTATTCTTTTTAATAGCAGTTCTATGCACGAATATGTCTTGCTGGTTGTCACACCTTGTTATAAAACCATAATTTTGCTTAACATTATACCATTTTACTATCCCTAAGGTCTTAGTTGCTATGATCTTTTCCTTTTTCCGAGTGGCTGCTGTTTTCTGTCTCGCTGCGTCTTTGCTGTCTCTTTCGGTCGCTCCCGTGTTGGAATTGTCGGGGCTGCTGGTGCCTGCGCGCTCTTCCCGGGGTCGCGTTCGGGGCCGCGCGGGCCGGGCCGGGCCACGCCGCTCAGTTCTCCGTGCGTCGCCTCCTCTGGTCGCAGCTTCGCTGCCGCTGCCGGGCGCTGCACCCACGTCTCGGCCGGGTCCCCGGGCGATGACTCCCCCGCGCCCTGCTCCAGCGCGCGTCTCGGCCGGGCGCGGCTCCGTTCCACCGCCATCGCCGCCAGCCGCCACCCGCGCGCCGCCCCTCTCAGTCGGGCGTTCACGGGGCTCGCTCCACCACGCGCTGCACGCGGCCGGGCAGGCACCGCCGGGTCCCGCCGCTCCCGCCGCGCCTCGCTCCGCCACCGACACTGCGGCTCGCGTGGCTCCGCCCGCGCGCGGGAACTGCCTCGCTGCTGCTCGCAGAGCGCTCGGTGCACGTGGCCTGGGCCGCACGGTCCCTGCGCCAGGCTTCCCTTCACCAGGACACAGCTGACACTGCTCAACAGTCTCGGTAACTAAATAATATTCACGAAAATATTCTTCCATCGGCATATATCTTGACTCCAGTATTAACTGTGTCCAAACGGTTTTCCAAAAGCCCTTGGTAATAATTAAATCCCAAGAAACATAGAAAAAGTTCTTAAACAACCATGCCAGGAAGTGTTTCAGCTCTTTTTGAGCTTGAATCAAGCTAAAATTTACAAATCGTTGTTCAAGAATCATTTTAAGTTTAAGATAAATGTCCATATGCGGCTCTGAGAGCCAAGAGTCTTCCCACGGTTCCTCCATAGTTTAGATATGGAATAGCAAAGCAAAACCAAGAAGAGGAATCCAAAGTTTCCAGGGTTTACTCACACAAATCAGTCGCTTAGGGATCGGGGATCGTTCTGCTCACAAATCTCCACCATTTGTTGCAGTGGGGATCCTGCAACACGCATATATCAAACCAGGAGTCCCGTGGAAAGGAAATATATACGGACAGACAGATTCTTGATAGCTGTTTCAGAGAGATGTTTATTTCTCCAGCCGCATGGCCGGGGCTCTGCTGAGGAACTGTTCCAGTCACGGGACCAAGGGTCCTTCTCCCGCGCAGGGAACACAAACCAACCAATGGGAACGAGGCTGAGCAGGGGCAGGAAGCCCCGTGTCTGTGCCCTCAGGGCCCCTCTCCCAGGGCTACAGGCAGGGGAGGGACCCCAACAATAGATAGGCCTTACTCCTTACTAACACAACAAAAACAGTATTTCTCATTTAGAACAAAGGGAGGATAGTCAAACAAATTATATAATAAAAGTTAAAGGCCAAAATTTGTACCTTTTTCCATTTAATTAAGCAAAATAGTTAAATACTTGTACAATGGATTGAAGATAGGTTTGTCTTTAACTCATTATTCCTTTGTTTTCATTGGAATTTTAATAGTTCTGCCTTGGATTATTTTTTTAATTACAAAAAAAATTATAAGGTTAGCACCTTTAAAACAAAACTCTGTGTAAGTTTAACCCTTACAGCCAAGTGTTTTTCATTTAACTCTGCTCATTCTATTGGGTTCTGGTTTGATTTGTAGCAATATTGTGGCTGCATAAGGCATTCATTACTGTGAGAGTATTCTGTAGCTCTCCTGAATATGCACAATGAAAATTGGGTGAATCTTGACTAAGAACTGAGGCACAGAAAACGCAAGGATTTGGTAGTACTGTGAACCAATGTGATAATTTCTTGTATCAGTGCAAAGCTCAAGAGAATATTATGCATGCAGCACTTCAGATAACACTTTTGCTTTAATGTAGGGTTAATTACAAGTTCAGAAACAATCTGACAACCTCTTTGTTGTTCATCTTGCTTCTTGGGACATGAAAGACCTATTTCTGAAGTAAACACATTGATAAAAGTATTAACTAAGGAATGTTTCTACCAAGCTGCCTTTTCACTTCAGTTTAGGCACAAATATAAAGTATAGGAAATTCCCCTTCTCATTTCTCAGTATTAGATACTTTACTGAATTGTATGTTGCTTGATAACTGTAGTACTGTGGCCTTCAACAAGTATTCAGTCAAGCCTTTCAACCCTTTCTATTTCTAGACAAACATCCTTACACTTTTGCAGATTTGGATTGAGCATCCATCGCAGAACCTCTTTAGAGGGGTTAACACAGAGCAGTCTGTCTGGGTGGCTTCACTGTAAGGCAGCTCCAAACCCCTGTTCCTGTGGCAGGTGCCTAAAGCAGACAAACCTCCTGCTTGGCACTGTCTGGGACTGTTGTGTTTTAGTTGTCTGCACTGTCTCTGTCAGTTAAGGCAGAAATGAAGATATGTATATCCCCCTAAATGTAGCATTACAGTTCTGTATGTGATTCTCTTTTCGGATAAAGGAGGAACCTTTTTTTCCTCAGAAGGAATAACCACATTGAACTCCCACTTCTTCCAGCTCAATATTCTGATGCCATTACCTCTGCTGAAGAAACTTCAGCTCTCAAAGCTGTTCTCTGCATTCATCTACTTGACTTGGTGTTCACAATTCATCTATAATATCAGTCTGGAATATCACAGATGAACATAAAATCCCTTTAGAATTATGGAAATGTTGGAAGGGACTAATTGTGAAAAATCCATGAGTCCAGTCAAGAAATCCCAGTTCTTAACCAAACACACCACTAGTATCAGTGTAAATGCTTATTTAAGAACATAACAATAACCATAATGGTGTAGACCTTGCTTGGTATTTTGACTCCAAGCAGTAGCCCTAAGCAGAAGTGAATAGTAAAACCAGTAAAAGCATGTATCTACTCTAATATTCTCCTAACCTCAAACTATTTTAATTCATATTTAAATTGATCAAATTAATTTTAATCGTTATATAAATAATAGTATTTATATAAATTATTAACTCACATAAATTTAAAATAATCTAGGAATTTTATTATGTCTCTTTTATAATGCCCACTGAACATGTAAGAACTTGTTCAGGCTCTCCTTGAATCCCTGTAAAGTTCTTGCAACCAGAGCATTCTCCATCACTGAGTTGTAGGTGTCACCCACCATCATTCTTTTTGAAACCATGCTCTTACTAATGTCATTTGATGGTCCATAGCTCTTTGTACAGAAAGACAACGTGTGCAAAATCAGTTCTTATCCCTATCCACTCTTCTTATGTCATGTATGATTTTGTAAGCCCCTGTCTTCTCATTAACGAGGCTGCAGAACAGTTCCAATCAGACCCTCCAGAGCTTTTGATCATACTTGTCCTCCTCGGAATATATTTTGGATCTAGTATGCCCTTTTTCAGTTAAGATATCCACAGTTGTTTATCTTACTCAATTGTGAATTTTTACAGTGGGCATAATGTTTCCCACTTTGTTTTCTTAACTACTGTCAACTGCTGTGATTCTTTATTCACCAGTCCATGAAGACTTTCCAAGATGGTCACTTAGCTTAGCATGGCAGTTTTCTCAGTGTTTACAGTAGAAGTAAAGAAGAGTCACTTTCTCAGTCATCCTAAAATTTCCTCTGGACCTTTGGTTTCTCCTGTGAATTATTGAAACATGCATTGTATCACCAGAAGAATATCAGTAATTTCTTCAAGGTGGGAAAAGTCCGTTGTTGAATTGTGTGGTAGTTGCAAAGCAATGTGTTAAAAAAATGTTTGTAGTCCTTCTTTGGATGTGGAATGATATAGATACAAAGCATAAATGGAATTATATAGAGACAATGCATGTGTTTAGAAAAATCTGCCTTTTGGCTTCCTTTTTCAAACTTTCTGGATCTCCATCTCTAACATCTTTGATAAATTAAGTGGCAGATGATCCTGTTGGAAAAGGGAAGATACTAGGAAACATGTTTTGAGGACAGTCTAATGTGACATTCAGTTAGAGTTAAATCACTTGTCTTATCAAATCTTTGTCCAAAGTTTTGGGATCTACCATTTCCCGACATGACAGAATCAGAATTCTGTCATAGTATGGTCTCTGAGATGATCCAGTTTACATCCATTCCTGAAAATGTCATTGTTGTAGAGCCATTTATTTTCAGGTAATGTCTCCTGCATGTGGAACAGATGTTACCTGATGTCCTTCTCCTTTAAGCCCTCTTTAAATCAGATCATGTAAAAGTATAGCACGTAAGTAGCATCTTTCTCCATATAATCTCAGCAGTCAGCCACTGAACCTTTAGATCTGCTTATTTTCCCCTGTGACTTTCAAACATCTCTTAGTGCAGAGCTACCCTGTAGTGTTTGTTCTTAGAAAGGATTAAATCCAATGGAAAGGCTAACAAGTGGAAGTTGGAAACTTGAAGACGTTTTTCCCATCAACTGAAAATCATTTGGAAACTGATAGCTAGAAAATAATGGTTAAAGGGCAAATGTCTTTAGAGGACAACTACAGCTACAGATTAATGACATTTATAAAGATTTGTAAAATTCAAGTAATGCATACTTTTAAGGAATCACTGCTTTTAACAGTGTTTGCCCCAACAGATTTCTTGTCTCTCAACAAGAATTTTAGAGCTTCCCAAGAATTATTTGACAGTTCTTTTTCAAAAATTATAACTCAAGCTATATGCTCTTCTACCTCATTTTTTTCTGATTAAGACTCTGAAGATGTAGAAGAAAGACTAGAGCAAAACCTGTGCTCCTTTATAGAATACTCTACAACTCTATCCTTGGGCAAGAACTCTAAAAACATGATTTTATTCATAGTACCACAGCTGTCTGCCAGAAGTGATGAATCTCATTGATGAGAGCGCAGAATCAACTGTAAAAACAATTTAGCCAATGAAATAATTTCTCTTCATTTTCACTCTTAATACTTACTTATATTGTTCTAGCATCATATAATTTCTTAGCAAACCTTATATATTCATCCTCATTTACTAGACAGGCTATCATGAAGATATTCAGCTCCTTTAGAAAATTGTAAATTTCTGAAAGGTAACTCATAAATGCAGCATCCAAGTATAACACAAATGTCAGTGATTTCTTGAAAATAAGTCAGAAGAGGTCACTGTTAGGAGTGTTTCTATAGGATTCTGTAGCCACTAATGAAAGATTATTAGTCCCCAGTAGCTCTATCACTTGTGCTTTGTGCAAACTCTAAAGTTAGAGGTTATGAGTATTATGGTACCATACAGGTGCACCATGAATAGTCTTTCACACAGAATGATTCTCATTTGTTAAATTTGGAAATGTACTTTCTCCTGGCCTTAATTTTCATGTAGTTCTTCATATTCTAAATGGCAGCTGAAGGCAAGCAGAAATAGCGAGTAATTGATTTAACAACCTCAGACAAGTACAGGGAAGTAGAAAAGTTTGTCTTAGTGTGATGTGACCTGAGAGAGCTTTTTTAGACTGTTTTTTTCTAACCAGTACCTCAGCACCTTGGGCCAGCAAAGTGGCCTTTAAGCCTGAATGAGCATGACTTTTTTTTTTTTTTTCTCAGTGCAAAGCTCCAGTATTTCATCTTTTCAAACTGTTTTACAGCACTCAGAGCAGAATTATATTGACAAGGTTAGAATTCATCTCCTAGGGGAGAATACTGTGCTCCTGTTAAGTGCTAATATAACATTTATGTGTTGCTACCTTAATAACAGCCTCGGCCAGCCTAATGAAAGTACTGAAAGCAAACAGTACTCTGTGAGATTTTATTATGACTGAAGTGATTGCAATTTGACACAAATTGTCCCTATTTCTGTTACCACACCAAAACCAGAAATGCTAAAGCAATTGCTACATGTTTGGGATAGAATTACATTCCACTATCATTAATATAGAAGTAAGTGCATTTTTCATGTAAACAGCTCACAAGGGTCAAGCATCAAAGATATTCTTTGCAAAATTCTTGTCAATAACTTTGTGAGTGAATTTTGAAATAAAGTGCCTGGAACATGTCATTATTTCTTCCTCTCAAAGTTGAGAGCAAGTGGTAGAAAATTGAGCTTGTGAATTGAAGGTACTGAGAGTTATATGGCCTTATCGACTTCAGGCAAAATGACAGGTTTGCCTTGTTATTATTTTTCCTTTCAGGGGTCAGGCAATGGACAATTTTAGAAGTATATACTGGGGTGTAAGCAAATTGGTATATAAAAAAAGTTATTACCTGTGTACAGAAAAAGATGGTGTAAGTCACTAATACTAAAAATTCTTAATATACTATTTCTTCATAAAAATCAAGGGAAAAGTAAGGAAAAAAGTAATTCACTGGTCAAAATAAGCATTTCAATTGTTCAGGTTCTTAAAAGCTATTTAAAACTATCAGAAGAAAAGGAACTTAGTCACTCAGATTTAGCTGACCAAGTTAGCTACTTAGACATGCTGGTTTAAACAATTTAAATATACATTCTCAATGAGCTCTGCTATTAAAAAGCACATTCTATCTTCTAAGAGGGTTTGGTCAGGATAATTCTGCTGTTCAAAACTATCTGAACTATATTTTTGCTGTATCTGAACTGAATCTTTAGTACTCCAACTGTTAAAATAAAATTTATGTACTTTACGGACTCATTTCTGTAGTTTTGGTAGTTCCTACCATTTTTTTATTCTTCAAAAACCATTGGTATAAACAAAAGTCACCATAGGCAAAAAGACTTCTTTTGATTACAGAATGAGTGCAAAATACATTATGATTAGTTTTTTTTTATTAATGATACAGGCATAGTAGTGGTTTGAGATTGCAAAAATGAGGAGATGCTGTCAGATAAATTCATGATTGCTCAAGATGACTTTTCTATAAGGAAAGTTGAGGGAAAAAGCAGTTTCCATGAAATAACTGTACTGCATATACTTTTTTAATATTTTAACTGAATATGAGCAACATTAATTTCTACAATTCTGTAATATGGACATTATTTTGTTTATCTTTTAGGTTGAAGATTCGGAGATGCATAATGATGAAACTCCAGTATGTGGGTTGCTTGCTGTGGTTGTAATATCTCACCTGCCCAGAGATGCTGCCATTGAATGGCATGTTGTTGCAGCAGTTGATGATCCACTCCAAAGAAAACATTTTGCAATGAAGATGTTGTCAGAGGGCTTCCAAATTGAGTGTGAATCTGTGGAGTCTAGCTCTGCATCTTGTGCATCAATCTCAGTACACCTGAGCTTGATTTCACCATCCGCTTTTCACCTCGATTTAGATGAACCTCTTCATGACTTAGTTGCTATGTTTAAACAAGCTGTTGACAAACTTTCAGAAGACTGCAGTGCAAGTCCTTTGTCCTTTAGAGCTTTCTTCAAGGAGGATGTCTTTGATGCTGAAACACTGCAAAAAGGTAAGACTTACCATGACAGGAACCAGGTGTAATACTAAGCTTAAGGAAATTCTTGTTCATTTCTGTCAGATTTCGTTGGAAAAAAACATTTTAGATGAGTGTTTCAAGGATAGGTGGCCAAGAAGGCCAATGGCATCCTGGCCTGTATCAGCAATACTGTGGCCAACAGGACCAGGACAGTGATTGTCCCCCTGTACTCAGCACTGGTGAGGCCACACCTTAAATCCTGTGTTCCGTTTTGGGACCCTCACTGCAAAAAAGACATTGAAGTGCTGGAGCGTGTCCAGAGAAGGGCAACAGAGCTGGTGAAGGGTCTGGAGGGTAAGTTGTATGAAGACAGGCTGAGGGAACTGGGGGTTTTTAGCCTGGAGAAAAAGAGGCTCAGAGGAGACCTCACTGGTCTCTCCAACTGCCTGAAAGGAGGTTGTAGCAAGGTGGGGGCTGGTCTCTTCTCCCAAGTATCAAGTGACAGAAAAAGAGGAAATGACCTCAAGTTGCACCAAGGAAGGCTGAGTTTGAATATTAGGAATAATTTCTTCACTAAAAGCATTGGAACAGGCTGCCCAGGGAAGTGGTGGAGTCACCACCCCAGGAGGTATTTAAAAGATGTGTAGTAGACTTGATGCTTAGGGACATGGTTTATTGGTAGACCTGGCAGTTTTAGGTTTACAGCTGAACTCAATGATCTTAGAAGCGTTTTCCAACCCAAATAGTTCTACAGTTCTACAATTAAGATACATTTGTTCTTTTTCTGGTGACCAGGCATGTTTCTCATATTGAAAGGCTCTGTTCTTGGACTTTTTGAAGTCCAAACAGGATAAAGTCCTGGATTACTTTTGTTCTAATCTCACATCTGATTTTGAGTAGGAGGTTGGATTATATGGTCTTGCTCTAATCTAAATTATTCTGTGATTCCATGCAAGAGAAGTTGCTGGGAAATCCGGCCACCTTAGGATTCAAGATAGGGAGAATGACTCTTTTGCTTAAAAGTGTTTGAACAGTTGTGCATTTGGTAGCCTCTTCTTGTCACGATCTAGAGCCATGTTCAAATAACCAATTTCTTTCTGCTAGCAGGAACTGTTTTGAGAGTAAAAAATGAAATATTAATGTTTTAAATAAGGAAATGGTGTCGTATGCTCTGGATTAGAGGGTATCTGGTTTTGAACATGGGCTGATTTCTAACTTATTTAAATAGAACTTGCTATCCAAACAAATTTGCTGGGTTTTCCCCCAATGTTTATTTTTTCAAAATCTCATTCCCTTATGAAGTAAAGAGAATACAGAGCAATAAATGTAATGTTACAACTACAATTTATTTCTTATGTTGTAGATCTGCATTTTGGGCTATGCTTTATTTGGGACAACTAACATTGTGCAAGAGCACAAAAGCTTATTTTATCTGTCAGACCTACAAAACTGGTAGATGAAATCAGTAAGAGATTTGTTATCAGTTCGAGAAGGAGCAAAATCAGATCCTTAGTCTATATTTATCTCAAACATGCATGCACTTTAAAAATCCTTGCAGACCACAACTGATCCATATTAATTAGCTGACATAAATGTTAGCCCTCAAATATTCTACTGTCCTATTTTTTTTCTTAACCTGCAGCAGTTTTTGAAGAAAATTCAACTTGACATTGTTTAATAGATTTAAAGTACAGGAATTGAAAGCTATAAAAATGTGGCATAGAATAAGCATATTTAATCCAGGAAGCAAGGAATGAACATATAGTCTGACAGAATGTTGTTGTTTTTACTACATCTTGTTTAAGAGCTAAAAAGAAACGTGATAAAACATGTTTCTGGCATGGGATTAACATTACTGTTTCGCCTGCTTTCTTTCTGATATTTCTCAGGCCATCGAATAATTACTTCCAAACAAATTTTATTTGCTTTATAAAATATATTGCTCAATATAATGTATAAATTGCGCACATAAAAATTCAATTCAGTTCCATTCATGTTATACTACCAATAGCATAGACATGGAAAGATTTGTGTGATTGTCATATATTCATTCTTGTTGTGTTCAGATCTCTGCACTGTCATAATAATTCCTGTCATTATACCAATTTTATCATTATCCCCACTGGTAAGAAATATATTCTTGCAAAGCTGTAGAATATATAGAATACATTAAATTTACAAGGAGCACTAATTCATTGATGAAGAATTTAAAAATAACATTTTTCTTCTTAGGAAAAATTTCTAGAAAGTTCATGCAATGGAAGAATAAGTGTAATATATATTCAAAAATAATTTCTCATATTAAAGTGGTTGCTGAAGTGTATCTGGCTGATAATTTCTATCTGATAGAAGACTATTTTTATATAAATATATATATACACACACTTTCTGGTTCAAAATCAGAAGTCTAATTATGAATATATTGTTAAGACACAGGGACATATTCAAGTGTACTGGTAATATGTGTTCTTGGATCTTTGAAAGACATGCAGTCTCCAGTGAAGCATCATCAGCTTTCATAATGATGCAGCATATTACTGAACGATGTCCTTGACTGTCTTTTGCACTATTAGTGTAATTCTACTTCTCACAAGCTAAAATATTGTCACACATATATATTAACTCTCAGTTAAAAAAGTGTTGTGTGAGGTGTCCAATTTGTTCCCACTAATTTCACTATCCCATTGACAGTGTCCATAAGCAAGATGACATTGTCTTTTATCTTCTCTGTTATTATTGGCAGACTTTAATTTTGACAGGCAGAACTGCTGCAACTGTATGTGTCCTTTAGTGTACCAGAGGTAGTGTCAGGTCTTTCTTTTGAATCCCAAGATATTTTAACCTTCCTATAACACCAGATCAAGGTATTAGAGATTTTTATGTTCTGATAACAACAGCTCCTTCCATTTTCTCATCCAGATCCTTCAGTTTATTCCTGTTCCTTCAATATCTCCTTCCAGTTTATTCCTGTTTTCCTCTTGAGCCTGTCCTGCTTCTAGAATGCATGTATCTGAATGGGACAGATCACAAGAGGGAACAGTACTGGCTTCCACAATAGCAGTGGCTGTGTCTTGTCAGCTCTGAGCTCGGCCAAAACTTGCTCATACCTTTCTCTGTAGACTTGTCTTAAGATATCTTGAGTATTGAGATGTCTCAGTGGTAATTTCTACCACATCCAAAGGTTACTTCCTGTTGCAGAGTAGTTCTAGGTGGGTAACAGAATTTACTTATGCTATGCCTTTCAAACACAGAATATCATTTTACTGGGACATGGGATAAAGCAGAAATGTATTGATCTTCATTTGTAAATCTGCAGGCCTAATATGCACTTTTAAAAAATTTTGTTTCCTTGATGTGGCTTCCAGAAAGCAAATTACATTGAGAGACCAGTTTTTCAATTGCCATTTATTAATTCAGCTCAGGTAGTAGAGGTTGCTAACCATCTGTGTGATGATCCATTAGTGACACGTTTGATCTCTGACTTGTGTTAGACATCGTTAATCCCACAAGTGGATCTGTCCTTTTGGAGTCTTCAGCTGTCATCAGATGCATTGTCTGCTGAAGAAAAATAATATTAATAATGTAGCAGGGAATAATAGGCACTTTCCTTCAAATATTTTTCATGTGAAACACATAAGACGTATCTGTTATAGAAAAGGTAGAAATTACGATTCTCAGAAATCAAGAAAGATGGTTGAGGAGATAGCTGTTCCAGGCTAGTGGATTTCAGGAGGACTTCCATCATGTCATAAGATTAGTAAATACTCTTCAATAATGCTTGTAAGATCTTGAATTGAAATGTATTGTCTTCTCTAGCAAAAGCACAGAAAAGAAATAAAGGTACCATTTTTCTGATTAAAACTTAAAATCGTTGGAGTGAAAGGAGGAAATGCCATAGGCCTTCTCAAATGAGCCTCTGATTAGATGATACAGGGGTTTTTTGTATAAAGAAGTTTGTCATTTATTTAAAATTGTCCAAATAAATATTATAAATGTGTTGTTACCTGACACAGTAAGATGAGAACCAGGAATATTTCTACTCGGCATATTGTAACAGGTTATTGGAAATTATTACAGCTGGTGTTACAGATGTCAAAAGAAGCTAAAGGTTTGTAATGCAAATTGGAGACAGATAGCTTTCTGTCATCCTAAAACCAGATGTGAAGTTTTATTGAACAAAGTGTAGTACTGATGGTGAACTTCTCAGAGGCAATCCCTCATAACATGCGAGAGCATTATGGGCCCCGTGCTGAGACCACAGAACATATTGGAAGTAGGAGGATTAGATTAAGCTGACATATATACTTAGTAAGATGCTGTTAAGGCTTTAGAAGTATTTAACATAAATTTGACTATTTCTTTCTTATTCTCATTCAAATGTGCATTAATATAAACGTGTCAGGATGATTTGCTATACCATACACTTGGCTAGATTATACGTCTGTATAGGAATGATGAATGTTTATAAGTCATCACATTATGATTTCACAAGCCTTGTTCACAAGATGTATGCAAAATATTTTTGAATATTTATTTGGGAATAGAGAAGGTTCTGCATTCACCAGAACACCATATTACACAATCCCTTTTTAATACTAAAGAAAAAACGGACTGGGAATATAAAAAGGCAAAATAAAACAGGAATAGACAGTCTGGTAGGAACATTAAAATGAATATATAATTAGTTTTTAAAGTTGTTCTTCTCTGTAAATGTTTAGGTCTAGAAGCCCCTCAGTACTTATGCGTTTATCGTTTCAGTATTTTTTTTTTTAAATCTAATATGGGCTGAGTATAATTCAGCTCAACTGAAAAAAAAAGTAAAAAAATCTTACTTGTAATGGGACTTTTTCTCCTGTTGCAAGAGAAGCTCCAGTGGTTAGGCACTCATTTAGAGTCCTTGCAATGACAGAGTAACACCCTGATGCATGTCCAGCATGCAGCTTTGAAAGTAAAGATTTTCCATCTGGTAAGATTTGAAGTATTCTATTTGATAAAACATGGCATTATCAACGCATTTTCCAGATGTTTTCCAAAATACAGAGTTTCCAGTATTGAGAGAATGCATTATGTAGTGTAAATTTGAGAGAGGAGGATGAAGATCAATTGAAGATACCAAGATGTATTTTTACAATAACGCATGTCTGTGTGCATTGAAGTTTAATATTTTTTTACCAATGTACTTTAAATTCACATTGGAAATTTATTTCAACTTAACTTTGCATTATACAATGGGAAAAAATTTCCCGTGGGGACAAGTGGAATCTTAACCTCCACATGTTTGTATGTAGGTCTACACATTCTCATGTGAGTAATTGGTACTGTAGTCAGCAGTTGTGGAGAACTACTCATGTAGGTAGAAACTAAACAGTCATTAAGAACTCTGTACTGAGTAATGATGAAGCAGGTAAATAAATCCTTCTGACATCAAATTGCAGTCACTAGCTCAAGCTTTGCAGGCAGTAACTAATGAAGTATTTGTTGTGACTAGAATATATCATTTTGCTGAACAAAAATACTTTTAAATGTCATGATGCTGTCTGAAATAGACTGTAAAACTTAAGCTTGGTTTTCTACTAAATTCTATTAATTTATACTCAATGACAAATGTGAACCTGAAAGAGGAAAATTTCAATTTTAATTTCTTGGGTTTCCCGTTAAGAAAATATAATTGCCAGGTATAATAGTTCAAGCAGAAAGAAAAAAAAAGTTACATTAGTACTTTGGGAAGTTAATCAGCTTACAATATACAGAAGCAATTAGAAAATACTGATTCGTGAGTATGTTTGAAATGACGTGTTTGAAATGACATTTTAAAAGGATGAAAGTAACTAAATTTGGTCTTGAGCCACAGAGGTGACAATCTTGCTATTTCTGCCCAAACTATCTAGTCAAGAGATCTGATTTATTAAATGGCTATTAAAATGCTGACATTTTAAACTTCTTCTATTTTTTCAAGGTTGTGCTGTTATTGTATCTGCTGCAAGTCAATGTATACATACTTTTAGCAGAACATCTCATATGAAACTATGGGAAAGGATTTTTTGTTTGCTATCCAAGACATGGGAAATTGTTTTAATAGTAATGTTACCTCTCAACTGCATTTGGATAGAGAAGTGCTTTATGCCTGTGAGGCACCTTAAAGTATATTAGATCCTGCTTTAGGGCAGTGGCCTTCTGTCCTTTAGGATGGGAAATTTATTTTTTAAGTGCACAGATACTAGATTGAGAAAAATTCAGCCCCTCGGTGCCAAGGCCAGGGAGCAGAGCCAGAACTCGCTCTTATTCAGAGTAAATAACATGTGACATCTAAAGGTTATGGATTGCACAGTCATACATAAAAAGCTTGACTAAAACTTTAAATGGAAATAAATTCTTTAACTCTTTGACCCAAGACTGATTGAGAATATACCCCTTATATCCTTGATACAAAACACTACCAATATATTGGTAAGATTGTTTTAAAGGTACTGTGTACAACTTCATGTGTCTTTCAGAATTTCTGCCACTAAAATCTCAGATGCATTTATAGGTTACTCTATCCATCCATGTTTTCACATTATTTTGAAGTGCCCTGAGCTTCTCACTAAATGAATTGTTTGTATAGACTTTAATTTTCCTGTTGAAGATTTGCATCCTTCCTCCATGTGACCTGTAGGACAGAACAGACCTAGCAGAAAACAGATCTTTTGTTGAAAAAGTCATAGGTTTTAAAGAAGAATTTCCGAAGTTTTCTAACATGTTGAAAACTGATTTGCTTTTCTCACATACGCAGTTTGGAAAGTGCTAGACATCAGTGATCCAGGCAGTGGCTTTGCTGCTTAATGGTAGTTAATATGTTATCTCAATAAATATTGGAATTTGTTAAATTTATTAAGCAGTAGGGTATACAATCAAAATCTTAAGAGAATAGATGTAAAGAAACTTATGGAATGAGAACTCAATCTATACTGTAATGAGTCAGAAAGGGTAATTTGATGATTAGCTCTACAAGGAATCGGAACAAATAAATACCCTTCTAGAAAAATGGCATCTTCTTGACAGGTCTAAGTATACATGGCCTGTCCATATATGCATAAGTGTCTGTAAAACTGTATAAAAGTGCATAAAATGCATAAAGTACAAACGCCTTACTTCAACATCAAAATTAATTTTGAGAAACTTTGTTTAGTGCTTTGTTGACAGAGAACAGCTATAAAAGCATGACATCAGCCATGCAACCATTGCCAAATTTGGATCTTCTGGTGTTTAATATGTGAGGAATATATGACCTATCTAGCTATCCAGAAACCATTTGTAACAAACTCATTTTTTAAGGACACATCCCAGATTACAGTTTACAATTACATAGGAAGTTTTTCTCTGAGACTGTTTCAACTTGCCAACATTTTGGTACCAATTCTATAATTCTAAATCTGTAAACATTAAAAGGACTTTGATTTCTTAAGAACTTTTCATAATTTCTATAGATCCATCTCTATATTACTTTTTTTTTACAAGTGAAGAAAAAGAAACCTATGATGGTGTTTGGATGAGGGAAATTACATCTGACATAGGAAGTCCACTGAACTTAAAATAATTGTAGGCTCAAAATGAACTGGGTATAATATTGTAGCTGCATCCCTTGTTATAATTATTCTAGATATTTACTTAGGACCATTGCTTGAAACAGAATACTTCAGTAGATGGATCTTTAGCATGACTACTTTGTCTTTTGTATTTCCTTAGTACCAAAATGCTTGCCATTTGCTCTTTGTCTAGAAAACCTAAAAAATAGATCTATGAAAAAAAATACTGAATTTTGCAAGGTAGAACTGTGTACAGAGCTACATTTCCAGCCAGTTGGCTGGCTGACCATTGTCAGTCATTCTGTCACATAATCTCTGCACTGAGAAGTATCAGTTCTGCTCAGAGCAGTAATTTGTATAATTCTTGGATAGAAAAACAGAAGGTAAGGTGTCAGAACTAGCGTTCACTGATAGCCAAAACCATCCATAAATCTTGTTTGAAAGTCTTCTATTTCCTCTCCAGTGTCTCCTCCAGTTCTTCCTTCTCCAGTATCTCAAAGTTAATTTATTTCTGTAAGATCTTGGCTTTTGTCAACTGTAGACACCACTGATGGTGCCTATCAGGTTTTGTCAGATGCCTTGACTGTCATAAGACAAGCTGGGCTTTCCTTGTTGGGACTTTTCCTCGAGATAAGCAGCTGCTGAAAACCTAACTTTTAAGCGCCGTAGTAAGTATAACAGTTAAATGGGTAATGCCTTAAATTCCTTTTGTAAAGTGTCCCAGTGTCAGCCCTGTTGAAATCATCTGTCCTGTATGGAGTAGGACATGGTATCTTGTCTTCTTTGTCCAGATATATCTGTTCAGTATATCTGGTATCAAATACAGTGTCAGGAGCCTCTCAGCAACGCATCTGAGCAGGTTGTGAGGTTATCCAAAAGGTTTGGCCATTTGCTTGGCGACAGACATGATTTTTTTGTTATCTAATGGCATGGAATAATTTACAAAGTTGTGAAGTTAAAATAGAAATTGAAATAATATCCAGATTCAAACCCCAAAATGCAGGCAGAAACTTAACAGTATGAGAAGATGATGCTGCAGGCATAGTTTGGTTTAATAGCCTGAGTATTGTCTTTTGTCCATCTGGGTAATGGAAGCCAAAGAAGCTGCTTTCCTGAAGTCCAGAGACAGCATGGACACAAGGCTTATTTATTGCTCAGAGTGAAAAGTGATAAGATGCCTTTGTACTCCATTGTCCAGTTGTTTCCCCTGCCCTTGGCCCTTCTCTATAGTCTAAAACATCTCTCTTTTTAACATAGAGAGAAGGCCTGAAGACAAAAGGCAGAGCAAGGAAGCAAGGCCTGTTTGTACTCCACAGGGATGGTCAGAGCAAAAATGCCTCCTATGTTTACTGCCTCTGGTGCATACTCAAAGTGGGACTGTGCAGCCAAACATAGCATCCTCAATACTCAGCTTACGGGTTTCATTGTTATTGCTCAATAACATACCTTTTCTTGGTTTGTTTATGCAAGCTAAAAGATACATATGCTTTCTTGCTGGTGGTTTTTTTTTCTTGGTTTGTTTTTTTTTCAAGGCTGCTGAAATATGGATCTGGATTTTTTTTTTTAGATTGCAGTCTTTTACATTCTGGAAAAAGTTGTGACTGGAGAATGGTCTAAGGATACCACTTCACAATTATTGTCTAAATTTTAGAAGTATCACAAATCAGATTTATGTTTAAAATATTTTCAGCATTCATTTGTAAAGGATGGTTTCTTTGTTTTTGAACATCCTTTCAAAGTTATACTCTGAGATAGAAGCAAATATATAAAAACTATGCTTAGAATCATAAAAGTACTGTAATTTTGTTCAACCACTTCACAGCCCACAAATTGGGCTTGGGGTTTCATTTGACTTCTCTGGTATAATGATTCAATTTCACCAAGAAAAAGTGGAGAAGAAAGTTGTTTTCTTGTTTTTGCCATATGCTCTGTAACTTACAATCCAAGAATACAGCTGTAACTAACCATCAGAAGAAAGCATTTTGCCATTGTCACACTTCATGCAATTAGACTTCGCATAATATATGCAGTTGTGCTCCCAGTAGTCTATTTCTTCTTAAATTTCTAATAAATTTAGGTTTCAAACAGCATAAAGTTATTACATATTAGTGAGAAATTCCAATCCTTATTAAAACAAGCAATGAAAAATCCATTGGGGTTTTTTTTTAACTTGCTTTGGACTTGGCTCATCCTTTATTAGTAATGCATCATATCAGCTGTGTTAAAATCTAATTAATAGCTCTAATTTATTGACACTGAAAGCACATTTATCATACAGTCCCTTCAGTCATGTCTCTTCTACTTGCACTATAAGTTTGAAGCATCAACATTGGAAAAAGGTAATTTAGAACATTTCTTCTCTTTCTACATTATATCTGAATGGTAAGAGTGTAGCTATTAGACAGAGGGATGTCAGCTGGCATAGCTGAAATACTAAGATAGGATAATCAGAGAAGGAGATCACCAAACTGGAGAATGTCCAAAGAAGAGCCACTAAAGTAAAAGGTCATATGAGTGGCACATAGAACAGAGGAAAAAGGACTAAAGGAACTGGCTTTGTTCCACCTAGGGAATGGAGGAAGCAAACTGCAGTCTTCCCTTACCTTAATAGGCATTGTGGAGAAGGAGAGGATTTTTTCAGAGATGCACAACACCAGGGTAAGGAGCAACAGTCACGAGTTGCAATGAGAGAGATTCCAGTTGAATGCAAGGATTGAATTTTTCTCCACAAGAGCGGAACTCACAGGCTGTGACACTTCCACCTTAGAGGTCTTGAAAACATGACAGCACAAGGCCCTTAGAAAACTGGTCAAATGTCTAAAGTTACCCTTGCTCTGATCATTGGAGAGATTGGGCTATATGGCTTTCAGAGAACCTTACCCCCCAAAGTTACTTTGGCTCCCAAAATTATTCTTTGACTCCATATTATTACTAAATTACAATGAATTGACCAACAGTGGCATTTAACTACAGATTCTAAAAGAAAAAAACCTGTTTCTTTCTGTCTGTTATTAATATCCCACACTCTTACAAAAGATTACTCCCACTACCTACTTGAATAATAATTACTGGAACCAGCATATCTTTGAAAGAGAAATGTTTCTTTAAAAGTGTCTGGACTCTTTGGTTTTGGTGGGGATTCCTTTTAACTCATTTCTCTATAGTTTGCACTTTTGTGCTTTCTTGTTTCCACCTCTTTCTCTTAACAGAACTCACACAAGTTCAATTCTAATTCTAATTCAGAATTAGAAATATCATTGGGCTGTGATATAGCTAGGGTGTTTCTTATGATAGTCTAAAGCCAGTGTTCTTCCAGAGTCTAATTCATTTGATAATGATTGAGACATCTGAGTATAAGGAATCCTGTTATGAAGCTCAATATTTACATCATCAGTAATGTCATATCTATATCTATAGGGAAAAAAATTGGTTTCCTCATTTAAGCATGTTGGTTATATCATTAGATAGGAGGCTAGATACTAATTTGACTGGGGTTTAGTTGATTTTCTAAAATAATTTTTAAATAATCTGCAAGATAAAATTTTAAACTTTAAAGCCCCTAGAGAACTTCAAAACTTCGTTCAAAACTTTTGCTTATCAGGATATAAAAACTTTAGGAACTTTGAAAATCAAAGTTTATTCTCTTCACCTAATAGTAATATTGCTGGAAGGAAAAAAAAGGTATTTTGAAGCTGTTGTTTCTGACATTTACAGAGTCCTGGCTTGTTTTAATCATTATGCCAGAAATGTAAGATACCAGATGATGGGGTGAAATTAGATGTAAGAAAAATAAGAGTATCTCTCCTATTTTACTGTCAAATATATCACAACTATATCACATCCATTTACTGATTCTATGCATGTAAATCTATTTGAGATGTACAAACAAGTCCCTGTTTGTGGCACAGAAGGATTAAGTGAGTTTGTAACTTCACATAGGATAGCAGAATTATAGAGGTTTATTTTCATGAGGTTCCTGTCTGAAGTTACAGATGCTCAGCACCTCTCAAAATGAGCTTCTGTTTGGAAGCAGGACAATAGTGAGAATAGTTAAGTAGAGCCCTGAAGAAGAATAGTTTGTTGAAGTGCATGTGTTGTTCCAGAAAGGAGCCTGAGATCAAATCTCTTTTGAGATTGCTCTTCTAAAAGCCATAACTTCATCATTTTAAAATAGTCCAGAGATCTTGTCATTTCCAAGCTTTTATGAAAAGAACAACTAATAGAAGCCACCCTAAGGCATTTTCTACAGTTATAAACATGAAGATAAATATATTCTAATTTAGCTGATTACTCTTTTTTCTTTTTCTGTGCATTAACTACAGAATGTGCTTTGAATTCTTTTATATTATATCATGTAGCATAACTTACCTGCTGTGATTTAATCAAGTATTTGGGTCACTCAAACTATAATAGCAACAGAAATAATAAGGATTTCTATCTTTAGATGAGGCTTTTTTAATTTTCCTTTTCTTATTATTTTCTCTTCTTGTGATTGTTTGTATCTGTGATAGCATGCAAAGCACTTAAACTTTTGATCCTTTAAAGATTTGGAAACAGATACCTCAGCTGTTTAACAGTGCTTTCATTAAAAGCATTGCTTGTCATTTTTGGCTTAACTTGTTTGAGAGTACTTTATGCAGGAGTTTTGCAACTTCTAAAGCATGTTAGAATTTCATTTTGATAGAAACCATGCTGCATAATACTTCCTTGCCACAGAAATTAATGCTTATTCTGTAATAAGTTTAGCATAGGATGCATCTCAGAAAATGTCTTTAGCAGGTATGAATTGAAAGACACACTTTGGTGTTAGGCAGGAGTTAAGCACATTGCTTACAATATTCTTTTGCATTTTTTCATGGTTTTTACATTTCACTTTTTGTGAATATACTGCAGACAGGCTGAAAAGCTTTTCAGGAGTTCTCATCACTGAAGGCATACTCATTCATAGTCAATTATAATAAGACTTTACCAGTTCCAAGGTGCATTCATGTCATACTATAATAGATCTGCTCTAAGAGATGGTATGTTTCTAGCTCTGAGCTGGCTAGGAACATCAATTGATTATTTTAATCGTTGTAAGACACATTTCAAAAATATCCAGTCAGTGCCTTCCACTCTCATTTAGGAGAAAAAGTAAACAGTACACTTTCTGCAAGATGCTAAGACTTACATATGACTGCCCAAACATAGGAAGACTTATCATTCTGGAACACAAATGAAAGCTGTCCAAGAGCTGATGGAAGAGCATCACACAGCAGCCAGAAGAAGCCATGGAATTAGAAGCAAGAGCTTGGCCCATTTACATCAGAATAATTCTAGTGAGAGACCACAGTCTCTAGTTCATCCAAAGGATGGTCCCTGCTCTAATATGTAATTTGTCAAGACAGATAAAACAAGATCAAATTTGTTTTCAGCAAATACTAAGAACCTGAGCTATGAAAATGAAGTCAAACATCATTAACCTCTGTTCTTTTGGGGTTTAGGTGGAATGAAATCCCAACGTATTGAAATTAACAGAAATTATGTTATTAACACCACTGGGAAAGAACTTAAGCACAGTTATCCCAGTTCAAAGGCACAATTTAATGCTTCAGTTTCAATAGGGATGATAGAAAAATGCGAGGCTTCATCTTGAAGTACTCCACTTGCTTGATCTTTTATGCTCTTCCATTTTGACCTCCTGGTTTGTTCTTTCTTTTAACTTCCATTAGTCCCTTGTTATGGACCACATAAATTATGTCTCAGCCTGAGTCATGAAATACAAGAGTAAAACTTGAAGGCAAGCACAGTGAGCCAAGTGCAACAAAACAAGATGTAAAAATCAAGAGGCAGCAGTCTATAGTTTCTTGATCCAGAAAAAGGAGATGTGACTGACATAAACCAGAATATAGCAAGCAGGATTATAAAGCCAAAGCTTCTGTTTAAAAAACTTATTATTCTGTGCTGAAAATACGATTGGTAGCCAGAAGTTGTAAGCAAAAATGTGTACAGAAATTCGCAGCTTGGATTCTACTCGGTGTTATTTATTAAATCAGGAGCCACTAATATGTTTCTTTGTTCCCGCTGCAGAAGGAAAATAGTGGCATGGAAACAAAAGAAACTTGATAGACCACACACAGTCCACACACGGCATGGACAATGCAACACATCCCCCCTGCTGGTTGTTGCCAATATTTGAAAAAGAACAGGTTTTGTATCAACAAAAGGAATAGAGATACTGGAAAACAAAAAACTTTCTTTTTAGTTTCCTGATACTGTGAAGTACTGATGCGTCCCCTGAGAAGAGCTGAATGCTGTTTAATGCCATGAGAATCTGCATGGAGACAGCTGGCCTCCATTTAAGGTAGAGGTAGAGTCAGTGGCCAAAGCAGCACAGCTTTGATTCAGAAGAGAAGTTCAGCTTTGTGTTGGTATCAGGATTCCTAAACAAACTGGAACTTTCTTCTGAAGCATTATGCAAGCCAGTGATTATGATGGACCAGAGCTTGCATGATAAAGTCCAAAATTTGGGTTTAATTTCTTGAGACATTACAAAAACACTGTCACCTCTCATTGTACAGCACAGTTACTTCATTTTTAATTTGTAACAATGGGCTTTTTTTCAGTTAAAGAGAATGTCTCAGTGCCATTTGAAATGCTCACTGTCATTGACTGAGTAGGCTTAGATAGTTGTCCCCTCTGTCACTGACCTTGTGCAGTTTGTCCATGACTTCAATATGTTTGTGTAAGATCAGCAGATTCCATAGAAGACTTGTGGCCTCCTAACTATGTTACGTTTAAGCACCAAGAACATCTCATGTATTCAAATCATCCTTCATTTATTCATGTTTTACAGATGGTGTTCTGTCTTTCCTTTTATAAAAGCAGTCCTACGTTGGGCTTGGTGTATGTTTATCAGGGCTTTGTCCTGCACAGAATACACTTCTTTCATGTTGATTCCATGATGTCGTAACATACATTTTAAAATTTAGCAAAATAGGAGAGAGAAAGAGGAAAGAAATGCAATACTTTTTCCTGGGTTCTTGGTGATGCATCACCTTTTAGTTTGAAAATAGAACATGAAGTAGCCTCTGTACATTCACTTCATGGTACACAAATCTGACCTATAGCAGTAATAACTTAGCCTTTTACTTTATATAAAATCAACTAAGAAATAACATTATTACTTGTACGGTTCCTATACTACACCACATGTTATCAGTTAGGAATAGCAAGATGGTACGATTAGAAATACTTATGCTTTAGGTACTGCAAAACACTCATAATTAATGTGGTTTGTAATGTAAACTCTAGTAATTTCTCTAGGACACAAAACAGCCATGAATTATTATTACATACTTTTCAGAAAGCCTTTCAGAATAAAAAAGGAAATTGATCACTTAAGAAAGTATTTGGGAGCTGTAGGAAATACTATGTTATCCTGTATTAGATTATACTTACATCAACAGGGAAAAAGATTTAAAAGAATGGGAAAACTATGACAGTAACATGTACAGCATTTAAAATTCTTTATGTATGTGTGCCTGTACCATGTAAATTGACTAATTTGAAATAGTATTTATTTTTAAGATATATAAATAAATGTGTTAATGAAAATTGCTCTAGAAAATGGGGCACCAGTTCAATACATATGCACATACTTATTCCACTCATATAAATGCTTATCTGCTTTTCTGAACTGCAGCTCACATTTAAAATTATCATGTTAAAGATGGTCCCATAAAAAGACTGGAAAACAATAAAAATCCTATAATGAATTTTAAGAGGCCTGAAGAACTGAGTATTAAATAATCAGAGAACTGTGATAACTACATTAAATCAGAAGTGAAGATCAGAAAATGAAATGAAATGTAAAAATTTTGTATTGTCCACACAAGAACAATTTCTACCTAGAAATATATAGAGAGAGAATTTATATAGAAATATATATATTCAGTGTAATTAACATATTTTGGGTAATTAGTTATTATGAGAATGATCAGCTTCCATGCCACAGTAATGTGCATAAAGTAGTCTCCTTTTCTTGTTTAAAAACATAGTGGGGGGGGATTTCTATGCTGCTTATGTCTGTATGATACCTTTTTTTAAAATTTAGTGAATGCTGGCATTCAATTGCCTGTCAGGATGCAGAGATAGAGTATGCATCTAGGTAGATAGACATGAGTAGGTGCTCAGGAGAAACTTGATTTAGACTGTATAATATTCTTCCTTTTAAAAACCTAAGATAACCTACGGCAAATTCTTCACTGTCAATAATCCAGTTTTTTTAATACAAAAGTTCTCATCTACTTTTAAGTTTATTATGGCACCACAGAAGAATAACATTTACAGAGTTAAAATATACAACTTTAAGATATGGCTATTACTAAAGCTTAAATATTATTTAAAGCACTTCACTTGTAATTACTGATAGAAATTTAATTTTTAATAACTATTCTGGAAAAAATATGTGAAGCCAGGTACTTTAAAATATGCCAAAATTATTATATAATATTTTATCTTGTTGCCATTATATGAGTCAATTTGATTTTTCCCAGCTTGGAATATTAGACTAGACATGAAGGGCTAGGAACAGTCTTACAGGTTAAAAAAAGTATATATATATATATATATGCACATATATATCCTCTTGCTCTCCAATCTCTTCCAAGAAAGGTTTCCCATTGTCAGCCAACTGATCCTAATATCATCTTAAAGTAGAGAAGATATTTTGAAGTACAGACTTCTTTTCCTTCATGCTGTTTTATGTAGGTAAATACAAGCCCTTTGTAGTTATATTTAGCTTAAGTACTAAGCTTTTCTTTTTACCTTTGTCTTGCTGAACTACTTAACATTTTCTGGGTTTTTCATGTGTTCATTATTTGCCTAAGCAGCCTGCAGTCACTTTCTTCCTGACGTTTTAAGAAATTTCAGGTATTTTCTTCTAAGCTAGCATTCAGGCTCAGTGTTTTTAGAGACCATTTAAGTTTCTAGTATTATGAAGTATATCTAAAAGATATTATACTTCAGTTATCATCCAAAATGTTATTTGCATCTTGTTGCAACTCTGCAAACTCATCTTGGCTGTTTCTTAGTTTTCAGAGTGCTGCATTTGAAGTGTTCTGTCTATTCATGAAGTGGGAACAGCATGGCAATAGCTGCTCCAAACTCATTTTTCAATGTACCAGAATTCTATGTTGGAGAGACTGTACCAAGACAGAGAAAGCAAATTTTACCCCTATACTGCTGATATCGTACTTCACAGCCCATATCTCATCTACTATTCTGCCATCCGTTGCTTCACAGGAAACTAATGGGAGATGCGTAATTTTTCTTGCAAAGGCTAAGTTATAGGACAGCTAAACAACTCTGCTTGATTTTCATATAGTTGCAAGTTAAATTGCAATACAGGAAATTGGGGACAAGTACATTTTTTATCTTGAATGATCAAATTCAACACTAGAGCTCTTGATACAGTTCTCAGGGAACAACTCTTCTGCCAAATTGTTCACCATGGCAAAAAAACAGACTCACAGACACACTGTAATCCTTAACAAGTATTTTGTAAAACAACTGCTGGTGTTCCTGCAGCAATACTTGTTAGTTTTACTAGTTGTGTTAAATTTGCAAAGTGACAATTCCATGTTAGCTCATTTGATAAATAGCCTTTGACCAGATATGAATCTTTTATCTCCTCCTACAGGCTAAACATTTCTGCATGTTTGGAATTAATTGCATTAACTTCATTAATCTGTTTCATGATCTTAAAGCTCCTTCGGGTGTTTTAATCTGGTGTTTGAGGTGACTTTCTTGATCATCCCCAAGCTTCATCCTGTAGTTGTGAACTGGAGTTGACTATTTCACTAGGTTGACTTAAAGCTCTTTGACTGTGATTGTTGTTGCTTGTCTTCTTTATGGATCACAGAGTTTATGTTAGATAAAACTCATAAAAAGTCAAGTAATGAACAGGAAAGAAATAGAATTTGTCTAAAATTTGCTAAAATGCTTTATTGTCCCTAAAAGCATAATCATGACCTTCTGTTGAAGTGGATAGAATTTGTAGCCACAGGGAACCTTTCACACAGATTTCATTGCAAGATTGAAGCTAAAAATGAAAGGCCAGATAGTTCATAGCCATTCTGCAGGCTGTGGACCAAAAAACTGTAACTACTGGAGTAAGTTCAAACTGTTAGCAACTAAAGACTGTCAACATTCTCAGTGTTCTGTCCATGCAGAGCTTGTTGAAAATTCATTAAATTCACCAGAATTAGTGTCATTTCCAGGGTAATATACAGCTTACTGTAGCAAAGAATTACCTGGAAGCAGGGATTCTACTATTCTGACTTACTTCTAATAAACACATTAATTGTATTGTGGATTTCCAATTTTATTCCCCAACTGTTTCTTTAGTAGTCATGTATTTACATACAAATGTTTTTAATATATGCCACTATTACCAACTTAAAAGCTATTTTTTCTTTCTTACATATTCTCACTAAGAAACAGAAGGTTCTAAAATTCCCAGTTACGTTTTTCATCTTGTGCCTTCAGAGGTATCACACTGGTGTCTTGTGTTGGAATTTTGTAAGCAGCAGTTTTAGTGATGAAAAATAAAAAATATTCCTAGCTGTAGTATTCTTTATATTTTGATCTCAGGAGACCTTAGAAAGGAGTTTAGTTTCATCACCTGAATTTTACTGAGAAGCAACCTGGAGACAAGAGAAGGAGGTAATGACTTATTCACATTTTCTCAGTAAGCCTGTGACAGAAATTGAACTTTTGTCTCCTGAATTCTAGCCAAATATTTTCTCAAGCCTACTCTCCTTCTGCACAGGAGTGCAGATTCCAAAATGCCAAAAGACATAAAAAGCAGACAATGTAAACAGGTGCAAATGAACACACAGTTCATAAAATCCTGGCTCCATTTAAGTTGGTGGCAAAACTTCCTTCAGCTTTTATGGAGTCAGGATTTTCATCAGGTCAGACCATCTTTTAAAGACACATTTACACTAATGTGTCTATTCAGATCTCATCTCTTTTTTTTTCCCCCATATACAGTTTGAGTTACCATAGGTTCTCTAATTAAACTTGATACATAATTTGCTGTCAGCTTATATTTCTGAACCAGACCTTAACACTATTCTTTGAATTCATTTTGCTTTAAAGAAAAAAATATGTGCTGCTTGTTCTGAAACACACTAAGCTTGGTTTTTTCACCATCGTTCTGACAAATCTGTGTTCTTGGCTATGTTCCTTTGTATTTTCATTATATAGGTATTATTTTATCTGTTGGTGACAAATTTCACTGTTACTTATACATACTGTTCAATTAAATATATTTTCAGTTGTGTTGTGACCACAGAGTAGGATGAAGAGAGATGTGCTGTTGAAATTTTTAAGTGTGTTTTGGATTTAGAACATACATGTTTGCTATAAAAAATTAATGATAGTGTTAAAGGTTACCACAAGTTAATTTTGCTCAGTAAGTAATGAACTTACTAATAATCCATGAGTTAGTAATTAAAAGTTTATATGAAGAACATGTTTTGCTTCTGTCATTAAAGTTTGGGGTAGTGGCTATGGCTGTTCAGTGTCTCTGATTTTATTTGTTGCTTTTTTATATGGTTAAACTGAGCTTTTTCCTCCTTCAAATAATAGTCTGTGGCAGTGTGTAATAAGAATCCACTGAGACACAGAAGGCAAGGAAGTGACTTGGTGTCAAAATTAAATCATTTGTTATCAACAGGAAGGAATTGGTCTCTGTGTAACCAGTATCTTCCAAAAGTCCTGAGAAAGAAAGTACTTTTCTTTTCCTTAATGTTCAAAAGGAAGCTTACAAACAGCTGAAATCCATATAGTGAACTGTCATACAATCATAAAATAGTCCCATGCACTATTGATGGTGATTTACATAAAGTCAGTTGCGAGAGCAAATGTTTTCTTGAACAAATTATTTCTTGAGGACTATGTTCCTTTCTTCTCCTTTTAAACTACTCATCACTTTCAGAGAATTCTGCCTAGTACCTTACTTGATTAAAGTGGTTCCGAAACTAATGTGGCTTATTATTCCTCACAGGAGAGCCTACTCTGTTTGGAGAGAAATGGTGGCCAGGATCTAAGACAGGAAATGCTTATGAAAGATGAGAGAAATTCCACTGACCATTGCATAAAATTGAAAAGGGAAAGTCAGAACAGGACAAATCAGATGTATAATGGCCATTTTGAAATAGTGGTGGTTTCCTGAGAAGCTGCCTTCCTTTTCAAACTTTAGAGATGAAAAGTATTGGTGAAAAAAAAAACCTGCACCAAATCACAGTATCCTTTCCAACATATCACCTGTAAAAATATACTGCTCTGATGTTAGAACAGTAAACTAGAAAATGACTGACACAGAAATTAAACACATCAGCTTGTCCTGCAAAAGTTAAATTATTACTGGTTCTGTGTGTTGTGCCATGGACGACACTGGGTATTTCATTTTTCTTTTGACAGTTTGGATTCAGGAGTTTGATCTGTTTTTCAACAACATGTTTGCTACAGAAAATATTTCATTCTACTGAGGTGACATACTGCTGAGCAGTAAAAGGTCCTAGCTTACGTAATATGGGTAAAGCTGTGCTCAATGTGGGAGATACTGACTGGTCACATGGTAACAGAAACTTCAATGCCATGTAAATTAAACTATAGATAAGCAAAGATAGAGTCTACTCTTACTATGATAGAATTAAGCCTTGCTTATTAAAATTGTTTTAGTGGCTGTAATAAAGACTAAAGACAAAAATTAAGCACTTTTGAAAATACTTTTATTGGCTTTAGTCCAGACTTGTCAATTCTTGCGTATATAAGACTAATCTTGCAAGTAAATCACCAGCAATGTATGCACATGACCTGTAGTCAAATTCATGAAAGAGTACCAGGAATGTGGAGTTGCATGGGCTGTGCTCTAAGAATTCATAATAACAGTAGTGTAACCAGAGGAGCATTATCAAAGGTCACTGATGTGATTGTACTGCATATATCTAAGTCTTACGGTCAGAACAAATGTTAAAGTCATACTTCTATTATCCTTCCTAGTACAGCTATGTCAAACATAGTGTGGTACAAACATACACCAAACTATCTTCCTCTACATAGAGTACATTGTCTGATGTTTTTCCTTAATGTAACAGGCCAAAGCTCAGTGTAAACAGTGTGCCAGTCGTTGGCATTAGGTGAGGATATCCTATAAATGTTATCAGTACTTACCAGAAGAAAATTGGTTTTACAATGAGGGTGGTGAAATGCTGGAACAGGTTGACCAGAGAAAGGGTGAATTCCCCATCCTTGAAAACATTAAAGGTCAGGTTGGACAGGGCTCTGAGCAGCCTGATCTAGTTGAAGATCTCCCTGCTCATTGCAGAGAACTTGGGCTAGACAATCTTTAAAGGTCACTTCCAACCCCAACTATTCTATGATTCTATGATAAAAATTGAAAAATGGCTCTTGCTAAAAACATTTAATTTCTATCAAGTAGTAAGTGCTAGTTGAGAAGGCACATAATTGTCAACATTCAGGCATCTTTTATTTCTGACACTATTCTGTATTTATATAAGCAAGTGATAATTTCTTTTTCATATTAACAATGAGCAAAAAGTCAATATTGGGCCTTTATGCAGAATTTCATTGATTTCCTTTAACACTAGTGATACCTTTCCTGGAGTTATCTTAAGGCAGGATAGCTTTGCTTTGCTGTGCTGTGCTGGCTGACTTTATCTAGAAGAAATTTTCAATGATTTGAGAACTGTACAGATTTAAAGACCTGATTCTAATTGATGGTTAATCAATTTTGAACCAAAATCAGAAGAAGAAACAAAAGCTACTGCCTGGGTGGTCCTATTTCAATCTCTTAACATAGGTGGCTATGTCAAGTTAACTTTTTTATGTCCCACCAGCTAATATAGTTGCTTCTTCTAGGTAATTACAGGTATGTCTGTGATGGTACAGTGCCAGAAAACATTCTGAGTTGTCAGCATTCTCTATACTGTCCCGTGCAGTTCCTCTCCACAGCACTTTGTGCAGTCTGTTGGAGGGTTACGGGCTGAACAAACTAGTGGGCCACTTAGGCAAAACTCTCATCTTTATTAGGTGGTTTGTTTGTTTTTTCAGTGCTTCCTAAAACCTTATCACGTGGTCTTGGGGTCATGATGACTTCACTGAAATTACTAGTTTTACCATTGTCTTCGAATCAAGTCAGAATTTTTTTCTTTAATCGTGTTCCAAATTTAAAATATTTTTTGCATTTCTTGTCTTGATTAGCTTTTTTGCCAAAAACAGATTAACGTGTTTAGCATTAAAATCAGCACCACAGAACCCCACACCTATAGAGGACAGTATGTGTGAAAGAAGAGAGCGCTCTAAACCATGCAGGTCACAGAGATCCACCTACAAGTGTCCCCAGTCCAGAGATTCAGTAGTTTGCTGCATGAATGTCTTTTCTTTAGCACTCTTCTGCAACATCCCTGTAGGCTACAAGCATGACCTCTGCAGTCATGCTGCTACTGTTTGTGCATTAAACTATTTAAAACCCTTTAGCTGAACCCCAGAATACAGGAGGCAACCTCTTCCACCAAAATCCTTTCCCCACTTCCCATCTCTGCAATGTCTAACAAGGTTAGACATTCTAACTTCTGTGCCAGCAATCCTATAAATGTAGGGAAATATATCACTGTGAGTTAGTGCCTCTTGCTTTCACCAAAGCAGATGAAAGTTTACTTGGCAACCCTTTATTAATAATTGCATTAGCTAGAGCAGAACCAACATATTAGTCTTAGCTAAATTTGACTCTTTAGGGCTAAAAGTATGTGCATTTATCTTACCTAATAGTGTGTATATAAAGTGCTTGCTCCATAAAAAATTATTTTCTATGGTGCATCCATTTAACTACATCAGCTACACATTGCCCACCAAATGTCACCACTAAGACTGCCAGTGACATGCATATCCTTGGGCAGATTTAAATAGCTTCCTTTATTTTAATTAACCTGTCAGAGACAGCTTCTTCATTTCCAACACTTAAAATTAAGCCTGGCCTAAAGTCTAAATTTAGCCCTCCAGTCGTGATAGATTTGAAGACCAGTCCCTTTCACAAGGGTTTTGAAATGCTCTCACAGTTGCAAACGTAAGAGGAAATGCAGTCTACAAAGTAGCAGATCTGAGTAAGAAGCTTCCAGTTCATATTGCTGCTTTTCTGATTATAGCTGCTTCTAGTCTACTTCCTTTAAAACATCTTCCAAGCCAGAATTAGCAAGTGGCAAACTTCTGTATTCTGCATCTTTTTAAAATTAAACTTTTCTGAGCAATGGGAGTGACAAGGAAAAGTTTACTAGACAAAAAGATTGTAATATGTCTCTAAATAAAGTGTGTCTAAATCATTCTGCTGTTACAACTGTTGCATTTTAGCTTTGCTGTCTTTTAAGAACGTCAGTTAAATTTCCACCTGAAGCTGGTGTTTTGAGACTGGGAAACCATTCCAGAAGAATTGAAATAAGAAGGATTAGCTGACCATATAATGTGACAGTGCAATTAAGTTGTTTGCAGTAATAACTCATTTAACCAGAGACCTATTTAAATTCCTTGTTGCTGTTATAAAAAAGAGTGATGTGATTCACAGTTGCCTGGACAGCTCAGATAAAATCAATTTTGTCTAACTGCCTAGAAGAAGTTAACTGTTTTGTTTAACCTAATGACCTAGGTTCTTTTTGTTAGTTGACAGACACCTCCAAGGGACCCTTCATCCTATTTTAAAATGGGATTAATAATCTTTTAGCACAGAGGGCTGTTTCTCGTCAGATGTGTGGCTTTTAAACCATTAAATTACATAAGAATAACTCCATCCTAAATTTAAAACAAAATTTGTGCAAACCACTGGTTTTGAATTTGAATTTTCCTATTTTAAAAATGGTGTTTGTAACACTCATGACTTATACTAATGAATCACTAAATTCTTTTAAAGTAGTCCTCATAGATGCAATCAAGTCAGAATTAAAACATTAATTTTGAATAGTGTGAATTGTGTCATTTATTTCAACGGACAAATCATTTTGGTAGCTCTGTCACTATAGGTATCAGCCCTTCTTACTGTTCTGTGTCTGATTCTTTTAGAGAAAAGCTCAGCTAATAACTTTACTCAGCATCTCAAGCAGCCTAAGTGTTATGTTTCTCATCTAGCTGCCACATTTCCCAGCCATTCTGACTGCTTGACAAAATTGTGTATAAGTAAAAAATACCCAGGTCCTGCAAATGTGGTAGCAGTATAAATTATATAAATTTTACACTTGACTTTTCTATAGTGTATCTGACTCTTTATTTAGTAAGATAAAATAATATATTTCATTAAGGAGCTGCAGAATTCAAGGCTTGAGAATATACTAGGTTTTAACATGCCTATACAATTGATTTGTAACTATTTAATTGAAAAAAATTCAGTCTAATCACTTTTAGCACATGAGTTATATTCAGCCTGTAAACTCCTTATTATTCATATGCAGAGGGATGTGTCCAGTGATTAAGACCCCAAGGATTTGATTGAAAGAATAATCTGCATTTCTAAAGAAAAAATAAGCGGTGGGGTATTTAATTCTTGATAGAAATGTTGTGATGCACATCAAAGCATCACTAACTCTTAGTTTTAAAAACAGTATCTGCAACTTGCTTGTCCATTGGCTGGTTCACTGCTATATCTGTAATGCACAGTCTTGATCTAATAATTGCTTATTATGCAGTTGTTTATCCACTCATTTGAAACATCCTGAAATTCAGTCTAGCTCAGCAAATTGCTGTGCTTAAGGCATTTTTACATTCTAGGAAATTATAATATCCCCAGAAGGCAAAGAATTAATAATAAAAATCCTCTTTTGTAAAAGATTATCATTGCAGAGCAAATGGAGCAGATCTTCCCTATCTTAGCACATTTAATATTCTCATTTTTTTCTATGAAAGTGTGATGAAAAGACTACGTGGGGATCACTGTTTTATTAACTTGTTAAGAGACAAATTTACTGAACCAATGCAGCATATTGATTTCAGTGTCTGCTATATGGAAAAGCAGCAATAGTAATGGATGACTTCTAGACATTTCCATATGGAAGTTAGCTCATTCTTTAGGCACTTTGTGACCTTTGTTTTTCTGTTTAGGCTGGCACTAAGGAGTTAATGATTCAGATTACAAGGATGCTTTCTTGTTTATTTATGATTAGAAGTTTTTCCTGCCTTCCAAATGATTTATTCCTAGTATGACCTCCCTTATTGAATACTTTGCAAAGGATCCACAGTTTGTCTCTTTCTATTGGAAACAGTATTCTGGCGAGTAGATTTCTGGTTTGATAGGCCATAACCAGAAATTATAACACTATATGCAGCACATTTTTCATCAGTTCTCAAATACTATTCAACTGATTAAGCATGCATCCATCTCTGGAGTGGGGGAGCTTAATCTAATTCTTAAAATCCATCACATAATACAGATTACTTGATCTAATTTCCTTTATAATTGCAAACATACAAAGGTAAGTATCATAGCTAAGATACTTAAAAAGAAGGAAAAAGGTAACAATCAAACAAAATTGAGTTGCAATCCTCTAGGTACTTTTCTTGAAATTTTTAAAGTCCACAAGCATAGCTGTCTTCCAAGTTTTATTTTTTGCTTTATATTTTGAGGAATTAGAGGATTCTTATTAATGTAGGAGCTCAGTGCTGCTTAGTCTAGGAGTTCAGTGCTGATTTTATTTCCATTATTCATTTTCACATTGCAGCAGTCGAGCATCCAGCAAAAACCAGAGATTTCAGAGAGTATGCAGGCATTTGTGGTTCTTCACCCTACAAAATGAGTGATTCATGTAGGCAAGGGCTGAAATCGTAGCAACACAATTCAGAAATTAATCTTCATATAGCTGCACTCTTACCATATTTTTTTACAAAAAGGAAAGTTTGTAAGTTCCTTTCTCAACTGTCTGTTTTGTATCTCTCAGAGGTTACAAGCCTTTCTACTAAGTAATATTAATAATCTAGACAAAGAGTCTTCTTATTAGCAACATTAAGTCTACACAGGTAAGTGGTTTATGGGAATTAATTATGTATTTTTGGGCCAAGCCATCAGAAATATCTTCTGGATGTTTTTATCAAGCCTAGCCTTAGAATCTGTACAATAGATAGTTTAAATTTTTATCCTGAGTTTCAAAAAGATGAATAATTACAGAAATAGAAAGATGGAAATTGAAATAGAAATGCATATAGGATTTCCAAGTAAGTAAAATTTACTTCTGACATAAATTTAGATCACTATTTATTATTTTTATGTAAGCTATCAGCAGAGGGGTTTCAGAAATAGCTCACTTATATGTTCTTGTGGATATACAGGATATACAGTGACCTACTTTGTAGACATGGACAGAACTGTGTCTGTAAAAGTATTTAAAGTGGGTCTCTAATGTAAAACATCATTTAAAAGAGTCTTATTGAAGCAGCATCTTTTACATAAGCTCTCAGATATACTAAAGTAGTAACAATTATTCATCAGGCAATCTCAAAGCATTTCACAAAGACAGGAAAGTACTTTTTTTTATTCTACAAAATGGAAGCATGAAATCTGGAGTTTGATTTTTTTGAAGGATCAAGTATTTCAATTGCTTAGAAACACAAAAATGAGTGAGAAAGGTCCTTCCTTACACTTAAGGAGCCATGTGTCTATACACCACTGCAGCTTTTGCAAAATTAAATAAATCATAGCTCTATTCATGTTCATGAAGCCAAATAAATTGCCCAGGGTCTTCCAGCAACTCAGTGGCAGAGCTGGCAATGGCATTCCTGCCCCTTGGATTTTTATGCTGGGTCCTTTCCCCTTGACTGTCCCTTCATCAATGCATTGACTGAAATGCGAAATAATTGTTTTACCGATATCAACATTGGAATAACAGGCAAGGAGAACTGAATATGAAGAGGTGGTTCATCTGAGGAACTTTGACAAGATGTGCAGAATGCAAGTGAGCCAGAAGCACTTTATGACACATTCAGAACCTGAATTACAGTTTTAGTAATCATCAGTTCCCCTTCTTCTCTGTCATTTCTTTATTTAATATATTGCATGGAAGAGACTTACCGTGCAAGTTTTATAAGCTTGCAATAAAAATATAACAACTGTTGTATTAAATTATTTAAGTAGTAAACCATTGTAAAAAGCAGACAAAGTTATATCAATGTGGAGACAGAAAAAATTATTGTGATGGAGTATAAAATATATTGTGCTGATTACTACAGAATTTTTGCCCAGTTTAGCATATTGTAAATCCTTGGTTGGCCTTAAGAATGAAACTGCATGTAGATTTTTTAAAAGAATTATGGCAAGTGATTAAGAAAAGTGAAGCTAAAATCAGATTTATAATTTAAAAACAAATCAAGAAAAATGTGACAGCAGACAAAAAATATTTAAGAGGTCAAAAGAGAGAATTGTGGCAGAGCAAAGGATCAGTGTATTTAAAATTTCCAGACTTCACCTGAGGGAGAGCTAGAATTCTGAAGGAAATGGATAACCAGCATTTTATTTTTAAGAAAGTAGATTATTATTTTATTCTTTAGTACTATGCTTTACTAAAGGGATGTACCAATAACTTCGAATCTGGCTGTATTTATATTAGTAGATTTGAAAGTGCTAGATTTACCAAAATCAGTAACTACAAAGGGAAACAAATATATTTAGCATGAAGTTCTGACTATAAATGATAAGAACCATTTAAGTTTCCTTTATTCTGCCTCTTTGCTCTTGGTAAGTCAAAAATGAAACTGATTAAAAGATGATGAATAACAATAATCATCATCATCCTCCTTTAGCATTTTCCTGTTTCACCTTTTTATCTTACCAGATTTTTTGGGACTTTTAATGACCCCAGGTGTTCTTGTGGCACATTGAAGATGAGTTTTCTTTGCCCTGAAAAGTGATTTGGCAGAAATTCAGCTAGGCAGAGCATATTTTGTTACCTTCCTTTCTACCAAAATGTGCTTTCTGCAAAAGAGAAAAAGAGGTGATGGCCTCCTTCTAATGAATCGTCATAGCAGTGGTGTAATTGAAAAAACCACCTTGCAAGAGAAGCCTTTTTTTAAAAAAAGCCAACTCATTCAGCTAATGTAGAGTAGAAAATACTGGTAAGACCACTCTAGTGATGATCTTGCAGGTGTGATATTCCCTGACAAATTAAGGCCCAAGGCATAAAGTACCAGTGTTGACCAAAGAAAGGGCTGTATGGGCCTCTTATCTTTACTTTAAAACTTCATGAACAATTTATTTCTCTCTACCTGTACTGAAAAGTTGTTAAAACCACATCTTAAACAGAACGAAGCACAAGGATAAGTTATGTTTTCACTGTGCCTGTTAGGCTGGGCTTCTGTTGGTGGAAAAGATAAAGGTCGCCCTTCCATCACTTGCACTTCATGTTTCTTAAAAGTGGTTAAAGCATCACATACATTTTTCTTCTGAGCATTTTCAATTTCATTAATCCAGTATCTCTTTGAGCTAACATGGTTCTTAACAGAGATGTAGCTTAAGACTCCAGAAGCAGAAATTCCTGACAAAAGAACCAGTGATCCAGCAGAGGAGCTGTCAGTGCTTCTGACTGACCGGTCACCTGTGGGTCCTGGCCCACCTGAGGGGCTGATCCAGCTGGGTGAACCTGAAACCTCTAAGCAACGGCCTAGATCTGGGCAGCTTTTCCATTTACTGCTGTGCTATGCTGTATACTTTAGGTGTCAACACAAAATATAAGAGTTACAGAAAGCAATGCGGTTTGTGCAGTCCCAAAAGGCATTCTATAAAGCTTTTTTGGTTTGTTTTTTTTCTTAAACAGATGTTTGAGACCATGTGTTTTGGTGGAGAAACATTCTTCTTTTTTAAAAAAATATATATTTGTGCAATAATTTAACTTAATGCAGACTTTTTTGATATACTGTGGTATAAAATATATTGCAATGTTTAATAAGAAATCATAATACAGTTAGATGTAGAACCTTATGACAGGTATAATAGACTATTTTGCCATGAAGTCCACAGGTATCTTTCAAATGACCTGTAAACAGCTTCACCTATTGATGGTGGAAGAAGAGCAGAGGCCTCCAAGCAGTGAAGTTGTTTAACACAGAGCGGGTGGAACGTGTGCAGCACTGCTCTTCTGGGACTGTGATTTTAATTTCCAGAGATCCAAGAGCAGCCCAAGCAAAAGGCTGGTTCAGTTCTTTGCCACTGTATTATTGTTTGGAAGTGTCCTCACTGTGGTACGCTCTCAAGAGAAGGGCTGTATGCTGGGTCAGAATTCGGGGTCAGTTGTTGGCTTTTCTACAAATTACCTTAACAAATCATGTAATTCTTCCAGTGTTTTCTATGGCTCAGTTTCCTACCTATCCAGTGTTCGTTTTTCAGCTCTCAGAGTTTTGTGTCAATGGTAAACTCTTGGTGGTAGACTTTGTCTGTTATTCAGTGTTTATTTAGTGCCTCATAAAATGACACCTAAGTCTTGCTGAAGGCTTTTGTAAATTATCCTATTAATAACTTCAAGTTAGAGCAAAAATGACTTGCAGCTCAGATAACTATGTGGCCAAGTTACAGACCCTTTTTCTTTCATTTTGCTATTGTTTGACACAGCTGAATGACTCTCCCAAGCCTCCTGTTCTGTAACAAACTATGAGCTCATATTACACAGGAAGCACTAGCACTGAGATTTATTTGTCATCCTTAGAGGCCATGAGAAGGAACAAAAGACTTTCATCCCTCTTTTTTTGTTCCTTGGCTGTAGGGAGTAAGAGGGTACTGATATCTTGGGTCACTGCCATACAGGATAAAAATCCAATTAATGTAAATCTGCCAGATCGAGGGGAAGCAAGTAGTGTGGCTATCAAGAGCCCACAAATTTCTGGGTGGATCATCAGCAACATCTGGCAGCACAATTTCCCCATTAAAACAGAAGCTGGGTTTTGTTCCACCTCCAAATACTGGTCTACCCTTCTTTTTAGCCTGCTCTGGATAATTTTGCATAAGTTGTCAGTTGCAGCAGTAATGAAATTTTAGTCATTTGTTGAGTCAGCACAAAAGGCAGTGAATGCCATGACCACTGTTACATCTTCCAGGAAGCTTTGATTAAACTGCTGTGAAGCCAGACCTGGATCAATATGAATGATCTCCATTGACCTAATAATGTATTTAACATGTTTGGTGCACTTTTATCTGTTTCTGTTAGAATACACTGTTTACATTAGTGCAGGAGATTGATTTAAAGTTTCAGAGTTCTTTACAATGGTAAACATTAGAAATAACCTCATTAGTTTGCACATGATACTATATATAAATATATAATCTACCATGCAAGGTCCTCAATGTACCTTGTGTAAATTAGCATAGCTACCATTTATACTTGTTGAGAATCTGGCCTAGAAACTGAAAACAATTATTCCATCAGTATTATTTTAAATGATCACAGCTTAACTTGACATAAAGCAAGGACCATATGATCTCTGTACCCAGTCAAAAGATGCTTATCACAACATCTTTTAGAAAGCTTTTCTATTATTTGTAGACTAAATTCTCCTACCAGCAGATGTATGTGGTGTCCTCTAGTTATATGAACATCTCTCTGTGGTCTGGCCTTTTGGATGCATTGTGTCCAGTCAGGTATTTCTTTAACCCACTGGCTTTGAAGACTATTTAGCAGACTTGAATAAACGAACAAATGTGGAAGCTGTACCAAACATATCACTTGGGGATGTCAAAGCCCTTCACAAACATTGTTACAACTTAGTCCATGTGTAACCACTGAAGGACATATTTGCTTCAGTATGTCTCATGACAGCTTCTTAAAAAATATACTTAAGTGAATTTAACACTTGTGAAAGGTGCCAGATTGACAGGCCCTAGAGATAAAAGTTCCTGCATTACCAGCAGGCACAGCCGGGCTTCCCACACACACTGCCCCACCAATGTCCCCAACCCTACCTGGAGGGCACAGCAACCAACTGTCCTACAGCTTGCAAATCTGCCCATCTCATGCTCCTGGACTATGGGCCAAGAGTCAGTAGCTGCAAAGTGACCTAAGGGTGAAAAACCAAGTTCCATAATTACTGCACAGGTGCTGTTGCAGTTGATCATTTTCACACCAAGTTTTCAACTAGTCTGGAAAAAAAAAGTAAAGTACATGTTTATCTGATTTAGAGTACAACAAAAACATGTGTGTGAGCCTCTAGTGAATCCTGTGGTTCTATCTGCCCATATAGGCACATTCAGGTGAGACTATATGAGTGAACAAGTATATACACATACTGTGAAGTGCATTCTTAAATGCCTCCTGAAAAATGTGTCTTTACTACTTCCTATGTTTGTAATAGTCTGTCTCCATTCGTAACTCATCCCTGGTTGGCGTCACTACAGCCCATCCTCCCCAGAGATTCTGGACACAGCTGGCATACAAATTCAATAACCATCCACCCCATAAAGAGATTGGATCGTTACAGGGTTGAAGGATAGCACGCAGGGAAAACCAGCTCATGATCTTTGCATTCTGTCATGGTTTTAGAAAAAGCACAAGTTCTTCTCTGAGTGATTGTACTCGTAAAGTTCAGTCCTCCATTCTCTTTGAAATTATATTTAGACTCACTGTGAGCATTGGAAGGGCATGCTTAAGTGTTTCTTTATTTAGTGCAGAAGGCTAATGACATTTTAAACAAAAGTGCACATTTATAACCTTGTATAGGCTGATTCTCAATCTGTATATAGGACATGACTAAAAACAGAACATTGGAAAACACACGGCAATGAGTTTTCATGTTCTGCTATTTTCTAAGCTGTAGCCAGCAGCTTGAAAGAATTATTATGGAAGCCAAATCTTAATTCTTTCTACTGAGAAACAGCCCTAATATGCAGAGGAGCTCAGCAACAAGTGTTTATCTTTAAAAGAGTCACATTTATTTCTGCTACTTGCTGTTGATATGCATGATAAAATACCTCATTGGACTGGTACTGTGTGCACTTTGGAAGGTAACTTCTGTATATCCAGAGAGAGTTGGGTGGCTTACACCTTTTTTAGGGATGGCATTTGGGTCTGAAATTTTAATTGTTGTAAATATTCATCTATTTTATGGTTATCATTGCCCTATTTTCTTTCCTTCTCATCATTTCTGGTGTATCTGTCACACTGTACAACTTTAGGAAGCATCCCTGCCAGCTAAGTCCATACTATAACTAAGATGAAGTTTAGGTTTCAAAATTTAGCAGGAAGCTCATGAGAGAATGTATACTTGGAAGAGGATGTTTTAAGATGGTAGTGTCCATGAACTCTGCTTGAATATGTTGCCTCACCCAGCCTCAGTTTTCCTGTGCAGGCTGTCTACTGTAAAAAAAAGACCATCTTCCCTTTTACAGGTTTGGTCTCTTTAGTACTGGTTTCATGTTTTTTTCAACCTAGTTTCAAATACTCAGTGTACCTGAGTCAGGTTTTCTTTTGGACTGTTTCTTTTTTTAATTTTTTTTCTGCTTGTATTTGTGTAGTACCCCAATTGCATTTTCTTTTCATTCATTTTATTCAGTAGTTCCTAATTTTACTTTTATCATGTTATAAATTTCACTTCCATCTGCTACTTTTTACCTGCCAGTACTATTAAGTCTTTTGTCATCAACCACCTCTTTAATATTTTTGACCTAGTAGCTTGCCTTTTGCTTTCAGAAAGACAAAAGGCTTTTCTTGTCTGCTAATGAGAGAGGAGGAGGGCAACACCAGCGACCTTCTCGTACAGAATGACAATGCTCCACTCCCATAAAGATGCAGAGGAAGAGAAAAAGATGTTTACCAGTTTTTCCTAAGATGCACAGTATACTTGGGCACCACTAAAAACACTATTTGGAAGCAAAGGCTTCCTAAAGTTTACCTATCCCCTTCTGAAGTTCCTTCACAGTTCATATAAAAAGAGTATAGATGTGAAGTATTGCTTTAATTTTGATTTTAAAAGGCTAGAAACTAGAATTCCTTATTAGGGAATTATAGGAGAGAGGTTCTTTCAGGACTAAGTTAAACAGAAGCCTTCAGAAGAATAGAAGGGGGTTGGTTCATTCCCATCTTCATGTAAATTGAATTACAGGGTTTAGTAAGTGAAACGGATCATAAGATAGACCCCGCAGAGGCCAGGAAGCACTAATTAACGCCCACAGTGAGTAACGTTTCTGAAATTGGTCTTTAATCAAACTTTGCTCTGAAAACAAAACAAGGTATTGTGGCAGCTTGATAAAAGAGATGCATCACCAAGGCTGACAGGCCCACTATCAAACCGATACTAAAAATAACTGTTCTGTCTACTAATTTTCTTTCAGATGCTAAAAAAATGCATGAGCTACAGTCTAAAAAGACTTGTACAGTTACTCAGCCAAGTGACTCAGCTCTAGAAAAGTGAGGTTCCTGTAAATGTTAATGCTCTCCCTGATTATGAGGGAGCCCTTTTTCTTTCCCACACCCTCCTGTTGAAGCAGAGGAACAGCAGAGAGGATTGTGAGGCTGGGAGAGGAAGATGCAGCATCTGGATTCCTTCAGAGTTGGTCATTTTATGCCAGCAATCCCTCTCCTCTTGCTGCTGGTGGTGCAGCATTCAGGCATCCTGACTAACTTACTAGTATAGATTAAGCCAATCACTCATTTTTCTTGTATCTCACATGAACAGTAAGGTCCATGACTGCTGCCTTTTGCGCTCACAACTTCTCCTCACTAAATCTGAGAGCAGGAGTTACCAGTATGGCATGCAGGGAAACACAGCTCATTTTCCTCATTTCCTTTCATCTGCTCAGCTGTAGGAAGAGTTGCTACAACTCCTGTGGGTACCCGTCAAGCCTAGAGCAACTTTCATTATGTTTTCACTGTAGCCTGCTTAAAAACATTACTAGAACTTCTAGGTTTGGGATAGATTCCAAAGGTACAAGAAGTCCACTGCACAAACAGGACTAGCAGTAAAATGTAACAGAGCACTAGTCTTCTCTTTATAGCAGATTTTTCTCTTGGCACAAAAAAAGACATGGACCTGTTGAAGTAGGTCCATAGGAGGGCCACTAAAATGGACAGAGGAGTGGAACTTATCTCTCCAGTGAGGAAAGACTGAGATAGTTGGGGTTATTTAGCTTGGAGAAAGTTCTTGGGAGACTGTTTATTGGCCTTTCAATATATACAGGGAGCTTATTAGAAAGATGGGAGAGACTTTTTAATAGGGCTTGTAGTGATGCCCCTTATCCAAGGAGTAATGGTTTTCAACTAAAAGAGGGTAGATTCAGACTAGATGTGAGGAAGTTTTTACAATGAGGGCAGTGAGACACTGGAACAGGTTGCCCATAGAGGTGATTGATGCCTCATCCCTGGAAACTTTTAAGGTCAGGTTGAATGGGGCTCTGAAGCACCTGGTCTGGTTGAAGATGGCTCTGCTTATTGCAGGGGGTGGGACTACATGAGCTTTAAAGATCCCTTCTAACTCAAACTATTTTGTGATTCCGTGGTTTCTTTTGGTGAATGCTCTGCTGGGTTAAGTGTTGCTCTGTTTCTATGTCCAAAGTGACAGAATCCTATCAGTCTGGATCCTAATAACCATATCCTTCACAGAAGAGGTTGCAGTCATCTAAAATGGTATCCAGTATTAGGAACAAGCTGAAAGGGGATGGCTAACATTGGCCTTGGTGCTTTCAGTATAGGCTGTATGTTCATCTGTTATATGGTTACTTGAAAAAGGTGTTTTCATTGTTACATTGTTTAGTATGAGAAGAAAGAAGTCTGTCAGTATAGATGGGTTCATAAATTGCAAGACAACCTGAAATGTAATGTGAGGAATTCGTGGAGATAAGTTTTTATGAAAGAATTGTTTGCAGATACAGACATGCAGATCTGGCTGCTTTGGCAACTGACCAGGCATATGACTTGAGTTCCAAATACAACTACAATTCCCTCTGTAATTTCTTTTTTTTTTTTAATTTTGGGGTATGTATACTTACAAATAAGCCTGAAACAGTAAATTTGGGGGTTTTTTTGAAGTCTAAATTATACCAGTTACTTTTTCTGTTAACAAATGGTATTGTGTATTTACCATTCAACAGAAAAGCTCATTCATCAATTGTTGACATTGAAAGAAGGGAGAGAAATCTAGACATAGTTTAAAAAATCTCAACCACACAGATTATGTTTTGAAAGTTATGTAGCAAAGAACACAAGTCATTTTATAGTCACAGTTCCAATGACTGGCTTAGGAAATCACAGATTTAAAGTGGTTTCGCAGCCTTATCCAAAATCCTACTGGTCATTTGTCTCATGTAACATTGGCTATAACAGACTTCCCCTGCAATTCAAAGCAGCTGCTTAACTTATGTTCAGATAAATAATGTCATCAAACAGAAACATAAGACGCCATATGAAAAGCCAAGTATTGGACTTCGAAAAATATTCATATTGTCATTTAAAATCTTCACAGCTGTAGCAAAAAAACCCAGCACAAAATCCTATTTTGCCAAGTGACTCCCTTTTATATTCCAACAGTATATTCTTGTTTACTGGGTTTGATTTTATTTTGGATAGAAAGGTATGAATTGCAATGAAGCAAGCAAACTGTGCAGGTTTTTTTTCAAAATCTTGTATCACACTACATCATTTTATATAAAGAAAAATGTTAGAAAAACCCTGGACTGTAAAAACAGACAACATTTGGAAGCACAGTTTCCGTTCTTGCTGTGGTTGTACACCAGAGACAGTCAGCTGGATGTTTAAGAAAGGGAGAGGTGTCTCCAGTTCCTCGTGTTCCACCTTTTCATTGCACTGCCTGATCATTTAAGGCAGAGGCTTGTTCCAGGCAGCTTTAATTAAACTATGCTGTGAAACCATATATAGATCAATGGAAACGACCCATAACAAGCTAATCATGTATTTAACAGTGTTCAGTCCAGTTCAATCACCTTCTAACATTTCTGTGGCTTTACACTCATGTGACAAAGCCCTGAATGTGTATATGTATTTTTAATCCATCTCATTAGTGACCATATGCTTTGGCTTCAAGGGAGACAAGAACTGTCTGCAATCTGCCAGGGATTTAGGGACATCAATAATTTGTGAATAGTCATGTTGGTACTGGTCGAAGGGTTAAGTGTTCTGCACACCAGGGGCAGATCTTTTGGGACTGGAACTCTTAGTCAACTGTTAGGAACCTGATCCCCTGTGATGCATCTTTTCAAAGTACATGCAGCATGTCAGATCTCTGCTGCAGAAGCAATGGAGCTTTATTAGCTCAGGGATTTAAAAACCTGCTCTAAGCAATGTAACAATATCTTTTGGTTAAAAAGTGAAGGAAAGATAGTAGTTGTAATATGAAAGTGATTTTTTACGTACTGGGCTAAAAGTGATCTCCCTTTTTGCTACCATTTTCCTTTTTCATATGACTCATTAGATTACTACTCCCTTGCAGATATACAGTGAAGCAAGAGTATGGCAACAATAACAAGGACCTGATTTTGAAAATGTAAGTGGATTCTGTGGCCTTACCTGATACTGCCTAAATCCTGCTGAGGCCAATGACAGCAAAGATGTAAAAATCACCCTCCTAATCATTTGGAATGACCCTTTAGGAGCTCTCAGGACATTTTTCTACCTAGTATGAAAAGCACCTTTAAAAACAAGGGCTTACAGTCTTAGTTTGTGCCACGTTATATGGAAGGGCTGCTAAGTCAACATAAGAGATCATCAAATTATTGATTTCAGTATCCTGTCTTAACAAAGGAATAGCAGAAATAGATGGTAATGCCAGAAGAAATTTCATATGGAACCTGCTCCCTGAACTTCTGTGGATCATTTGGGAGCAGGGGGATCCATCTTGCAGGATGAAGTTCACCTGTTTTGAGCAAATTTAATGTACTTATAATCATGGAATCATAGAATGGCTTTGGCTGGAAGGGATCTTAAAGATCATCCAGTTCCAAACCCCCCACCTTGGGCAGGGACATGTTTCACAAGACCAGATTGCCCTGAGCTCCATCCAACCTGGCCAGGAACACTTCCTGGGCTGGGGCATCCACAATTTCTCTGGGCAACCAGTTCCAATGCCTCACCACACTCACAGTAGAGAATTTCTTTCTAATATCTAACCTAAACCTACTCTTTTTCAATCTGAAGCCATTCCCCCTTGTCCTATCACTACATGCCCTTGTAAAAAGTCCCTCTCCATCTTTCCATCCTTTTAGGTACTGGAAGGCCACAATTACGTCACCCTGAAGCCTTCTCTTTTTCAGGCTGAACAAACCCATTTTTCTCAGCCTTTCCTTGTAGGAGAGGTGCTCCATCCCTCTGATCACCTTGGTGACCCTCTTCTGGTCTTGCTCCAACAGACCAATGTCCTTCCTGTGCTGGGACCCCAGAGCTGGATGCAGCACTGCAGGTGGGATAGAGCAGAGCAGAGGGGCAGAATCCCCTCCCTCTCCCTGCTGCCCACGCTGCTCTGGGTGCAGCCCAGGACACACTTGGCTCTCTGGGCTGCCAGTGCCCATGGCTGGGTCATGTCCAGCCTCTCACCCAGCAGCACCCACAAGTCTTTCTGGGCAGGGCTGCTCTCCATCTGTTCATCCCCAGCCCGTGTTGATACCAGGGGATGTCCTGAACCAGGTGCAGCACCAGCACTTGGTCTTGTTAAACCTCATGAGATTGCCATGGACCCACCTTGAGCTGTGTTGTAATGGCAACAAGAACATAGATTTTCAGCAGCAATGGTGTCTTCCAACTCTTTGTGTTTACACCACGCTGCGTGCATTGGTGTACAGGCACCTCAGCTGGGCTGTCAGCTGTGTCAGCTTCCTAGAGGAACACCCCTTAATTTCTTTGAGATATTTCCCTGATGTTTCCCTGTTGACTTCTGTTACCTCAAGAGTCCCCTGGCTGGTCTCCATGAAACTGCAAGTGTGCTGCAATGTGGCTAGCACATTGGACTGTCACAGGATATGAAAACATCCACAATGCACACCACTTGTTTGCTGTTTGATAATCAGCTGGTTTTGCTTGTACTTAAACATTCTGTATCAGGGCAGTTTAAATAACTTTAAGACTGACATCAGTCATCTATAGCTCCTATTAAAGCTCCAGTAAGCACACTCACTGTAACCCTCTGTCCTTTACTTGTTTTTGCTTTTAAAATCAACTTCTATAAGTATGGCACACAACTGAGCAAGCATTTCCATGTATGATATAAAGGAAGGACATTTTTGAAATCTTTGTATTCAAACAAAGAGTTACATACTCAGAAAACACTCATGGCTGAGGCTCTTATTTATCTAAAAGCATATTTTGAATGAGTGAAAAAAATATAGTGTCTTTATTAATTTCCCATAATTAAAAATATACAATTAATATTGGAAGATTTGGACTAACTTATTATAGCAGGTAAAATATATAGCTGTCAAAATTTTATTTTTCTGTAATTGCACAGGTTGCCACAGATTTACTAATTGTGCATTTTCTTCTGTGAGACCTTAGAATACAATTTTACTGTTTTAGAAGACCTAGTCTCTACTTTTCAGGGGAAGTTTGCATGAGCAGACTTTTATCCACAATTTTTAAGTGTTTAAAGATGCACATCTAAGTTGCACTGCTTTCATATCAAACAAATTGATTTGTACGTACAGTAAAATATTTAGAGGCATATGTCCCATATTTTTATCCACATTTCATTTATGCAAGTAGGCACTGGCAATAGAAAAGGCACTGGTCTTCAGGAAAGGTAGCTCTTCCTGGTTGGCAAGCAAGTCCACTAGGGCATGTCCAAATGTGAATATTTATGGCTATTTTGGCCACCTCAAAGCCACAAAAGAATGAGGTTCTATTTCCAGATAGCCCTATTTTCAAATTCTCCCTTTAAAAGGAATACCTGGACTTGTTCTGGTAGCTTTTAGCACTTCTAAGCCTGTGAAGAAATGTTGAAGTCTGAAATTGTATTTTCACAATTTTAATGGATGAAAAAAAGGAAAGGTAATTTTAATAGGATGGAATCAGTGATTTTGAGGTGGCTTACCCTTTACCCCTTCCACTTAATGCCTTCTGAGTCAGCATAGCCGTAAAGTTTTCTGAAGTCAAATTTTAGAAGTAAAATGCTAGTTGATAGTTAATTAGGGGTCACTGCTGAATATCTGTATTACAGAGAATGAGTTCCTTTTTACACACCAGATGAAGAAGTCCTTTGACCTTTGAGGTGACTGTTGATCTTTGGCTCACCCTTGTCTGTCTTCACCTCCAATGTCAATGATACAAAGGAAGGCAGCAGAATTTCAGGAGACTAGTACTGTCTTTGCAATATTTTGTAGGCAGCATTGCCATTATTACATTAATTTATGCTGCTGCTGCCAGATAAAAAGAGAGGAGTTTTGGCTTCAGTGAATACAATTGCAAAATTCCTGTTTTATCCTGGATGAGGTAACACTTCGACTGAACTGCCTATTCGCAGTTTCACAGGCAGTGACGCCAAAAAAAAAAAGCTCTGACAGTCTGCAAGTTCTGCCCTCTTTACACCCTTTCTAGCCAAGATTGCTTAGTGTTATAAAGAATTGCCATAATCCCAGAAGCTGCTGACAGAAATAAGTTATTGAAACAAGAACCTATGCAGGCTATACCTTATCATTAGGAAACTGTCTTTTCTGGGTCATTCAGCGGGTTTTTTGTAGTTTTCATTACGGTTCTTTGTGGCTTGATTTCCAGCATGTTCACTGAGGCTGAGCACAACCAAAAATGTCATGATGCCAAGTTTAAATTTTCCATTCTTTACTTTTCTTCTGTATTCCAATTAGATCTTCTCAATTATTAATTCTGCTCCCATAATGGACTTTTAAATTTGCAAACTTCTGCAACACATACCAGTCCCTTTATAGCTTCTCATAGCCAGATTCTGTATTTTTAGCATCTTACTGTATCTGGAATCTTACTGTAATTCCAGATATTCAGTCATATATGTTGCCATTCCTGGACTTCCTCAATTATGTCTTCAAGATGGCACTCATCCATTGATTACAAATTGAAATCAAGTTCATAAAGTTTTTGAAAATGGTCCATGCACCACAATGGGACTTGAGAGAAGAGTTTCATTTACAGACAACTATGTGCTGATCATCCAAATATCAAAAATGACAAAGAACTGAATTTCAACCGGCCTTTTGTTATTTTTACTACCTGCTCTAGTTCAGCTCTCTCTATCTGTAATCAACTCACTCACTTGAGGTTGAGAAATATACATTTAACTGTTTTGCTGAATTCTGGCCTTAGGTGACATCTAAAGTTAATCTCAAATTAATCAAAAAGGAGGTGGGAGATTTTCCTTCTATGTAAAGTGAAAACTTAAGAGTTGCATTTCACTTCCTTTTGATAGTTGCTACTCCACATCAATTTTCAGAAAAGTATTTAGAAATAATTTGTAAGAGGACACAATAAGACAAAGGGGGTTCATTAACTGTTTTGTTTCTATTTTAGGACTGCAAGAATACCTTGAAAAATATTTGGAAGAGAAGACCCCAGCTCTGATTTTAGTACCTGTGCTGGATTTACCTGGCAAAGATGTTATTCATATAACATGCTGGCTGAGCTAGCAGTTAAAAGGAGATGAGTTGATATCAAAATGCACATATATTCCATCCAGGAGAGAACAAAGAAAAGGGTCGATACTAACTCTGTTGGATACTTTCATGGAGAAATACTGTTTGATTTAAGCAGACATATTAGCTTGTTAATGATGCCTCATGATATGTGACAGAGTTAGGTTTGTATGAAGAATAAAGGTTTCTTTTAAAAATAGTGTACTTTTTTCTGGCTTACTTTTAGATGCCTGCAGGTTATAGCAGGTGACTTTTAGAAGATGCAGTTGGTCTGATCACATTGGTTCTTTGATATATTTAGGCCTGGTTACTATACACCAATTATAACTTTAGATCATTTGGATGGAGGTGAAACTAGAATATTACCTCCAATACTGTTTTAAGGATTGGATTCCTTTCAATTATATGTTGAATTTACTCACTTTGGGCCAACTCATGAAAACTCTATTTGCGGCCAGATTTTAACCATTTTCTAGCACTGGGGAAGAACTACTCAGAGTAGTATTTAGTATGCACATTTTACTGAAACAAATAATGGAAACGATGGCCAGACAGTAGGATTTGCCATCCTGCTTTCTGGCCCAGGGGTATTTTTGTGTTTTACATTGGGTAGACAGCTCTTATTAAAGAGCTACCAACATTCAGGTAGCTACCAGCTACCAGTATTCAGTGCCACCATAGACCGAAGGCTTCAGTGTTCTCCAGATAATCATCAGGAGTTTTACCACTGCTTTCACTAACAACAGGCTCAGACACACAAGTGAAGCTCCTGTCAATTTCATTGCCACAGATATTTTACTCGTTACATAAGGTCAGTATAGAAAAGAAAGCCTTTTGGACTTGGCTTGAAGCAGTAACACACTGCAGAAAAATCTTACTTTCAGACAAAGACTAGAAATTAAACCTTCAAGAATGGGTATCACATCTTTGCTTTGCCTATATTCCACATCTATATATTCTCACTGCTTCTCTTCCAGAGTGTGAGCACTGGAGCTAGGAGACCAGCACTCCAGTTATCCTTCTCTCCCACCGGCATGTATGTGAGATCCCTGCACAGAAGTCAGCTGCATGGCAGGACATGTGAGGTGACTAAGAGGTGGACCTAGCACTCCAGTTTAGTTTTCCTACCCACTATCAGAAATGCACTTGGCAGCACCTGATATAAAACAAGTGACTAAAGATAAGAGGATCTTCCTGTTAGAACTTTTGCATGCCCAGCATACTATGCTGATCAATATTTGACATTAGACTCTGTTAAATGTTATTGTTCCTTACTATTGCTTCCAATAATATAGCAGAGCTGCCATGTTCCTTAGTAAGAACTACTTTTTTCTCAGATCTTTAAATATTTTTGAAAGGGACAAAGCAAAGATTTTTTTATGTAACGGTGTATAAATAAATGGTTGTATTAAATTTCTTAAGGAAAAAGGGATGAATCTGTTAACAATACATTAGTTGATTAGTATTCAGGATCATTTTTAGGTTAGACTTACACATATTTGATCGTCGCTCTTTCCCACGATCAGAAAAGGACTTGTTAATACCTGGATGTGCCTGGTTATTTGAATTCTACTCTTTTAGAAGGCAAAATCATTTTCTCCCTTCCCCCTGGAAATACCAGTATTTTATTTCTCTCAGTGTGGAGTGCCCATGGGCCAGAGACACAGTGGACTATAAGAGAAGATGTACTTTCAGAGAGATAAGGATGAAGCTTATTTTTTCATTGATGCATATGGAAACCAAAGAGATGGCATAAGTTTCACTGTGTCTCCTGTAGCAGTCATTGTTTTCATCATGAGTTTAAAAAAGATACTGAAACACATTGATCTTAGCTTTTGTACTGTACTAGATATTTTAAGGTGGCAGGATATTTGCTCCCAAAGAAACCAGCTTTTCCTGCAAGTCTTCCTACAAGATTCATGACTCAAACTAGCCTGCTTTTTTTTCCCCAGTAGAGCTGCATTGAGAAATGGTAACAGAATACATTGGTCTGAAAAACCAGTGATCTTTTATTTTTCTCTCAAATGAAAGCAAACCTTTTCCCTTTTTTTGAGAGAGAGAAATAGAACTTCAACAGGTTTAAATTGTGAATACATTAAAAAAAATAGTTTGCTGACTTTTTCTCCCAGAGAGGCTTCAAACAGTTTCTGAGTGGTGTGAGTGACTAAAACTATAAGCTCAGTCTACGCTGTTTTAAGTATGAACACGGCCATTTGTGCAACATTGATATGCAAGGCAGGTGAGTAAAGTGGTGTGCCATAGAGAGGCCTTAGACTTTTATAATAGAGAGAAATAGCACCATTTTATCTGCCTTATTGCATCAGAATGACTGGGTCCTAGTCTGAATAAGATGTTTCAGCAGAGCTCTTTTTCACTTTCTTTGTAACAAAGTGGTAGCTGAAGAAGTGAGGTGGGGAGATGGGTACAGACATACACACACACACCTATATACATACATATGGTTTAGTGAAAAGAGGGAAGGACATCAATACTCAAAATTCAGATGCAGGGGGGTTTTGCTGTGTTTATTTTTTGTTGTGGTGATTTTTTTCACAGCAAGATTGGTGGAGTGATTACCCCAGCAAGTTTTAATCTTGAGACTATAAATTCCCATATGTGCTAAGACACTGGTTTTGAGGACTTTGTATCCACATAAATTCTTCTGTTTCTCTGATTTTTACTAAGCCTGCAGGAAAATGTTTTGTATGCTTATTATGACACAAAAAGTTGGCTGATTCCAGCACTCAGAACACAGAAGGGCTATGTAATGGGTGGGAAAATGTCTTTAAAAATGTAACTCAAGGTTTTAATTTTTCATTTCTCTGCTTAACAAGTGCTATAATATGTCTTGCACATCTTCTCTGCTTCTTTTTTTCCAAAAAGTACTCTTTGTCTTGTTATAGGTCTCTGTGTCCATAAAATTTTGTCTCCTGCCTCCTTTTAAAAGTCTCTGTATATAAATTTCTTTAATTGCTTGAAAGTATGACCAAATGGCACTGTAAGACCAAAACTGATTTAGTAACTTTGTGCTGTACTCATTTCAAAACCCAGTGATGGCAACAGTACCAGTGAGCCTTTACAGTGCACATGGCTAAGCTGCTATAAAGGCACCAGAGCTGATCTTCCTAAATAGATTTTGAAATGACATTGAGATATTTTAAGCAGAGATTATTTAATTTTTTTCCCCGTGAGTTTTACAGTTAGGTAATTCAGGAGCTGATTTGTTACACCGGATAGCATGGGTGCATCTTTCCTCTTAGCCTTCAGAAGTCTGATGAGCACTGGAAGCAGGATGTCTCCTGAGTATTAGAAAGGTAGTCTGAAGCCGCTCTTCTCCTTCAAGGACATCCTGTTCAATCCATTATCTCCTGTCTATGTGCAGAGCCTAGTCTATCAAAATACAGTGATTGAATAAAAATTTTATTTCAAATAAATGAATGTATTGGTTTAATACAAGATTTCTAGTGCATGGTGTAATAGTTCTCTAAATGAACACTGAAATCCTAAAATACAGAAACCTTTCATGTGTCCAAGTCAAATCTTTGTTATTTCTTTCAGGATGGGTTTGCTGAAGCAAACCTAGTTTGTTCTATGTATTAAAGTAAAACTGTTCTGAGCTCTCTGAGTACTAACTGGCACTTATTATTTAAGTAACCTGCTTTTACTATTATAAATGTCTGGCATTGACAATACATATTAAGAATACTTGACAATTTACTAATTTATGATCTTTTTACTTGTACTTTAATATTTCTGGCAAGCCAGCCTGTGTTGATGTATTAGACAAACATTCAAAATACAGACTTGAGATCGTGAAAGCTTCTTTTTTTCAACTTTCATCTGAACACTGAATATTTTTGACCTACTTTAAATTTTAATTTTAAAAAACAGACTGGGTACCTGTGAATTGAACTCATATGTTACATGCAAGTGCCCTTTTACTGATGATTCATTGCTCACAATTTCTTGGATTTGACTTCTGTTGGATTAATTCATGATTAGGATTTGCCTGTGATTTCCTGCTTTTCTCATTTTTTAGAGCACTGCCTGCTTTTTTCCTACATTCCCAAACAGTCTGGTTGTTCTGAGGCTCTTCTAACAGGATATGTCACTGGCCCTAGGTCTCCTTGCCATTGCCTTGGCTCTCCATTTCACTTGCAATGTTTAAAAAACATTTGTTGGATATGTCTGTTCATCCTCCATCTCCTATTATATGGCTGTTTTGTGACTGTATCAATCTTAAATAATTTCAAAATACTGTTTGCACAATTTAATATGGTTGATGAGACTTACTGTCCACAGTACAACAGGATGGACTCAAAATAGGTTAGATTTCACATTTGCTTTTCCCAGCTTTCAGAAATTCTTCTCTGAATTATAAGGATTCCCAGTCCAGAATAAAATAATGGTTCAGAACAAAAGCTGAACTAAATGCCATGAACAAATTGACAGCTACCCCAGTCTAGTAGCCTGTTAGGGCATGTGTTCAAGTCAGGAGGCAAAGGTTAGGATCGCACTACCCCTTTCCTGGGAAAGTTTAAGCATATCCATTAGATTTCTTGTGCCTTTATTCCCATATTTGTATGTTTTCTCACCCTTGTAAAGGTGTTGGCAAAGGGATGCTATGTTGTAGTCATACAACCTGCAATAACAAAAAGTTTAGACTGAGTGAGCAGCACACATGAGTGTGAAAGTAATGTTGTAGTGGGAACCAGAACGAATGCGATCACAGACAGAAATTTGCATGAGCACAATCTGGAAAGCTTTTCTCCCAGCACACTGCCTGCAGCAGTCTCAGATCACAGAACTCTATAATACATCTAGTAACATTAATGATACATTTTACAGCATGATTCATCCCTGATGATCCTGAGATGCTTTACAAGTCCATCACATAAAATTTTCTTGGGCCATCACTGGGACAGCCACGCACGTGCTGGGGGCCTCCCCTGCACGGTGTGAGTGTAGGCAGGTCTCAGGTTATGCTGCTGGGAGAAGAGCTCCTCCACTCTCCACAGTCCCCAAGTAGTGGTATTTGCTTTGGCAGAAGAAGCAGTTTTCAACCTCAAAGCCCCATCCAGACCCATTTCAACCTCAAAGACCCATCGAGAGTCACTACTTTCTGTTACTCATGAGAAGACTTGTTCTACTTTAGATTTTGCCATGATAGAGGGGAAAAATCTCTCTTCTGTGCTGTCTTTATTGTCTTTCTGCAACTCTTGTTACTGGCAGCTGTCGACAGTACTGTCTTACCATAACATCCTTCATACATCACATTATTACTATACCTTCACTTTACAAGAAAGACATTATTTTCCTGAGACAGAAGTTGTGCCATTGCATTAGGGGTGCAAGCTCATGCAAGCATTGCTTCCCCTTTGCTCATTCCCATGGGTTTTCTGGTAGCTGCCTTGACATTAGTTTATTTTGTTGCTTAGAAAAGACCAGGATCCCAGAGGGAAGAAATACATTTCTCAGATGTAAGAGTTATCTCGTTGCAACAAAGTTCAGTCCTACTCCCACACATACCCAACCGTTCTGCAGCAAGACCCAGATACATGCAAATGTAGAGCCTTTTGTAACTGAACCAAATTACCACAGCTCCAGAGCTGGATCTGCTAAGGTTCAAAGCAGGAGTTGTTAAAGGATATGAAATAATAGAAAGGAAACACAGACAAGAAGTTATTGCCAAAGGAATGGTATTACTAGGAACTGGTGGGGAAGTCAAGCTAAAAAGGCAAACAACAGGTCTAGGGACCTAAGGGGTTTATTCTTTATTTATGGGATGTCTTTGAAGGAAAAGACCCTGGACTGCCTTCTCACCATTACTAGTTCTAGCTTTAAAAGATTAATGAATGAAGAACAAAGAGGAATAAATAGAGTTGCCAGGAAAGAGATCCGGAAATGAACTTTAAAATGCATCTCTCATCCCTTCAGCGAGGTATAAAATGGTAAATGCTTTGACTGCTCTAAGGTCTGGGTCTGAAGGTGAGGATGCCTGAAATGAAGGTAATATGCAAGAGAAGCTACCAGCTGTGCGCCATCCTGCTGTTAAGGGACATTCCTCCTGGGTACTGCCACAAGGAATGTGGTTAATGGGTCTTGACTGGAGAGCTGTAGCCCATAAATGTGCTTCTCATCTGTACTCCTCCTTGGTCAACGTGCTACAGTGTACCGAGATGTTGATTCAGGACTCGTCTTCATTCTTATGGATCTTGTTTAAAACTAACTGTTTAAATACTGAAAGTCTTGAGTATCTCGTACTGCAGCTCAGACTAGGCAAGCCAAATATGATTCTCTTTATGGTATAGTCCCCAGTGCAGACAAAAAGCTTTCTCAGGTTGAGATCCTGCCACTCACGTAATTATTTAGAGAAAGACAGCTCCACTACTTCAACTCCAGTACTTCACAAGAGGAATGGAAACATTAGGAAAAGTTTTTTCTTTGATGTAGAATATGCTGCCACTTTTTTGTTATTAAAATAGGAGCTAACTTTAAATAAATAAAATTTTGCCTGGAGGCTTCTGAAAACTAATGTTGTGTTTTGACAGTGTCATTTTTCTGATTCCTGAAAGCATTATGTGAGTTAGCTCAGGACTTCAGCGTGATTTTTCTTCTATGCTACATACAGTGAATTAGTTTTTCAGCTCTGGATTTTATTTCATTTCTCTCTCACACACAGGCAGAGTCATATCACTGTGCAACTTTCCTACTCTACAGGCACTCCCCAAAGTCGGGTTTTCCCCTTTTTAATGAACAGGTGGATCAACCCCCTGTAAAGGAAGCAAAAGAGAGTGTATGGCAAAGTGGAGGCGGCTACCACTATTTCTTTTTGGAAAAAGTGGATGAAAAGAAATCATCTTTGAAAACAAACTAAGAAAATTAAGAAATGTCACACAAAACCCCCACAAGACAGAATTTTTGTTTCAAAAACCCCACAATACCTTCAACATGCAAATTGAAGGTAATGCTTTCTTTAATTGGGTTCATAGCTTTATATCCCCCGAATTCCTGCTTTTCTATAAAGGATATTGATGTAAGGATAGCATAGGATTTTGAGAACATGCAGATAGTCTTTAAATAACAGCTGATTTGAGATCCCTGTCTTTGATGACAATTTATGGCCCTCTTCAAAAAAAAAAAGTTAAAAGTCATTTAGGTGTATGCTCAACTAGAAAACTCAAGTAACGTGTGCTTAGTGAGAGAAAAAGGATTGCTAACAGCACAGTGTGTCTTACAGCATAAAGTGCAACCCTAAAACTGCACATTGCTGAGCATTCTTAATGTGCTGTGAGCAATTCCATACTGTATTTCAAACACTGAGTGCCCACCCTAATATGTACATATATCAGGCTACATTTTTTGCTACATGGTTTCAACAGACAAAAAGAGCTGGCCAAAGGACTTCAATTCCACTTTACAACTGTCAGAGTTTCAAATTTATTTTATTTTCAATTTGAATGAAAGTAAAACAGTTTAAACGGTTTAGGGGGTTGAATTCGGGGGGTTTTTTTGGCTACGGTTGTATTTCCCTTTCCCCCTTCCCCCCCCCCCCCCCAAAAAAAAAAAAAAAAGGGGACCTGGGTCAAAGTATTTCTTTTCTATGGAAAAGGTCAGATTTTCTGTTCAGATTATTTTTTTCCCTGGAATTACCCTAAAGTATTGGACCATGGAAATTTTTCTGTTGCAGAACTTGCTGCAATTTACATCTTTTTAAATGGTTGGAATGCCTAATTCTATTTAAAAGATTAATTGTTTTTCTATACTCAGACACCTTATTTCAAGTAAAAAAATCTGAACTTTCTCTGCTGTAAACAGAGTTCAGATGTGTGAGCAGAGTCCTCAGAAACAAGAACTCTTAAATTCTGATGTTGACAGTGAATTTTGCAACAGTTACAAGTTATATATTTATGATGTCTTCTGTCCTGTAAAATGAGGACAACAGTAATGGATATGGATTAGATTGTTTTGAAGATTCTCTTGTAGGCAGTGACAGCTGTACAGTGAGGTATCCTGTAAGTGGCACACATCATGGTAAAGGAGAACATTGCCAATGCTCTTCATGCCCAAGGTTCACGAGGTAATTTTGAGTCCTGGGTGAGTTGTGACAGAGACTTTTTTGAAAATACAACACTGAGAGCTTTTTAGTTGCTTGCCAGTCCATATAGCAGGCTGCAGGATGGGTGGGGATGCTTTTGCAGGTGCAGACTGGCCCAGGATCCCAGAGCATAGCCCAGGCTTGTCTCCTGTACAGCTGCAGAGTTGCTGTCCAGATTCTGCCTGGGTTTTTCCATCTCTGCACTACAGAGCAGTATGTAGCATGGGCATACATTTGTCTTTTGGGACTACTCCGTCATTGTCACGGTTTCCTCTGTATTCTCAAAACTAGAAAGCCGTGAGTTTAATACTACCGGGATTTTTAGAATATTACTCCTCCACAGAAGCTGGGGAGTTAAGAACTACAAACAGGGCAGGAAAATTGAGAAAACGACTTTTTCTCTTCTATCATCAGGCATTGTATGCCTCTGGTCTTCCTCTATTACCACTGTGTGTCTTTTTTCTCCTTTCTTTCCCCCTCTTTAGGTTCCTATTCCTCTTTTTTATGTTCTTCTTTCTCTCCCTGATACTGTCATATAATGTTCAGTGTATGTTCAACAAAAGGCAAGATCCATGTGAGCTCTTCTTTTGCATTCATGACTAAGGACCTTAGAAATTCAAGTTAAGATAAAGATCATAAGTGTATGTGAGACAACACACAGAAAAAAATGCTGAAACTTGCACCTGGTATGCAAGGTGCCATTGGCATCAGATATATTTAGAAATACAAGCTGTAAAGTTTCATAGATCCAAGGCAAGGTGAGAGCAAGCCTTACATTGTACTCAGGTGTCAGCTGCATCTCAACAATGTGACTCGGTAGTGAAATACCATCTGTTGCCTTTACCAAGCCCCACACACATCTTTCAAAATGACCAAAGTGACTGGGAACACAATTTGTATTTTGACTGAGTAGAATTTGTGCTCCCAAGTCATGTAAAGACCTTTGACAAAAAGTTTCTTAGGAAGGTAATATTTTATGATCTGGTACCTTGAACCAAGATTTCCAAAGTTTAGAAGAGCACACTATATGAATAAACTATAAAGTCAATTTACTGCAAAAGGTGTTAGAAAAATCCTCACTATTCCTTGTCTCTTTTATCCATGTGATATGAGGCTTTAAAGGAGTTGCACCAAGAGCACCATGCCACTTAGTCTGAATGTTGATGCCCAACACCTCTCCTAAAAATCTGAGCCTTTGAATGGCTACTCAAAGAGGAACTGATTTCTTCACTGGTGAAACACCAGAACAGGCTTCGGAGAGAGGTGGCTGTTGCCCCAAGTGTGTCAGTGTCTCAGAGGAATTTGGACATTGTCCTCAGGAACGCGCTTTGGCTTTGGTCAGCGCTGCAGTGGTCAGGCAGTCGGGCCGGCCTCGTAGGGCCCTCCCGACTGAAGCACCCGCTCTGCTGTCTGCTCTGCGCTGCTCTTCTGACTCCCTGGCCCACTTTCAGAGCACCAACCAGCCAGTACTCTGGACCTGTGTTTCAATGTAAGGGCACAGGTTTTTCCTAAGTACGTTACAGGTTACACGCTTTGCAATTTCAAAATCCCGGTTGGAAGCCTTTGTCACTGTTCCCAGGTAGAGGTATCCCTGTCGCCGGCTGCTGGTGCTGACCGCATTTTTTAAGCTCACAATCTCTCCCGAAAGAGAAAGGCGGTAAAGGCACGTCCGAGCACGCCGCACAGCAACCCTCGACAGACTCCCGAAGGGGCACAGAAAAGGGGATTTCATCTCTCTGCTTCCCCTCCCTCATCCCCTACGCGGTCCCGCCCGAGCCGCGGCAGCCGCCGCCATTCCGCGGGCAATGCTGCCCCCGCCCGCTCCCGCCGCGCAACAGCACGGGGCCGCCCGCGGGCCGCCGCAGGGCCGGGCCGGGCCGGAGCAGCCATGGCGGCCCCACAGCGCGGCCGGGGGCTTGCGTCTCGCTCTGCAACTGGGCAGACACGGGGCACAGTAATTACAATTAGCAATGAAGTAAGTATGGTTCCTGATTGATGCATGAAGTGTCATGGGCAGCAAACGCACAGGCACAGACACGCACACACACACCCCTTACCATACCATTTGCTGCTTTGCAAACTTAAGGGTTTATTTTAGTCAATTTTGTGTTTCCCTTTCGGACCTAGAACTATAAATACAAGAATTACATTCACAGCAAATACTGAGAGATACAAGTATAATGTATCAACCAGGAGGGAGAGAATGAGGTTGCAGCATGAACCGGTGCCAAAGGGAGAGTTAAAATGCAGGAAGGGAAGAGAAGTCTGCTCTGCTTTAGACTTTTCAAACCCCCTTCTGTTGGCTGCTTTCTCATGCTGCAGTTCTTCCATATGCTCCCTACACCCACCAACACACCCACCTACACACACTCACAATTTACCAACATACTTCATGTCTTTGCTTAATTAAATTCCACACCATCATTCAAATAGAATTAAATAAACAGCTGTTTTCTTTCCACCAAAACCTAATGTTTTCTGACTTGCCACTTGTGAAGCATTTGAAAGAAGCAGGCTGCAGGAGATGCTTTTATACTGGCATGTTGTGATGCTGCACAGAGGGCCAGGGCTGGACCTAGACACTCACCTGTGCTCTTAGAACCACTCCACTTATGAAGGGGACCCTTCCCAGGAGGAAGGACTTAGAAGCTATGCAAACAAGAGTAGACTGTCCTAGTGGTCACTTGAGATTCCAGAATAGGCTTTTGTTGAGTGTCTGGCCCTGATAAATCAAGTATTCAAAGCAGCACAGACAGGCAGAGCATTGCAGAACCACATCACAGGTATTTATTTCACAGCCTCCTTTCCTGTGGGAGAAGTACAGCTCCAAGAAGTCCAGACACCAAAGACTGTGGCTGGCATTTACCCTACCTGTGTCATCGTCTGTGTTAGCTCCAAACTGAATTCCCAGCTGAAATTTGAAAGCCCAGCACACAAACAAACAAACAGGAGGAAGGCAGGGCCTAGAAAGAGTCATCAGCAGGATCCTGTGTTGGCAGACATTCCTGCAGTTTGTCAGCCACAGACCATTGCACATCTCTGGAGGTCAAAAGGTTGAAATCAAGACAACCACCTCAAGTGGCCACCTCAATATGAGTACGACTCTGCTGTACCGCTCCTTTCTGACTGTTCCAACATGGTTGTCCTAACAGCTCTAGCAGGAACTGCCCTCTCAGATCATCAGTTGTGTTGGTCAGCTGCAGGAGCAAGGTTGCTGCACTGAAGAGGTGGGAAGCAGATAAAAGAACACTATCTAACTCAGAGCTGACTTGTCATCTAGTAGAATCCAAAGACACAGATTATACATGTGGTTTATTCATAAAACACATTGTGAGACACAGATCGCATTCTTTAAATCAACTCTGTCAGTTTCCCAGGATATTGTGTAGGTACATGCCAAGAGAACAACAGCGACTGAAGGACTCAGATGCCTTGCTCTCAGCTCAGTGCAATTCAGAAGTCACAGATAGGCATGAATACTCTCCTCATATCAAACACCCAAGCCAGCTTGGACCTGGTACAAAACCCAACCCAGAGAAAAAACAGCACTCTCCTCTCTTATTGTGCAATACAGTTCACTGGGACACAGGACAACCATAACTAAATGCATTTAAAATGCATGTAAAACCTGCAGAAGGGTTTTGAATCAGTATTAGCTGTTGGCATTGATCACTGACCTAATTAAGTGTTGGTTCATGATGTAAGTTTTCATCTGTCCTTCCAGTGTTGAGTGCTTTGCATCACTGCTGTTGTTGGGTACCAACTTCAACACCTAGAGAGGTGGAGCAGCAGTCGGTAGTACAGGATGGATACAAAACAGAAGATATTTCACTTCCATCTCATCACACATCAACTCAGAACTGCCCTCTGATAAAAGCAGCTGAAGCACAGCTTACTGTAGCTGTAAGAGTCTTTGGGCTCTCCTTCCTCTAAATATCTTTCTTTTGTTGCTCTGCAGACGTGCTAAGGAACACCAGGGCTCAGGGAAAATCTGTGATGCTGTTATAGGATATGTAAGCTAAAATTTTCTAAAACTGACACATGTTGATGTATCTCTTTCGGTTCTAAGTCAGGCCACATGTCAGTGAACTGTTAGGACTAGAATCCAAAGAAATACCTGATCCTGTTGTCTACCTTAAACATCAAAACCCCTACTCATCCTTACATTGCCACTTTCCAGTTCATGAGAGAAATTATTTGCCTCAGATGTGCTTGCCCAACTCTTTTTGTAGTTTATTTACAGAGCTATTGTCCTGATTCTCCATGTTGCTGGTGTCAAGCAGCTCTCCCAGAAGCCTTTGAGAAGGACAACAGAATATAACTTACAACAACTAAACTAAATAGGGGAAATGAGCTATTTTAATCCTTTGTTCTAAGGACAAAGACATATGCCCCACTACAGCTGTGAAATTATGAACTCATCTGGGAAGAAAGCATTCCCATAACGTTTCTCAATTGCTCCAATGAGTACAAAGTAAGATAATGCAGGTCACATTGGTAGGAGCGTGTCATGCTGTTGATTAACAATTGACAATGACTGTTGAGCATGAGAAGAGCCTTCTAGCCACGGTTGGTATCGAAAGACTATTTCCTTTTTTTATTTTATCTTTTTTAATGGCTTTTTAAGTGTATTCTAACATCTGGTCTCCCTTTCAGGACTGGATCAGTGGCTATATATATATACAAGAAACAAAAAGACCCCAAATGATTTCTCTTTCTCTTCTTGTTCTCTCAGTCGTTTCTGTTTCAGGTACAATCTCCTCAGTACAAAAAAGAAAAAATAGCCCTCCATACTTGTTCATGTTTCTGAGCTATTTTGTATCAAACTGTCAGTGTTATTCCTATTTTCTTATGAAAGCCTCCTTTTCCTTGAGTTACTGTGTTGACATTGGGCTAACCTTTTTTAATACTGATTTAATGTAAGAATTCATTCCCTGAAGTACATTAAAATTGCTATCAAAATATGGTTTCCTGATATTATTGAGATGTTTAGATGTATACATTTTGATCAAGTGGGGCCAAAGTGAATGCCAGAAAGCAGCATAGTTTGCATCAGCACAGAAAATAAGGGGTCCAAGACATCAGGCATATTGTCTAAGAGACTACACCTTGTATTTTTTTTAGGATACTGAATATTTAAAGCATATATGTCTGGAGGTAGGGGCTGAGCAGTTGGTTAGATAAATTCTGGCTCTCCAAAGCAATGGAGCATTCCACCTCTTTGGAGGGCAGAGAATAATGCACTGGCTCCAAAGCTGGAGGAGAGCAGTAGTGAAACCTACTGGTTTACTGGTTATGGATAACTTGAAGAAGGGAATGTACCAGGGAGAAAAAGAAAAATGAAGTTGTGGGAAGAAGAAAAACAGCGAAGGTAACTAAATTAAAAGGGAGCAACAAAAGAAAAAATGAAAATGCAGAAAACTTTTTTTACCTTGTCAAAGCCACTACTCTTCCTCACCTTACAGGTGGGGTCAGGCAATGAGTGTTGAGTGTGAGAGAATGCACCACAATGTGAAGTGAAAAGAGCCACATTTTAAAATCAGTATTTCACTCTTTCACTTTGTTCTGTTTTCTAGAGGTACCAGTTGTATTCACAATTTATGAGTACATAGGTCCACCATAGCTACTGTACTGGGTCTGAGAGATACCAGAGTTACTCTCTTTGTAACTGTTAGAATTGTCAATTATAGCTGCTTTTTTGACTTTGTGGCTAAAACAGTGTTGGTAACATGCCAGTGTTTTGGCTACTGCTAAATCCTGCTTGCACAGCATCAAGGCTTTCTCTTTTTCCCAACTCTGCCCCCAGCAATTAGGCAGGGCATGGGCAGGAATCTGTGAGGGAACACGGGGAACAGCTGACCTGAAGTGGCCAAAGGGATGGTCCAATACCGTATGGTGCCATGCTCAGCACAGAGCTGAGGTAAAAGGCAAAGAAGGGGAGATTGTTCCAAGGTGGCCACTATTCGGCATCAGTCTGTTTGTGGGAGTTGGTGAGTGATTGCCTTTGCATCACGTGACATCCTATCTTTTTTCTTCACCTATTAAATTGTTTTTGCTTTGACCCACGAGTTTTCTCACTTTTGTTGTTTCTGTTCTCTCTGCCATCCCACTGGGGAGAGGGGAGAAATGAGTGAGCAGCTGTGTGGGCTGGGGTCAACCCACCACAGCAACACTAACAGAATTTCATAAAGTCAGTCAAAATGTCTTGAAATTACTCAGATTCCTACTTTAGGCAACATATTCTGACAAGCAAACAAGCTGCAATATCTTCAGATCCTTCAGTTATCTTCTCAGCTTTGGTTCTGTTATTCCACTCACATAAATCAGGCTGTCATAGCAGGCAGGGGAACTTTTGCATTGCTTTGGCTACAGGAGGACTCAAGGAAAAGAAACCTGTTACGACAGGTCTTCTAGGATGGACATTAATCTGTATTATTTGTGGAAGAAGCCATGGAACATGGTGCCCCACGCCTCTTTACTTGAGACACGAGGAAAGTACCTAGTGAAAACTAACAGCAGGAAGCACTCTGATTCAAGACTGATGACAATAAGGGGTAGAAGAGAAAAAGAAAAGGAGAAAAATTCTCAGCATTCCTTCCCTGTGTATTGGGAACCTGATTTTGGCAGCTCTGCAGGCTCAGAGCTCTGCTCTGTTCTTTCTTAATATTTTAATGAGCTGATCAAATGACAGTCCCAGCTGAGTACTCGTCTTTGTTGCTGTTGCTAAGCAAAACAATGGTAAAAAAAGCTCCTTTTTCATCTTCTAAATCATAAAAACAACCAAACCACTTGTTTGATATGTGCAGAAATTCATTCTACCTCTATGCCAGCTCAACCCACACACCTCAGTTCACTCTTTCATGTTTTTCACACATACTTGTTCAATTTCTCTAACGTATGCCATGACACACCCTGATTTGATTGTCCTGCACATCCCATATATCCTTCAGGCCACACAGGATTCATTCAGTTTGTCCTATTCATCTGGGCTCCAGCATAGCTCATGGTAATATAGATCAGTGCAGGTTTCTGTTCTCTGGATTGACTGAGTATCTTGCCTTGCCAGCTCAGGCAGTTTTAGAGTTCAGCATGGCGTAAGACATGCTGGCATATTTTTGCATTCTTGCTCTCTTTCCTTCTGTGGTGACTTCCTGCTTTCCTAAAAAAGCTTCCTGTTTTCTTTTTAAATAAAGAAATGTTCCAGACTCCCTTCTCTTTGTTATCTATTTATCAAATAACTTTTTGCGTTTCTAATTCTTCCTTTTGTTTTCTTTTCTCTCCTACATTTTCTCTAGCCATCTGTCTACATTTTCCTTAACCATTGGAGTTTTCACTCATGGGTACTTAAAAAGAGTTCTAGTCTCACATACATTCTGGTGGGGCCTGATATCTACCCTGTTCTTCAATGACTTCTCTGCTCAAAACCTGCCTTGTGATAAAAAAGTTTTATCTAATGTGATATTAAGCCATTTTGTCTGTAATGTGTGTAAGGAAATGTCCTGGGTTGCAGTGTATTCTATTACCATCCTCATGAGCTGTTGAAATCAGGTGGGGCAGTGTTTCCTTGCCTCCTCCCCCCAGACTATCTTTCTGTTAATGGCCCATCATTGTCCTGCTGCATGACTCAGAGATAACTCCCTCCGGCCTATCTTCTGTTAATGAGCCTAATCAACACTTGGCCTCATGACTCATCATCCCATTGTGAGATGCTCCACCCAGAGGGAGGAACCAAGCATTCCATCCTGGATATAATCTGGGATTCCAAACACCATAGACAACCTTTCTACTGGATTTACAGAGGACAGGAGCTACACAGCTACCACTGGACCTGCTGAGGAAGAGCAGATCCTTCTACAGGATCACTCCTTCAACAGAACCACATCCATCACTTGAGGAGGACTGCAACCACCATCTTATCAGACTGCTACCACCACCCTGACTAACAGGGTGCCAGGTTGTATCCTGACTCTGTCAGTTTAACCCAGTGTTTTCTGCCTTTATTTTTTTTTTTTTTTAATTTCTCTATTAAATTGTTATTCTGACTTGGTGCCTCCCATTGGTTTGTTTTCAAACTAGTACAGGAAATTCCCACTGAAAGCGTCAGGGAATGGTAAATATTCCTTCCTGATTGATGCTAATCCTGAACCTTGACCTGTAAGACACAGTCAACAAGTGTGTTGGGGAACTAGAGATAACAGTTCCAGTTTGAATAGTAAGGCAGAGCAAAATTATCACGTGATTATTAGTCCTCCATAGGCCATTGGTAACAGATTTGCACAAAGAGAGGGGAAATTTCTACCCCTTGGTGATACTGGCTGACATAAGTGCTTTAATGGCTGACAAAAAAGATGCTGAAAAAAGAACAGTAAGTAGGAGAAAAAAATATTCAGTCATACTGAGTGTTTGGTTTTGATGGATCTTCCTTTGACTATGGAGTTCAACATTATAATTGTGCTACTCCCAGGTTTTTAATATAATGAGATTACTATAAAAACTCCACCATCAAAACAAACAAACTCTAACATAGCATCATTTTTCAAGTTCCAGTATAGCAGTTTGATATGTGTGAGACATATGTCTTCAGGAGAGAGAACTCATGAGCTCACTGTCAATGAGCACTTTAAAGGAAGACAGGCTGCTGAATTTTGAAAGTGTTTTCTATGCTCACCACAGTTACCTTTTTGTCTATGTGCTGGGCACAAATCCTGAGCAAGGTACAATGCTCTACCTCATTTTCTTCAGCCTTTTGCTCTCATCTCTGGAATCTACACCTTTCAAGTGCAGTTAGCCGATTACACACAGAAAAGGAATTTAATAAATCACATAGGCACACTGTAGAGGATTTTCATGCATTCCTTTCCTATGTAAATGGTCTGTAACTTTTTCATGAATCAGGCCCATAGACTCTTTATTTCACATTTCCATCCTCCTTTCCCTGTAGAATTGCAATTTAAATGATCCTTAAACTTTTGAAGACAATTAAAGGTTAGCTTTGCATATCAGTGACCTACCAGCAATTTCCCCTGTAAAGCTCTGATATATGTACAGTGTTTGATCTACACCTGCCTGATTTCAAGAAGGTAGAAGTGTTTCCATGCTGCTCTGAACTGTAGGTAGGGTTAAAAAATAGACTCAGAAGACACCACTAAATAGCCACCACTTGCTGAAAGCTTCACACAGCTCAAGGACGCCATTGTGGATTGCCATGATTTTTGACTTAATTTCGGTTTTGAACAACACATAAATTATTAAAAGGGTTTGGACTGCCTTGCTAGAAAGATTTAAAGGATGTTCAGAAAATACTTTTGGTTGGTTATGTGTTCTTTTTCTTACATCAAGCCATAACAGTATTTTGTTAGAAATTGTATAGCCTTTATTTCCAAAAGCAGGAATTGAGACTTACAACTGTGGCAGTCTGTGCAGCCCCCCTCAACCCAAAACTTGTGACTTCTATATTGCAGGAGCCCCATCAGACATGACCTGTGTGGGTTCTTAGAGGAAATGAAGGCTGCCTGACAGCTTGGAATGACCATGTGTGACTTGATCAAAGGTGGAGTAAGTTGTACCAAACTGTGGGGACTCAGCACGTAACTAGATTTCGAGTGAATTGTGAAATATTTGAACAAGATTCTTTTCCTTCCCTTTCAGCCCTTTCCAATTTCCTCCCTCTGGAAAAGCACTTTAATATGTAGAATATAAATTAACAAATCTCAAAAAAAGCTGATACACATTTGAGAAAATATTGTTGCACAGCATGACTGGACAATTTTATTCCATTTGAGACAGATTCAAAAGATGAAAATTACTATAATATTGGAGGATGGAATAGCTCCAAACTCTTTCAGCTTTGTCTGGAACAAACACAGCTTAACTACTATTGTCTTACACAGTGACTAAATATAAATATTATAAAATATTTATAAATAATGAGAGCCAAATTGATCACATTGTGGAGTTTTACTGGAACATGTAATTCCTGTTATTAATCTGGCATTTATCAATTTTTTACTACTGATCACTTAAGACAGTCATCTGTCCATATAGGTTGTCTTATTAAAAAAAATAATAATGAGGCGATGGAAACAGCTTTGTGATTTATTCAAACTCTCTGAGACTGTTTCTGCCAGCATGTATGCTGATAAATATTAGGTTAACTGTTTCTCTGTTTGTTTAACATTCTCCTGAGGAGGGCTTGATGTGATTTAAGCAGTCTCACATATTTAAAGTACAGCATTAATATCTAGGTTGTGGTGAGGAAGACAAGGAAGGGTCACAGGTGGCATAGACACTATTCTCACAGTGGATAGCCTTTGTCTTCCTTCGTAAATGTTTGTTCCCATCACAAAATACTACTGATCTTGAAAATCTCGTTTTAGGAAAATATATTCTGGAAATTACATTCTGCATTGCAAGACTAACAGCCTAATGGGACTTTGTTTAGTTTAGTCTAATACTCTTTTCCACCTTTTTTTTTTGCCTAAGTTTGCATGCAGTTTGGTATACAGCAGCTTTTTCTTAAAAGAAAAAGAAAATTTTTACAACATCCTCAACACACACACAGAAGCACACATTCACACTTGCATCCTTTCAAGCTATTTTCTAGAATAGTCAGTAATACAGATGTGATGAATCAGACCTGAATTATGATTCCAGTTGCATCCCTGTTTTCCAGAGAGCATTTGGAATTGCTAAAGTAATTCAAAGTCTGAGATTGTTGCCTTATTGTCATGAATATTTGTTATGCCTTGTCTGCATTTGATGGGCATCTGATTAAAATGTAGAAAGCTGAATCCATATGACAGAAAGCCTCATTTTTCTCACTACAGACAGACTGAAAGTAAAGAGAAAGTACTAGAGAAAACCCACTAGATCAAGTAATCCCAGTAAGATTATGCAAAAGTGGTTGGGTTGTTGTTTTTTTTTTTAATCAACCATTATGGAAGAAACACTATCATTGAGCATCAACTATGGAAACCCCAGGCTGTTAGAACTTCATTAAATACTTGGTGAGAAGAGCTGATGGAGACTGCTCTGTGTCCAAGTTTTGATTCACCTGCAATTGCCAAAAAGACCATGCATCAAGCTTCAAGGGAAGTGCTCTCTACAGAAGGACTTAGAAAGTAGATTATCTAAAAGCTGTCAGCTTTCCTTTGGGTGAAATGATAAAGTTGACAACCAGATAGTTTTAGTTTTGGATGAGCTGGCTCTGAGGTTGCAGATGTTACAGAAAATGTAACCTATTCCCTTCTGAATTACCTTTCATTTAATGTAGTCCCTGGTGTGTATAAATGAGATTACTCCTAAGAGATATTAATTCCAAAAACTGGGTCTGCTGTTTATCCATAGATTCAAATAACTTTTGGTCTTTGAGCCCACAGGCTAACTAAAGCTTTCAAAAGGATGTCAGAGATTCAGCATTGCAAGGCTTTTATCACCAGACATATAGCTGCCCTTAGGGCAGTTTCCTGCAATTTCTAAAGTATCACCTGACTACAGAAAAAATCACCTGACTACAGAAGACAAGATGGTTTTTTTCAGATAATATCCTGAAAAAATTGACAACTTTTGGTCCTTTAATACCTTCAGTTTGGGATGCTAGTCACCATCAGCCTCTACTACCTGGATAACTACTGTCCAGTTGTCATTCTCTGGAGTTCAGAATGAAATATTAGGGCAAGTCCAAGTTTTGGCCTATTTTCAGAATCCCTAGAAGGGCCTTATTATTTCTCCTAAAATACTGATTCAATGACTGTTACACACACAAACTAAAGTCCTGATGTCTTTAAGTTAAAAGCCACACATCTAGAAAATTTTTATTATATAACTGAGGGATCTGCCAAAGAAAAACCAGAAAATTTCTGTAATGTTGCCACTGTCATGTTTTCATTAGACACAGTGAAACATTCCTAAAGTGCAAAAACTAAATCTGCTTTCATTGTAATATACTTAATTAGAATATTATATTAGGTCCAACTACACATTGCTTGTAAAGTCTCTTTGCCAAAAGTTCTTTTGAAGTAGAAAGGCAGAGATGACATAACAGAAATAATTGAGTACCTGATGATCCTGTTTACCAAAGCTCTCTGTTCCTCCAGTTTTCACTCTTCCTCACCTGAGCTGGGTGAAACCAACACTTGTCACTTGTAGATTTAACTGCTTTGGACATTTCTGAAAAGGGCATGTTATTGGGGGGTTTATGTCAGTCTTAATTAGCTGTGTTTTCTGCTTTCAGATTTGCTGGTAAGTCTAATCATACCACTGTCAAGATACTGTTCTATTTAACAGGTGCCAAAATGTATTAGGCTGACAACTACTATTGTCACTGAATCCTTTCTGTGTTTTGAAGTAGACAGAGATAATTACTTATTATTATTTCTCAGAACTTTCACGAAGTGGAAGTCCAGATATAAGAAGATGTATTTGGTCTGTGCTTTGCAACCTAGGTCTTACTGGCCAACATGCTGATTTCATACAGTCAGTAACACACTGGGATTCATGGTGACCAACCAGCTGCAGTGATGCAACCACATAAAATACTGGATCTCAGGAGACACAGAAAAAATTCAAGAGAGGAAAATTAGAAATGGATCCCCAAAGCCATTTCAGGGGTTGCAACCAGATCCAATGAACTATATTAAAAGTGGATCTAGTATGAAGGAATCCAAGGTCTGGACACTCTAAAATTTATCCTGCAATGGCTTAAGCAAGGTTCTCAGCTCCAACATAAACATTTGGGATAGCTTTTTCTCTGAGTCAGACGATGAAGAAAGTTTGCCAGTATGGAAACAAACCAGAAATGCCACACTGAGGGAGGAGAATTTATTTAGCTATTTTCTACCAACTCTGGCAAACAGACAACAAAAGAGCCCTTGATCTTCTTTGGGGATCTATGGTCATTTGCCATACCCCTCAATTATACCTTGGAGTTTTTTGTACTTGTCATACTTAAGGAAAAAAGAATCAGCTGAAGAATGCATATTTAGATGGCATTAAATTATTCAATTGGATGCTAACACTTGACAGGATCTCTACAGTTTTAACTACTGAAATAGTAGTTTTCATCTTCTGTCCTTTCTGCATAAGCCACTTCTGAAAATAAGCAAACCACACCTTGTTGTTTGTTCTTGCTGCTCTGTCATCAGCTTCAGCTGGTGGCCTTTGTTTCTTGCATGGGAAGAGATAATAAGCAATAGATACCCTCCAGCTTCATTGCTGCTCCTTCTGGAATGCATGATGATTTATACTGACAATACTGTGCCATACAGAGATTTCAATACCACAGCCATTACTACAGTACCCACACTTCTGTCTGCAGTGCATTAAGCAACATATTCCAATATCTATATATAAGCTTCATCAGTGATGTAGAGCTGGACTGCCTTGTTCGTAGCCTGCTGGTTAGGTGAAATTTGTGAAGGCAATTCAGTTACTGATGTACATCCTTCTCATTGCTCACCCTTTTAAATAAGGATCTAAACGTGGACAGGTTGTCCTGGCAACCTGCTCAAAGGATCAAACAATTCCTCTCCCAGGTACAAACATATGAGGTGATAAGAGATGCTGTGCTGGTCATACATTGAATATATCTGCTGGTGACCATATTCTTTACTTCCTTTTGCAGTCAGCATCTGTAGTTTCTTCAGACAATTTATAACACATGCTTTCAATATAGGGCAGGGGGCTGTAGGAGTTTTTATGAGTGGGATCAGAGTGCAGTTATTAATTATTTTTGTAGTATTATAAACATACAGAGTTCTGTCTGTTCTTCCTGGGATAGCTAACAATGCAATTTAGACACAATGTAGCACAATGAAATGAATGAAAGGAACAATACATGGGGCAGTTAGAAGAGGGTAAGGACAGAGGTTATAGCATTATAGCTACATGGTTAGGCAGCAAAAGCTAGCATGTAAATTTCCCAAGGTAAATGTATGAGACTAGAAATAAAAAAAAAAATAGAATTAAATGAAATAAATAAAATAAATCTATGTCTTTTATATCATGGAATTTAGTAATAATGATAACAGAGGTCTCTGTAGTACACCAAATGAGGTTACCCTTGCTATTAGAATGTCCAATTCAGAAGGAATAAAAGTTAACAACTGATCAAATCAAATTAAAATATAGAATCCCCAGCATACCCTTTCATCATATTTTAATGGCATGTAAAAAGCACGTACTTAGATAACCAAGTGAATCTGAGCAAATCTTTATGCACAGATGTCATGGACAAGGACTTACCTCAGCTTTTTACAATATTCTTTTGAAGAGTTGCAAATCTAAAACTAAATTCAAATGTATAATTACTTAGGGATTCTATATCCAGAGAGCAGACTCGGATCATTTGTGAGAGCAAAACCAGTCCAGCATAAAAGAAATCTTTGAACTGTACATCCCATTTAAGGGTACACATAAGCATGTATATGAAGAACAATATCCAGCTGAAAAGTCAAATAAAAAGGGGCAGTAAAGCTAACCTTTTCTTGAAGCAATGCCTGAGGGAATCTAAGGGAATTGGCTTTGTGGAATTATGTGGAAGGTGGATTCAAAGTATACTATTATCACTCTAAAATATTCCTCTCTCGTGGAATTAAATTTTGTGAATTCATCTTTATTTCTCTGCAGAAAGAAAAACTATGTAAGTTACTCTCCTCTCCTAGCTTCAAAATCCTGGTGGTTGTTTCTGTCCTCGTTAGGGTGTCTCTGAGTTTTGCTATTAACCTCTAAAGGAGTAAGACTTGCTTGTAATACTGCTTCAGGGGCCTCTGAAATTCAGTTGCTAATCCACTTTTATATGTAAATTACATAAATCATTGATTTATATGAAACTGAGGGGAAGGAGAGGCTTGTGTTTTGCTAGGTAGAGAATCAAGACCTATGTAATAGTCAGCTGTAAGAGTTATAAAATTAAAAGAATACAAACCCCTTCAGAATATCAAGAGTATCCAGTTCATCATCATTCTGCAAACTGGTACCTTTACAGGTTTTGGTCTTTTTCTTTTCCATCCCCACTGTTCTTAATAATTCAGTACCGTCTTTCTTTAATCATATTATTAAAGGCAATAGACTGATGATTCATTTTGCTTTCTTTGCTCTCTCAGTGATGTCCATTAATGAAGATTTACTTTTCAGCACCATTGACTCAGTTATCTAAATTATTTATTTGGTTGAGCAGTTCAGTGTATCAAACTTTTTTTCTCAGGGTAGCAACTACTTATAGCTCAGATTAGAGTTTCATATTGATTTTCTCCTGGAAAATGTGTATGAAATGGATTGTGCTTTAAAATGCCAGAAGTGGTAAAAGCACGGCTAAAGAAGGTATAGCTAAAAAGATAACAATAATTCCTCTTGCTGCAGCAGTTTTTACATTTGTTCTTCTTTACATCTTGTATGAGTAAAAGACTTTTGAAAATTGTCATGGTGCTGAAATTCCCATAAAGAAGCTCATTTTCTGCTGGTTAGGGTATTGGCCTAAGGTATCAAAGTCAGATACACATTTTCTGCCTTTTGCACTCAGCACAGAGTATTGGTCCCCGGCCACTCTAAATCAGAAAAATCCCCAGATTTTCATCTCTTCCTCACCCAAAGCCTGTACACTAAATCATCACCTCCAGAAGACTTCGTGTAAATGTTCAGATAATGAATACATATTAAGACTATTTATTTCACAGAAAATTTTTGAGATGCTTCACTTGTGTCAATGATGCCCATTACCTTGTTTGTCCTGACTCTAAGGAAACCTAGGTTGCTTGTTGGATATGTTGGTATTGCTCAACTTCATTTTCTCCCAGTTTTTCCCTCTCCTAAGACCATCAAATTCATAATGCCTCCTTCAGCTGCTTTCACAACTGATCCTACCATCCTTCCCTACTCCTATCACGTAATAAAAATATTTTTAAAGAATCAGTTGCTTTCAGTCTTTCATGTAATCCAGTAAGCAGAAGTATTTGTTTCTACACAAATTCCTGAAAAAAAAATAGTCTGATAAATTATCTCCATTGTGCTTCATATGACATTGCAAAAAGCTATTTTCTTTGTTATGACCACATTCATAGACTTCTGCATAATGTTCATATCACTGATTCTAACTCTTCACAGATGAATATTGGCAAACCTGTCAGTCCCAAAAAAAGAAAAAAAAACATTTCTGTGAAATAATGTTACTTTGGAGGAACAATATTTTCTTCATCTAAATACAATAGTTTGGGATGATGGAAAAAGCTTTTTCCTTTCAAAGTCCATGATCATCTGGTGGTTTAGATTCCTAGGAATATCTGTACAGTTCTGATAAATTATGTAGGATCTGTGTAAAGCAGTTATCAGAGACAAGGGTGGAAGCTTGATTGAGTACAAAAGAATACAAATTAGTAGAAACTATAAAAGAAAAACGGAAGGCAAAATTTACAATAACATGTGATTAATATTTGGCAGATGGAAAGGAACTTTATTTTCTATTTAGTTTGTTATGGAAATGATACAGAAAAAGCTCTGGATGCAGAAGTATTGGAAAATCCTTGACTTGAGACCTAGTACAACCACCTCTAGCTATGTCTGCAGAATGTGACTTTGGGAGAATTGACAGAGGCCATTGTATTTTCTCCAGATAGCAGGGATGTTTGTTCCTAGGCATGGTGTGACACCAGGCACCATGGTGTTTCAGCACTGCACAAGTAACACCAAATTTTATTTTGAAGCATTTTTTTGATCAAGAAAATATTTGATCTCTCAATTTTTCAGAAATCAAACAGAAGCACAGAGGAAGACTGAAAGTCATATTTTTCTCTGTAGTAAGTAGACCATGAAACTATTTATATGTGGGAGGTGAATGATATTTCCCATCAGGGAAACCCCAGGGTAACCCCACCCTTATAAGCAATTACATATGGTAGCAAGACCATCCTTTAAATGACTAATTTGTAATGAAAAAAAAAATATTAGCAAACAGACTGAGAAATGTCACTCAGATCCTTAACGTGTATCTTATTAAAAACTAGATTGGCAATGCTAAGTTTTCAGCGTATCCCATTATTGGTCCTTAATTCCAATAACATAGAGCAGATTCCCTCCTCATTACTGTTGGGTTTTATTGTACAATAGAGGTAACAAATACATTCTTTTCCGTTTGACAGCACAGAAAACCGTACTTATTCTCAAACCCAGTCCAGACCATAAAACCCCAATCTTTCGTATCCTGAAACCTTCAGCACCATTCTGTACTGAAAAAATTGAGGCAGAAAGTGTTTTGAAAATGTTTGACTAATGAATTTAAGTAGCTTTTATTAAATATTTTCTGAACTTAAATGCCTACAGAATACTTGGAAAAAGAGTGTCATTTTTGAAATATCAATTCCATAACTTCTCAATTAGTGAAAGCACTCTAGATAAAATTCCAGGCACTTCTTAGAGTGGATTCCTTCCCAGCCACCTCTTCACAGCACAACAAGCTCCTCTCTACAAAAACTTTTGCCTGAGATGAAAGACTAGACATGATGCTGCTTTTCTGGACTCTTAAATGTTTCAGCAGAAAAAGCAAAGTATATGAAAAAAGTAACAAAATCTGAGGTAGGAAACACCTTGCAGACATTTACCAGTATTCTGAGTGCAGCCTCATGCCCCTGCTCCAAGGGATTTCTCTGTCTGTTCTCAAGTCACCGCAGACACGGTGCAGCTGCATAATCGTGGTTTAGATTGTTGAGAAAAGAGTTGCATGAGAAAGAACTGTAAGAAGGGGGATGGTTGAACCCTCCCTGCTCAGAAGCTGGTTTCAATTCTCTGCTCTTTCGCTTGACCCCTGCCAAGGGTCCCTGCCCATTCCTGGCCATGTACCCCCATGATCCAGACTTGATCCTGACTCACTGACTTGTTTTCATAGCTTGGAATTGCACTTGTCTAACCACCACAGATTTGTCAGGCAACCCCTGGACTGTTGGCTGACCCTCACTTGGTCATCACCAAACTTGCTGTCCTCTGCTTCGAGTATTATGGGACTGGACCTTTGTTAGTGCAATCACAGCCCTGCACCTGCCTTTGGTCACCCTTGGCTCCTGGCGCCCTTTTCTTTAGAGAGTAGAGAGCATCCTGTTCTTGCTGCTCTCAGTATTTTCAAATGCCATTAGAAATCATAACACACACCCTCAAAAAAATGAGAGAAAAAAATAGAAGACAAATACAGCAATGGATAAAAATCCTTTGCAGGTCACCTTAGGCATTGCTTTTTTGGCAGAAACCAATTTGAGTATTTATAGCCAAGTTAAAACCCATTGAAAGCACAGGTCAAAATGGAAACACTGACCCTTGCCTACTGCAGGGCTAGTGATCATCACCCCTGTCTAAGTACTTGTAAGCTGCTTGCAATAAAAAAACCTCTTAGTTTCAGCCCTCCAAGTGTCAGCCCTCTGTACTGGTTAATATTATCGAGGGAATCCTTGCCTGACAGAAAGTAATTTAGGATCCATTAAATATGATTACTTGGCCTTGAAAATGATGGATATTGAACAGAATTATAGGATCGCTTTACAAAAGAAAGGTCTCTTTTACATCCTTTCTTGTGGGGCATTAAATAAAGTCTGAGAAAACTCCTAAGGGATTTCTGGCATTTATGGGTTACATTTATGAAAAGAAGGATTGATATTCATATTAAAAACCCTAAAACTTTAACAGGGTGATGTGGTAAGCACATGGACAGCTGAGACATGTCTAAAAAGTGAGTGACATGTTCACCAACTGTTTTCATTGCTTCAGTTATACTAGAGATATGAAAAGTGCCTTTAATTTCAGACTAATCTTTCATGAACTCTATTGGAATATTAATCCCAAGCGGTTTCCTAAGTTCCCCATACTTAGCACTATATCTCTGTTTTTAACGGAAGTATTTATGCCAGAGGTTTTCAAAATTCTTAGGTCACTGTTTTCATCAATGTCCTTTACTAGCCATATGTTGAAAGGGAATTTGTATAGAGTTGTATAGAGGCTTGATATGTTTATGCTGCTTTAACCTAACTGAAATCTATTCCTAAGAACATATTTTAGGTACATGTGAGGTTTAACCTCTTCATTTCTAAATCCTCTGCCTACAGTTCAAAAATGCAATGAAAATATATGGTTTGATCTTCCTCATAAGTAAAATTTTAAACTTTTAAAATAAAAGTTTTTAATTTTTATTTTTATTTTTCCATGAGAAGGTGGATTGGCTGACTACCCTATGAAGAAATTAGGAAATATGGTCCCCAAAATTAGACAAAAAAAGGTTTCTGGATGGCTCCCCCTGAAAATAAATTCTTCTCAAGAATCAAGGAGAAAAGAGGAAGAAAATAAAAAGAAGATAATAAGGAATAATTTGGTCTTCTGCTGTGATCTTCCTCATCTCATTGTTTCCCCATAAGAAGCTGCCCTAGAAACCACAGCATCCTGAAACCCCAATCCTCACTCTGATTATTCTCTACAGATAAGGGTTCACTTTACAAACAGAAATTTCAGACACTTTACACCTGAATCTTCCTCATTAACCATAAGGCAGCAAATTCATCATTAAGTCAAAAAGCACATTCATCATCTACTTCATAAACACAACCATAGTTTGGGCACAGCACAAGGCATGGCCCACTGACAAATCTTGGCTTGTGTGCTTTCTGTTTTGAGATTAGGAGGAGGTTTAATATATCTTTGATGTAAGCTTCAAGCCAGTATTGTCAATGAATTCCCTGACAAACTGATTTTTGATTGTAGTGTATATGTTGAGTGTATATTCAGACATTGCAAGACTGTGGATGTGTACTTTGAACCATTCACATACTCTGGCATTTAAATTTTAGTTATTTTTTAAAGTATTAGTATATCCTCTCAGTGACATTAAATCACCCCTCTGGTTTCTAAACCTGACTGTATGCAGTGCACACTGGAAGAAAGTCCAACCCCTTCCAGAGGCAGCCTTTCTGCTACTTTTTATTATGTGGGATCGCTTGTACCTGTGTAAACATGGCACAATATTTTATGGGACTGCAGTGCTTTAATTTATACTGACAACAGCTGCTACATGCGTAGAGCTGGGGAGATCTCGGGAAATCGCTGCTTCAACAGCAAAGTAGGTTAACTCTGAGCTGTTTTCTTTTAACTAGTGAAACAGCAACACTCAGCAGCTTCATGCCTCAGGCACACATCACATACAGACACATGGGTTTAAATTCCAGTTTTGCCAGCTGCAGAGCAGAGCAGTGAAGTGGGATTTTCCACATCCCCTATGAATGCCTTAGCTATTTGTTTGTTCAGGAAGAGGGACAGACTCACGTTCCAGTTTCAATCAGGAAAAACACATGCTTGAAATGAGATAACTTCAGCAAAAAGGGTTGCATTAAAACTGACAGATGGCTCAAAAATAATAGTTTTAGTGAATGAGTATTTTCTAATAAAAAGGTGGTTTCATCCAGCAGTTCTTGACCAGTTCCACTAATGTAAGCTTTGCACAAATTTTGGTGGCTTTATAATATGTAAGAAAATGTAATTAAATTTATACAAAAACATTTCCTGATGGTAGCATTATAGTTTCACAATCCTCAGCATGCAAATGAATGCAGTACTTAACCTCCTCTCCCTTTTTGAAAGGAATTTATGATTGCATATCTGGGAATATTTAAAAACATACGCAGTTTCTTTTTGTTTATTTTTTCTTTTCAGTACATAAGTGGAACCCTGCTGGAGATAATGCTACCTGAAAAGTTCTATCAGCCAAGTATAGAAGGAGATGCAGAGGAGAAAAAAGGTATGTGATTGTAAAGAAAGGAGCACTAGTCAGCCTTTGATCATGATACTAAAAATCTTTATTAACTATATTCCAATGTATAGAAGTGCACATAAAAATATTTTTTTAATTATGCAAATCTAATTATTCCTTAGACAGCAATCTTAGGTAGCCAGACTAAGTCAGAAACACATTTTTATGGTGGCAACATAAATCCTGCCAAAACAGGAGCTCATAATGGAAGTGCTAAAACAACCTTAGCACTTCAAGTGCAAAGAGTATAATCAAATTTAAAAACTATTTTATCTCATCCATTAAGTGTATTGTCACAAGCTGGCTGTTCAACAGGAAAATAGATGATGACAGCATACAAGCAAAATAAATCAGGATCAATTGATGCTGTTTGTCATATGTATTTTGTAAGTTTTAAGAATAAAATACATTACACAGTTTTCAGTGTTGCCTTTTTTTATAAATGCTGCTGATTGATGCTGAAGTAACCCAGCAAGTTGTGTTGCAGTATACATTTTCTTGTACATCTTTCTCCTCTCAGTACAAGAAGTGAAGATAATGAGAAGTTGTAATACCCAGACTGGAGAGAACAACATTTCATTCTGTGGGAGAGTTTAGAAATGTGTCCTTTACTTTACTTGAGTGCATCCAAACAGTGTCCTAAGCGTTTTAGTTTCAGGCTCTTCCAGGGTTACATATACCTTTGAAATCTGCCAGGTTTTTTCTGAGGGTTAAATGTTTTGCAACACCAGCTCTCACCCTGCTGTGCCCATACATATGCACCTAAACATCTTTCCTTTGCATTTCTGTGATTATCCTGCACTACAGCTTTTTAAAAACAGTGCTGAACACCATGGTCATACATCACGATGCTCTGCTGTTACCACATGTATTTCTGGATTTATGATGTCATGCACTGTTGGAACCCTATCAGAAAATGATAACATTTCAGACCAGGAGTGAAACCAAATAGATTCTATAACTTCTCTTGTTTCATTCTATCATTTTTCTTTCATTGTTTTTCTTTCTCCTAAGCAGTGCCATTTTCGAGGTACTGGCAGGTGGCCTGGAGAAGACAGTGGAGATCTGTTATTCCCTGCAGTGATTAATACAGATAGACTCCTGAACAAATATCGGAAGTTGTGCTGTGACATTAAAACAAAGATTCTGAAGATATGAATGAAGACATGGCTTGGCAAATACTGAGTGGAACTGAGAGGAATCTTATGGTCCACTCAGACAAAAACATAGGATGGTGCAGGACTGTGAAGAGCAGTAAAGCCATTGTGAATTGGCCAACTTCGACTATTGCTGATGAGCAGGTAATTACGGCATTCTTAGTTAATCAATCATTCATCTTGAAATTAAGATGTTTGCAACTACTGAGTGATCATCTTTTTCTCTAACTCATAAACCTGGGTAAAACATAAGAGGTTATGTTGGTTTGTGGTCATTGGGTTCCCAAAATGTGCTAAGGCAAATAATGGGATACATCGAACCATTTTCCTTTCGCTCCAGTTGTCGGCATTCAGTAACAGAAATGAAACCTTCTCCTTGGACTGGTGTTTTGGTTTCTAATATTTCTATATATCGTACTGATTTCTGCCAGGGGACTTTTAGGTGCTGGGATTGTTTACTTTATCTATTCATTAGTGGAACTTCTACAGGTTATGAAGTCTTTTTAACTTTTTGAAGTTATTAAGTTGTTACTATACAAAAGATGTGTGGAAAATGTGTAGAAAAAAATGTTCCATGTAAACTCAGAATTTATTATAGGATGGCAAATTTGTGCCATGCTTTTGCTGGATCAGAGACAGACCCTACAAAGTGAAGCACCTTCAGCTTTTGACTTACTGAAACAGGAGTTTGAATGGAAAGTTACCAAACTCAGACCACCAAGCCCAGGAAGTTGTTCATAACATTATTTGCTTTCTGACTAAGGGTCAAAGCAGAAGCTGGAAACTAAAGACTGCATCAGGATTTTCAGAGTAACTGTAGACTAGTGATCACACTGCTGGGCAGATGAGTATCAGAGTGAGTTTTGAAGGCAATGGTATCATTTATCCACACTTTTTGGCTGTGGAAATCTTTCAAAGGTTAACTCTGGGCAGCACAGTCAGTACAACTAGCAAGAAAGCATCTTCTGGCTAATTCAAGCATGTGCATTAGGTGAGGACAGGTCCTGGAACTTCATGCCTAAGCCTGGCAGCTTGCTTATGCTATCAGTCTGTGCAGTGGTATCAGATGACTGATGTCAAGCAAACAAATTAGTTTGGATTTTGTCCTAGAAAAGCCCCAACATACCCACTAGGACAGGGATAGACAGGGATGGTGAACAGATGGAATTCAGATTGTCATAAATGGAAACACAACTACTTCCAGATTTTAAGAGGATCACATGGAGCTCTTAGGATTGACCAGACATACAAGATATATTGTTTCATGTAAGGGACCTCAAGAGTACTTGATCTACAAATAGCTGACAATGGCCCTAACATATGGTAAAAGATGATCTGTGGAAGTAAGGGATGGGACCCTGAAAAGTCAGCATTTCCTGTCTCTCAAATGCAAAGGGCAGTAGACAGATGTGGGCTGGCATTTAAAGGTGTTACACCCTCATGAGAGTTCTGGAGTAGTCAAGGATACACAAGTAAATGTGTAGGCTGACATGAGTACCCATAATATATTTTAATAAGTAGAGGGCTTGGCAGCTGTGCAAAATTTACCAATTTTCTATAGTCTTCTTTTTGTTACTCATGTTAAGGTAATTTAAAGCTGAAGTCAGAAGGGTGAAGCACTGTGAGAGAGAAGATATCTTTTACCTTAATATCCAATCCTATAGATCTTATGGAAGTAAATATCTAGCCTTGGAAGCCAAAAGTGTATTTTTCTCCAACCTAATAATTTTATCCTCCCTGCAATATGACTTTAGTTGACATTAAGCACATCTATTAAATTTCAACATATTTCTTGAGTTATCAGGTAATTTGATAATTTGACAATTCGATTTGTCAAGATTCTCTGCAGTGTAGATAAAATTAATTGTATTGACAGGCAGGAGTTTTTGGGCAAGTCAATACAAGGGACATTGGAGTTTAAGAATAGAAAGGATTTCATAGCTCATCAAATCCAATTTCCTGCTGCCACGGGTGGTCAAGTGTTTCATGTTCTACTGCTGTTATATTTCTGGAAAAATAAACATACAGATTTCCTAATTGTCTCACTTCAAGCCTTACAAGTTTTGCTGCTACTTCTCAGTTTTCTTCTCCTTTCACCTACCTAGTGATCCATATTGAAATATTCAAAGGTATTTTGAACCATGCATAGTTTATCCTCCATTGCTCCTTTATCTTCAGTGAACAGGGATGTCATTTAATGTTCTCTTAAATTTATGCGGATGAAGAACCTTTTGTTATATATATTTTTAAGACTTATAATGTTTGATTTTCAGTAAATACTATTTCACCACTATACTTTGCATCACTGATGTTTAGCTTTCCTTGCTGACCACTATTTGGTTTAATTAATTCTTCTAATTTCTTGAAATTCACCCTTTCTTTTGAAATCAATAAACCTGAAGACCAACTTCTATTAATCCACCAGCTAATCAAAATGTTATCTGTATGTGATCACTTAAAAGGTTGTTTTTATGACCAGCTATTCTTTAGTGCACATACCACTTTAAAAATCAAATGTAAATCAGTTCTAAAATAGAATCAGCTCTATTTGATTCAGTAATTATTCAGTATTGTCTACCACATCTGAGGATAACTGGTTCTGAATATTCTTATTGACACTTTTTTCCCAGGGAGTGACACAGAAACTGATCTGTCCAGCAGTAATTTTGACTATTGTGTTCCTAGCTCATTTATTTTTCCTTAATTAAAGCTGTGGTCCCACAGATCTATAAGCCAGTTTAAATGGTAGGTCCTTTTATCTTTCAAACTTCCATCAGCTCCAACTACATTTAATTTTGTCCCTAATCCCATCTCCAATGATGGAAACCTCACAACATCTCTGGGCAACCTCTTCCAGTGTTTTACCATTGTCAAAAGCAAAAAAGTTGGGGATTTTTTCCTCATGTTTAGGTGAAATTTCCTGAGTTTCAGTCTGTGCCCCTTGCCTCCTGCCCTTGCACTGGCAACCAATGAGAGGAGTCCAGCTCCAGCTTCTTCTTTCCCTCTCTCCCTCCCTCCCATCATGTATTTAAACACATTGATAAATTCCCTGCTAAGTCTTCTCTTTCTGAGGCTAAACAATCACAGCTCTTTGAGCTTCTCCTCACAGAGCAGATGCTACTTAATCATCTTAGTGGCTTTTTGCTGGACTCATTCCAGTATGTCCAGCTCTCCCTTGTACTGAGGAGCCCAGCAGTGGGCACAGTACTGAGAACACGTTTTGTTTTCTCCAGATCTGTTTTTGTTTATGTTCATTTTACTAGTTCCACAAAAGGAATTAATTTCCATTTTATGAAAAGTCATTTTTAGCTCCGGCATGCATATGTATACCTTGGAATTATATTGCACAATTTAATGTTTCAGTGTTGTAAGGAATACTTTATCACTCAGAGGCCACCTAAACTAGCAAATGGCACTAGATGTGCAAAGTCAGAAAATTAAAACTCACATATTAGACACAGCATGTACGATTTTATATTGCATTTTAATTCTTCACTTCTATATCATCAGAAATTTCTTTTAAATTGAAACAAATGAATCTACAGGAAGGAGGTAAGAGACGGGGAACTTTCTATGTAGTATGTCAATCTGTAGATTAATTAATACATTGATTCCATTTGAGAGCCTGAATGTACCTGTCTTCCCACTGAGATACCCACTGTGCAATCAGTGGTAATTTAAAAATCAATTGCTCTTCTGTAGTAATTAGGTTTGTCCATTTAAACAGATATAATTGATAGAGCCTGCAACTAATTTCAAAGCAGGGATTCTTTAGGGATTCTAGAGATTAAGAGCTGTGAGCCAGCAATTTGTGGGTTTTTCACTCAACAAATGAACATCTACACACACTGGTTTGTGTATAAGTTTCAAGTACATTATATCAGATAAGAAAATTATTTTGAAATATACTGCTAAATAAAGCATAATATATTGCTAGACAAAGCCAAAAAGTTAATGAAAGTGATTGCATTTAGGTACAACTGTATCTTAAAGGTACTGAAATATAATTATTCTTACATGTCATAGAATTAAATGTGTTGCCTTTAAAATTTCATCATATTCTTTTGAAATTTCTCTTTCTTTTCCCTGTGTTTTATGTCTGGCTGAATAAAGTTTACTTTCCTCAAAAATTTCATTTAAAGTTGTTTTCTGTTTTGAGCATACAGAGAGAATTTATGGAGCTCTTGCCACACAGTGCTTAATCAAATAAAATATGATACTTGCACATGTAGAATAGATATTTCTGAGATTCATTAAACAACTATCTTCCCTCAAGGCAATTCATTGTTATGCACCAGAGGGCTTGAAGATGGGCTATTTAGGGAAAAAAAAAAAAGGCAGAAAATAGGACAAGAGAAAAAGGAAGAAACCTAAGACTAACATGAAATGCATATTCACAGTTTTAAAAGCCTTTGCAATTTACTGCAGCCCTGAGGTGGCATTAATTGACACATTAGCAAGTTATATACTGTGTTATGTGTCTATTTAGCCTATAACACAATAAAAATAACACCAGGGGAATCGCTATAACACATTGCATATACAGCTTGTGTTTAAAGTAAGGAACACCTTACAAAAGCAGACAAGAGCAGATTAATGATAATGTGTTGCAGTTAACTCACAGACTGTCCCGGCAACTCATGTAATTGAATTGCCAACTGTCAGCTTGCAGAGGCATCTTCACAATATTTTAAGGGAAAATCTTATACTTCCTAAAAACTAATGGGAATAGAAATTTATTTGAATGAGGTCTGGCTTTCCATATCAATATGGAATACAGCATATGCCCACAAAAAGACTAATCACTCATTTTCTGTTAAAATTCAGACTGAGATGCTAATACCTACTCCAGATAGTGTGCCTTCTACAAGAAGTGGAGCGATATGCATTTAGAATAATAAGGTAAAAGGATTACATAACTTATGTTCTTGTGTAAAATTTTCTTTTACAAATGAAGGAACAACTCAGCATTTCAGGATCTTGAAATTCAGCACTAGCCAGTGAAACTATTCTATTGCACAATTTTTATTTAAGGAAAGTTTAGGAGTTCTTTCATTGTTAATTTTTACATTTCATTTTCTTTGAAAAAAATTTTTTTAAAAAGGATCTTGCATGTAACACTATAGCTATTGCTAGAGCTAATTCTGTATAACCTCTCAAGTGCCAAGTTAGATAATAATCATGCAGCTTGTTTCAGTATGCTCCTGGTTTATTATCTGTTAAATGTAACCTCATCTAGATAAGTAAAACAAGGATAATATGTGCACCAAAGCACGCACATTCTTAATATTCTGCATATTCTTAGCATGTAGAAAAGTGCTACAAAATGTTAATATTAGTGTGCATGGGGAATGAATAACATCTGGGTGTGGAAGCATCAGAAAGAAAAACCAGCTGGAGAATAGTTACAAGAATGGTGTGTGTCCATAGCACCTCAATTAACAGGTCATCAAGATCCCTGCACATATCTACCTACAGCTTTGAAGCACACAAGATGAGGGAAAGGGCAGCGAGTTAAATCCCAATGACTTGCTGAAGTGGGAAAATAAGCATGCTCAGGTTACAAAAAGACATATCCACAAGTGAGATGTGGAAAGAAGGCATAAGTGAACGGCTGAAATCAAGTTTCGATTTAAAATAAATCCACTTTCCACTCCTAGGAGGTCTTGCATTGTTGCTGCAATGTTGCAACATGATTTCCTACAAAGCCTGCCTATTATTCCTTTGGCGTCGTAAAAACATATAATTGACTCCATGTGTTTGCAGTGTTTTCTACAAAAACATAGTGAATGAATTCACCTGTATTGTTACAACTGAGCTAGGATTGAATATATAATCCAAAAATTATACTTTCTGTTAACTTCCAGAACTACACAAAAAGATTCTCAGCTGGTATTTATTGCAACAGCTTCATTAAAATCAAGAGAGCTACAACAATCTACACCAGCTGTGGGCCTGCTACACTAGTTTGCTACCAGGCACATGCAGAATTCAGCTGCTTGTGTACTTGCTTCAGACCAGTCCAGAGGTTTCATGAGCAGGCTGCTAAGGCTGGATAGACTTTAAAATGAAACAGATGCTTTAGAAAGAAATATATATATATTTAGATGATCTGCAGTTATTAAATGATGAATAATATTTCTGAATAGCTTTATGAGATGCATGTGGCAATTACTATGCACTTTTTATAGCTAGGGGATTGACATCTATAAGCCTAAGTGACTTCCCTGTGGTCATATAGTGTTACCAAGCTTTCAGCTCTAGGCTGTCCCAATCCCCATTTTAACCACAAGACTTGGCTCCCTTTCAGGGAGGTTAATACTCGACTATATGCTACTGAAGCAACAATTAACACTAGCTAAGCTGTTTGCTCGAGCATTTCAGCTTAAATGGAAATAAATTTTGTTCTGTAGTGTTAAAATTTGGCTTGTGTGTTGTAAACTAGGTCAGATGTTATTTATACCACTGGCGATGAGAATGATTTGATTTCTAACATTGCTAAGCTAAGAAGTAGTGATTGTTCTACAGACATTTTTTTCTAGGTATCAGAAAAGGACATTTCTAGGTATCTCAAGGACAGTTCTTCAGAGACACCAGGGCCTACAAAATTATCCTTAGGCTAGTAAATGCTGCCAACTTCTCTTTCATTGATGTATACAACATTCATGACTAAACAATTACTTTTTTATATATACAGCAGTTGTTTGGAGTTTCCTCAGAATAGATGATTTCTACTTGAATTCCCAGTAGGACTGGGAGAGAGGGCTTAACACCCAGAGCAGAAAGAATTAGTTACCACAGCCTTTTTAAAACTTTACTAATTTACATATTTGATTTTTTTGTTGGTTCTGCCCTCTTCTGTTCCTCCTGCTAAGAGTCAGATCCTAGCTTTATCTTTTGTACAGACATGGAGTCTCAGTAAAAGGACAACTGAAAAAAGATGAGTGAGCTGGCAGTCACGGTTTTCTAAGAAATGATTGCCGCACGTGCAAATAATTATTTGTTTAATTTCAGTCTGCATGAACAGAAGAAAATAAGCAAAGCTCTTAGGAAAATGCGTCTATATGAAAAAATAATCCTCTTATAAACTTTATGTCAGGGAATTACTTATTTTGTCTTCAGTGTTGCAATTTCACTCACAAAGATGGTCAAATCAATTATCCGATATTTAAAAAGGTGGGGTTTGGTGAGTTGTCCTTTTTTTTTAAAGGAAAGAGGAAAGCATACAAGACTGGTCCTCTGTAATTCCTGGGATATGGCAGATACCTTAAAATAATAAATTTTTAAAAAATAGAAAAAAATCTGCAATCTGTCTTTATGTGCTTTCGATAAAGAGTTTAAGATTTGACTAATAGAGTCCATATTGAGCTGTAAATGCAGGTGGCTAAGTCAAAAGTCTAGTGACTAGAAATTCTCTGTCCCAATGGGGACAACGTAACCAGCCTCATCCATGTCCTTGTGTTTTATTAACAGGCATTTACAATGAATCTCTTACACTTTGCTGTGCCATTTGCATGTTCTTTTATGAAGCAGAATCACAGAATCATAGAGTGATTTGGTTTGGCAGGGACCAAACCCAGATTATCAAACCCCTTGCTGTAGATAGGGACATCTTTCACTAGACCAGATTGCTTAAAGTCCATTCAACCTGGCCTTAAACACTTCCAGGGATGGGGCATCCACAGCTTCTGGGCAACTTGTTCCAGTGCTACCACTCGTATTTGTGCAATATTTATTCCTTATGTCCAATCTAAATCTACTCTCTTTCAGTTTAAAAGTCTTGCTCCTTGTCCTGTCACTACGGACCTTGGAAAGTCCCACAAGCCTCCTTCAAGCACAGGAAGGCTGCAGTAAGGTCTCCCCAGAGCCTTCTCTTCTCCAGACTGAACAACCCCAACTCTCTGTGTGTCTTCATGGGAGAGGTACTCCTGCTCCTTGATGGTTTTTGTGCCCTCTTCTGGACTTGCTCAAGCAGGTCCTTGCTTGTCTTGTGCCAGGGACCCCTGAACTGAATGCAGGACCCAACTGTAGATGCTGTAAATGGTTTCTATCTTTTTCTGTATGTCTTCAGTCCTTTGCTTGCCATTCCCCTGAGGTAACCTCAGCCAAGCTGCGGCCGCCAAGGGAGATATGACTGCTGCAGGGCACCTGTCCGTCCTCGGGCGCACGAGCTCCTGCGCTTGTTCGATCCCTCTCTGCTGCAGAGGAGGCAAACCGGGCTCTTTTGTGTGCGCGTGTTATTGAAGGTGTTTTCAGAATTCCCGGCCAAGCGTCTCTTTTCCCATTCCCTTCCAGCTACCATTTCCTAGCCTTTTAGGCCAGTAGGTTTGGCTTTACGGTGCGCTTAACACACAACAGGAGTATAACCTTGCCATCGTGCTTTAGTTGCGATCCGGCAAACACCGGGATTTGGTTATTTGCTTTTAGGGTGCTGAAGTAGAAAATGCGTCTTATTTGTAGGGAACAATGTGCTACAACAACTAAAAATTCATCAGCAGAGCCGGAGGCATTTTCTGCCTGGGCATAAATGCAGCCAGGGCCACGTTCCCCGCCTCTCGCCCCGGCCCCGGCCCCGGCTCCGGCTCCGGCTCCGGCCCAGCAGCGGCGGCGGGCGGGGCCGGATTGCGCGGGGGAACGGAAAGCTCCGGACCGGGTTTCCCGTTGTCCCGGTGCCATCCGGGGGGAAGAGTTTAGGCGGCAGCAATCCCGGGAGAGATGAGGAAGGTGGAGGTGCGGTAGCTGCTTCTCCAGGTCGCTCCCTTCTTCGCGCCTGGTCCCCGCCCTTCCCCTGGGCCGAGCCCGGCCCCGGCGGCCGGGCTGTGGCGGGGGAGAGGCGCGGCGAGGCCGGGCGGCCGCGGGCCCAGCAGGGACCCGCTGTGCGCCGAGGGAGAGCCGCCCCGGGGGGTGTGTATATGTGTGTATATGTGTATGAGTGTATATATGTGTGTGTTTGTGCGCAGTCTGCTGTCCGTGAGGGCCGCCTCGCCACCTGATTTTAGGTTTCTAACTGCATTTACGTGTGTCGTGTTGGGGAAGTGTTGGTGTCAGTCCCAGAGGTCTCAGGCCCCTGAAGCAGAACGTAGGTTTGTTCTTAAACCAGCCGTGCTTCACCATCATACATCTTTCACTTCGGTTTGCTTCAGGAAGTGTATAGGAAAATTACAAGGAAAACAGAGGAGAATGAAGAGTGTTAGCTTTGAGGAGCCGTAATGCCTGATGTTGATTTCTGCATAACTGGCGAGTGAAGGTTCCATTTCTGGTGTGATTTGTTCCCCCATTGTAGCAATCTAAACTTTTCTCTCGGGAGAGCTGGTGAGGAAATCCAGCAGGCAACATGTTTGTCTTGGTATTCAGGTTCCTCTCTCTCTGGCATGCTATGTTTCATAAATAAGTAGCTAGATTTTCACTTTCTTATTGTGTCATTAGTGTTACCGGAGGCACCTTATGTTTCTTCACACATCTATTATTATAATTTGTTTCCTTATATAATTGTTTCTGGGAAATTATAAGCATTAGCATGCCTCAAGGATTTGAAGATACAATAATGCAGAAGAATCCTGCCTGGTAAATTTTGAAATATATTGACTTTTGAATTCCTAAATGACCTGTTTTGAATTACAATAACGAGTCACCAAAAAACAAGCAGGAATATATTATCTTGTATAGGGTCAGCTGTATGGGTGTGGGAATTTGAGAAGTGTTTGTACAACCTTCTTTGGAGACCTTTGATGTAGGCAGAGCAATCCCCCTACATAACTTACTTGTATGCTCATTAAGAAACACTTTGCAGCTGTAAGGACAATAATACACTTGAATTCTTTCTACTGTAATTTGAAGCCAGTTTCATTCACAACAGTAAATGGTTTGGGGAACAGCTTATTTCTGTTTTCCTTAAAAGTGATTCTTCTGCTTTGTTTTGCAGGGGGTATGTGTGTTATTTTTTTAAATTGCATCTCCTCTTTTTTAACTTAAATATTCCCAGTTACTTTAATCTTTTTTTCTATATTTTGCATTTAAGCTCAGATCGTTCTTGATTCTCTTCTCTGAATTAATTCATTCCAATCAGTTCATATGTTTGACTCGATTTGAAGGGAAATATTTAAAACTGGATAGACTACTCCAGCTGAGTTCTAAACAGTAGTAAGTAAGTAATAAGGATGATTTATGTCCTCTCAAAGCTTTACATCTGTTCACCCATCCTGGTATGGGTGGTAGCCTTTGGCATATTCACCTTCTGTTCCAACTTAGACTCTAGGTCTTTTCTGCACTATAACCTAGTAAGATATCCCCTTCCAGTTGATTATTCTGTCCTAAATTGAAGATCTTGCTTTTATCCTTATTAAAGTGCCCTTCCTGGTTGGTTGTTTGCTTTTTTGTTGGAGCTTTTTGTTTGTTTTGTTTTAAAAACCCAAAACACCACAGTGCAAACTTTTCTGATTAGTTAAGACCAGATTAGAATTCAGAATTTTCTTCCATCATGTTTTCATTTTGTTGCAGCTTGCTGCCATCTGTAATATTAAGGAAACAGTTACTTAGGAGGGTCCTCTCTGAACTTTCAATGGCCTACATAACTTCTTGATTATATTTTCTGCATGACCTTGCAGCCAAGATGAAAAGTAGTGTCAGTTTAATATTAAATTGGACCTTTGCCATAAACTAAATCCTTATCACATAGGGAGGTACATTTTCTAACTCTTAATTAGGACAAGCCTCTGTACTTTCAAGGCTAGCAGGAAGCAATATTCCAAGCTTGTCTTTTGCTGTTTGATCTTTAGCAGCAGCATGTTTATTCCTTAGCTGTCCAAAGCACAGAGCACCCTGAAATAGATGTGGGGAAGCCTGTCCTTAGTAAATAGGATTTGAAAATATATTTGGGCCACACAGTAATGCCCATCTTGGCTCCTTTCTCCTTCCCTTGCATCCCCTTAGTTTAGCTTATCTGAGCCTTCAGTCCTTCACAGGGCAAGAAGATCACAGCAAGAAGCTCTACTCTGCTTTTGACACCTTGTACTACAGAGCATTTTCCTCATTCACCAGATAGAATTTTAAAAAATTTATAAGCTAAATACAAAATCCCTTGTGTAATATGCCACAGCTGTCTCTTACTTTGGACTTTTTTTCTTTGCATGTCACTGTAGTGTTTGAGCATTTTCCTGGTGTGTAAATTAGATCTGTATGACAGTATGTTAACGGAAATTCATCACTCTTTACAGTTCTTCCTCAGGAGGTTTTCTTTCCCTGCTAATGGAGGCTGCCTTGAGCTGCACAGAAACTCAGCACAGCAGAGAATCTTTTCTCCTTTTCTCAACCTGCCTGTCTTTAGCTTCATGGTAGCACAAACTAGAAAGCATTTGGTGTCACACACTTACTCTCTCTAAACTCCCAGCTTTCGCATGATGTGACAAGAACTGGGAGGAAAAGGGGGTCTCCTAAAAGTGTTGTGTTTTCTTGCATCTTCAGAAGAAGACTGAAACTGAGTAACTGCTAAAATTCTACAGGAAAAGAGAACAGGAAAGGAAAAGTTTACTTTCTCAACTGCTTTATCTATCTTGAAGTGTTGCAGTGAGATTAAGGAACTCCTTAGTGTAGTGACAATCACATCTAAGGTGGACATCCATATGTTCCTTATTAAAGCCCACAGTTATATAGGAACATATCTGTTAGGGGTGGAACAATTCTACCTCAATGACCAGGTTTTCTTTCCATTAAGCTTAAGAAAAACCTTGATTCACCATATATTTTCAGCCTTTGTGCATGGTTCTTGAATCTCATTGTAACGTGCTTTAAATTGCAGTAGGCTTTTATTCTTTGCAATTACTTTGAATAGATTTCTGAAATTTTTTTAAAATAAGGACTAACTTTGTGTAGTGACAGGTTTTGGAGACACTGAAGAATTTAATTTTTTATTCTGCTGGTACATTGAATGAATATGCAACTTGTAATAACTTTGAGATGGACAAGACATTTCTACTAACTATAATTTGTGGTAGTTTGATGCTACAGCTCACAAGTGCTGTTACGCTCTTGCTTTAAAGTTTGCTCCCTTCATCTGTTTTCTTTTATATTGGTAATATTGTAGAGGTGTTTTTATTCTGTTGTTTGTACTATGCTTGTGGACTGGAATACTTAATCTTAGATGCTGCAATTTAGGAATGAAGTGATCAATTGAAAGTAGTCCAGAGATTATTAAAACACCAATCTTTTTTTTTTCTTTCTTTCTTTCTTGTGGAATTAAAAGCAATACTTAGAAAACCCCAGAATTTTCGTATTTTTGAAACAAAAGGGGAGAAAGCAGACTTTGAATACCTGAAGTTGTGACAGGGAACACTGACAGTAACTTTGTAGTAAAGAAAGGCTAAGCTGAGTGCAAGGAAAATCTTCATGAGAAGGTGACACACTGAAGCAGGAGCCCTGGTGAGGTTAAGGAACATCCTCACTGGAAGTTTTTAAGACCACTTTGGAGGCTGTCTAGATGTGGGTTGGCCTCACAGTGGAAGGCTTGGGTGAAATGTTTGGTTGGGGTAGTTTCTAGCAGTTCCTATGAATATTTTAATAACTTGTCATACAGTCAGGAGCTTGCAAATTATTTTTTTTTTGTTTTTAAGTCATTGAGCTGAGACACAGTAGCTTTTCCAATTGTGTTCCATCAGTCGAAAATTCAAAGAAAATAATTTAATTGTTTTGGTTTAGACTGAAACAATAATGATGGTTAATTATGATAACTACCTTGGTATTCATGATGATGTCCCAGTATATGCATGGTTAGGTATCACAACCCTGATATTCTAGCTTTATAATGAGTTAGCGAACATAACCTCTGTTTTTTTCATGTTCTAGGAGTTGTCTTTGTTATGGTTATAGTTTATGACTAGTGTGTTGCTCTTGCTGACTGGCTCCAGCATTTGCCATTTTGAGAGAAATCAAAATTGATTATACTGCTAGATACAGTTGATAAGATGCAGAAACGTGAACAGTATATTTAACAATATATTGAAGCTAAGTGTTTTTCTTCTTACTAACACTGCATTCATTTAACGTATTTCTGAAGCGCAAGAAATCTTAGTTCTTCTCTTTTCTCCCATCTTCATAAATATTATATTTGGGAGTTAGAATTACTGCTGTAGGGAAGACATTTATTACAATAAGTTCTTGAAGTTTTTTTTTAATGAATATAATGTAGCTGAACTGTGTATTTGGAAGAACATGCATTTATAGCACAGATGACTTAAACTTGTTTTTCTTCTGGAAAGTAATCTAGTTTTTCTGCATCATATAACTAGTGATTACTCTGTTACAAGGAAAGTATTTTAAGCTAAATTAAATCAAGAGTATGCTAATCTAGATACTTTTGGTATCTTATGTAGAAAACAAGAGGCAAACTTAGGCAATTATTTATTAATATAGGCTAAATAATACTCTCTTTCTTATTTTAGGGACCTGTGGAATTTAAGAATCTCTCTCCTAAGAAAATTTGCTGCTTCTACAGCTTTCCATCTTAGTGTGCACTCAATTTCACTTGAAATACCTATCTGAAGAAATTAAGAGTAGGCGAGGTGTAATTGCCCTTTAAAAATGTTAAAAGTTCAGCATTGTGTAACAGCTGTCAAGATACCCAAGAAAAAGCCGTATATTTGTGACATGTGCTATAAACAGTTCGAAACTCCGTCAAAATTAGCTAGGCATTATCTCATACATACTGGTCAAAAGCCATTTGAATGTCATGTATGCAATAAAACATTTAGGCAGCTAGTCCACCTGGAGAGGCATCAGTTAACCCATAATCTGCCTTTTAAGTGTATTGTTTGTTACAGAAACTTCAGAAATGTAATCACTTTCTTAAAGCATCAGCAGCTTCATAATGAAAATTATGAGAGTGATACAAAGGAAGCAGAAACCTATGTGAATTCTGAGGAAGACAGGGCTGCTTGTGGCACATTTCATTGTTCTGTGTGCTGGAAACCTTTTACAACTGAAGAGAGATGGATGCTGCATCAGTGTCTCAAGTCAGATCACCTACATGGTGCCAGAAGGAGAAAGAAGAAAACTCACACTTGTGGATCATGTAACAAGACATTTCCATCAAGATCCAAGCTAGAAAGACACTTCCTTATTCACACTGGCCAGAAACCTTTTAAGTGTTCTTCATGTGGCAAATCTTTCAGACAGTCAACACACTTGAAAATTCATCAGCTCACACACACAGAAGAAAGGCCTTTTCAGTGCTGTTTTTGTCAAAAGGGATTTAAAATACAGAGCAAACTCATGAAGCATAAACAGCTCCATGCCAGAAATAAGACTTTCCACAATATTGTATGCAAAGCAAAGGCTCTTAAATATCCCAGACCACACAACCTGTTGGAAGGAAAGAGGGATAGTTTTGAGAATGCTGACACACACAAGTCACAGGAGAATGACCCACATGATGTGCACTCAATTTATATTGTACCCTTTCAGTGCCCAGCGTGTGAGCAGTGTTTTGAAACAGAGCATGTTCTAAAGTTGCACAAATGTTGTTATTCAAGAGACAGCAGAAGTTCAAATAATGGTACAACAGCATGCAGACACACAGTCAACAGGAAAAATAAGACCCTGATGAAACTGAAGCATACTGGAGGAAAGGCAACAGATTTTTCTCTGGGTGACAGAAAAAAAATAAAATCAGGTCACGTTAGAAGTCCTGACCTGGTTGCACCTAGAGATCAGCGTTGTGATCAGCATGTGTCCACTAAACCGTCCAAGGATTGCCAGAGCAGGCATGACATGCACAAGTCAGTTTGTAATCAGATGAAAAGAACGTTTGCTGTGCCATTATCTTGGCAAGAGTACCCACAACCTCCTGACTTGGGCAGTAATTTAAAAGGTGTGCTTCCTGGTGAAAGCATGTTAAACGTCGATGATTCACTGGATAATAAAGATGATGCTTTTTATGGTTCATCAAATGATAGTTTCTTTGATAAACCAGAAGTACTTCACTGTGCTTTTACAGTTTCTGCTAAAAATATACATAACAGACACAAAGTGTGTAAATGTGACAGATGTGAAAAAATTTTTCCATCTTCATCCAAACTTCAAAGACATTATCTTATACACACAGGACAAAAGCCCTTCGGCTGTAATGTTTGTGGGAAGACATTTAGACAGTCAGCTCACTTAAAAAGACATCAGCTCACCCATACTGAGAAGAGACCCTGTAAAAGCCCCGTTTGCCAGGTAGAATTTGAAAACCTGAACAAACTTTTCAATCATCAGGGAGATAACACTGCATTTAAGTCTTCTCAGCCTGTGGGTTATTCAGGTTACTCTCAAACACCTTCACAGGCATCTGGCTTTCAAGAATTTGAGCTGATTCAGTCAAACCAAGCAGCTGAAATCAAAGTTGAAATCGAGTCAGGGGACTTTGCTCTTGACACCAGCAGTAGAAACCCACAGCCATATTTGTGCAGTAAATTGTTGGAAACGGAGCAAAGCTGTTACAGCTATTGGCATGATTTTTCTGAAGGTACTGAAAAAAGTGAAGTTGTTAACAAATTGTATCAATGCAGTATCTGCTTTAAAACTTTCAAATCTCCTTCTAAGCTTGAAAGACATCACCTAATGCATGCTGGACAGAAGCCATTTGAATGTTTAGTTTGTGGAAGAAAATTCAGACAGGCCCCACATTTGAAAAGACACCACCTTACTCACTTTAAAGAGAGCTTAAAGTTTAGTTCCACTGAGGAACAAGCAGAGAATGTATTAGTTTTATCAAAACTGGATAATGTCCTATGAAACCATATTTTTAAATTTTTTGGTTGCGTAATTATAAAAGACTTCCCTTAGGCCAAACAATTAACCGAAGGGGATCATATTTCCTGTTACAGAGATGACGTGGTGAAATTAATTTACTGTCTTCAGAACTGTCTACTTGATACAATTTTTGAGATACTACTGTTGAGCTGTTTTTTAAAAATGCAGCAAGCCCACAAATACACTCTTTGCATTCGCTTTGGCTAAATTAGTTTATAAATATGCATTTGTATTGTATCAATAGTGTTGCAGCAATCTGCAGAGTTCCACGAATAAGATAGTTTAAAAGTTTTACCTTTTCCCATATAGTATTTTGTGTTCAGTGATAACTATCAGAAAAGTAAAGACAAAAAGGTAATTTTGAGAATAAGGAAAAAGTCCTTTTAGTTTCTTCTGGCTCCCCATATGTTGCAAGCAAAGGACACTTGCTGTATTTATCCTGTACTTTAAAAAAAAAAAGGTTATTTTTAGATAAAAGACACAAAAAAAGAAGAGAGCAGAAAAAGGGGAGAAAGTTTAATGAGAAGAATGTTGATGTGACATTATAGAACATTCTATTTTCTATAGGATAGGGAAAAATAACTTCTTTGTAATGTGCTTGGAGAGCTATACATAAGGAATTAGATCATTTCCCTTTTTATATAAAATACATGGAGACAATGCTAGAATATTGGATTTACAATCAATTAATCCATGTTACCACTTCATTAACTCCACTTCCTTGTAAATCCCTTGCCTTCTCTAGCATTTTTGGCCAATTCATACTTCACTGAGCTATTTTTGTGTAAGAAAAGAAGACAAGAAATTAGCATTAACATTACAAATGGGCTTACTATCTGTTCAGTCTCCTTTCCTTCTAGCATACATCGTGAACCAGTAAAAGAAATGTTCTCTAAGATGTGATAATAACTCAGATGAGCAGTTTTGTCAGGAAGTCGTGTTCTCATTACATTACATACAAGAGACTGAAAATTACTTTTAGCTGAAATTAAGTAATTCTGATTTTGTATTAATAGAATCTGTAGTTACACTTCCTGGTAAGTAGAGGGTTTTGCCCATTGTGCCAATGGGGCTGGCCAGAAGTGTAAGTGCAGTGCAGCTTCATACATTACGAACAAGAATGAAGTTTGTTTCTTCTTTTTTTCCTCTGAAGAAACTACCTTTTAGGATACTTCCTTTGTTATGCAACTTTTGAATAGTTGAAACCGGAAGTTCTTAATCTTATTTCTAAATTAACATATCTGTAAGATACATGACATTGTTTTCAGTATTTAAATAGATCCATATTTATTTAAGTAAAATGAGGGTTGTTTTTTTTATTTTTGAAGTGGCATGAACTTTGTAGTACTTGGTGAATATGAAGTGAAGGGCAAAATTATTTTCATACATGTTATTCTTTTCCATTTTCAGCAAGAATAAAACCAGCAAAAATACTTGGAAACAAGTCTGTAGTTACTATGCTTTTTGTATGACAGACAAATTCAGTACATTAATAATGACTTTAGTTATATATTGAGATTTTTTTCTCCCTATGTGGATTGTTTCATATTGAAAGACAAAATGCTGTATAAAATGTTTTGAAAGCATATTGTAGAGCTCTTTTAAAATACCTGTAATAAACTATTTTATTTATATTGTACTTTCATTGTGTGTTTTATGTGAAAACCAGAGTTTTGAAACTGTATAACATCCATTATGTAGAAAAGACTGTGAATCAAAATAACTAACTTTAAATGTTAGAACAATAGGTTTGGTTTCAGATTTTGTTATAAAATATAAATATGTTTAAAGATAATAACATCTTTCTTAAGGAGTTAGTAATTTAAAAATGCAATGAAGTTTTGTTTAGAGAACAAAATTTTCATGTTTTGAAAATACCAATTTTAGTAAAATGAAGGGAATATAATACAAAAAGATATTTTTGAGGGATGAATAGACATTTGCAGGAAGTGTTACTGTCTGATTAACTTGGAAAGTAATGAAGTCTTTGGGCTTGGATTTCAGAGCCACAATGTCTATCTGGCTCTCCATCCCATCATAAAAAGTTTTGTGTCAGTATAAATTCATGATTTTAGGGGAATTATTACATAAGCTAGCTAGAAAGGGGTTAAATGGTTTCTAAGAGTCAGGAGAGAAAAAAACTGAGGTTGAAATCCTGTGTCTTGCAGTTAACTGTAAAATTCTTCAAGTATCTTTGAGAATTTGAGTTAGAACAGTTTTCTCTGTATTCACAATAACATTTTTTGTTGTTCATTAGTATGTCAGTCATTTTCCATAATGCTTCAAGGCAAGTTCAAGCCATCAATCTTTTAAGTATCTTTGGTGGCAGAAACATTGCCTGTGGTTTTGTTAGAATGAACTGATGGCTAATACTTATAATCTGATAGTACTGAAGTAGTGGGGTTTTTTGAGACTGTGCAGAACCAAAGCATATTCTGCAGAGGAAAGCAGTGGGTCCTCTTGTGTTAACAATGAGCTCCTGCTGAGGAGAACTTCTCCAATAGCATGGGTTTAGCACTGAGGTTGTTCTATGTGGAATAGAAGAAGGGTCAAATATTTTAAAACAAGCAGAAAAAGGTAAAAGGGATTTTTTTGAGGACAAATTATGCAACTGCAGTACTAACTGATCACATCATCCATTTTCTGTCTAGAAGATGTGGCTATGGATACCTTTAAAATATTTGTGCTGCACTATCATTGCAGCGTGTCACAAATGAGTGTTTTAGGTGGCTCAAAGAATCACTGGCAAAGGTATTGTCAAAAGCAGGTTTAATGTAAAAGTGAAAGCACAACAAAGTCTGTTGGCAACGTTCACTCTACTACTTATTAGATGGTTAAAGCACACAGACAAAAATCAAACTAAAATCTAAAATACATCAATCTATAACTAAAATCAACCTAAAATGATCTCTGTGGAGGCTGGTGATGGAAAAGGGGTAAGGATGGGAAAGGGTAAGGATAAAAGAAATGAGGGGGACCCTCCAACTGAGTCACAAGGTTCAGAGGAGAGACCCTTGCCAAGCTTAGCCCCAGATTTGACCAACAGTTTAGGCCTAAAGTAACAGCACTTAGCAGCACTTAATTTAAACAATTTACCAAAGATTCTATAGAATTGATATAGCACTACAGTAACTCACAAATTTAACATACTTAAGAATCCAAGAGTAGCATTCATAGTATATTTGCTGTAGTATATTCACACTCGCACACACACAGAGACCTAAAGGAGTATGTTCAAGGTACATACTGGTGAAAAACTTCCTTCAAGTTCAGTGAAGTTCTCATGCCAGATGTCATTGCATCTTTTCAATGGGCAAAGAGCTGAGCCTTGAGGAGTGGGGGTATCAGCCCAGGCTCTGGCAGCAAGCAGTGTGCAGCGCAGTCCTCAGAGTATAGCAAGCCTGAGAGCTCAGCAGCTGAGAGCCGTCCCACTCCAAGGGCGAGTGCTGGTTGAAGCCCACAGTGGTTCAGGAGAGCTCCAAGGGTCTTACTTAGGACTGCTGTTTATAGGGTTGCTAGAGAGTTGACTTCAGTCATAGTTATTTTCCATCCTGGATGCAATTCAGCTCAGTAACTTTCTTTGAAAGTTTGGTAACAAAAAATTGTTCCACTTGCATTGCTATGCAGGCAAGAAAAATAAGGTTCCAAGGCTGTTCATTAAAAAAACAGGAGCTTGTTAGACAACGTAAGTTCCTGGGAAGAGACAGTGTTGCTGATAAGCTCAAGAGGAGCTCAGCCCCTCTGCTGCTCGCCAAGGCCGAGGCCCGAGGAGCATTTCTGAGATCATAGTGTGGCCTGAGGTGTGTGTGGGTGGCAGCTGTACCCCTACACAAGGTTTGCAGAAAGTCAAAACATACATATATAAATATTCCTTTATATGGCCACAGAAAAAATCAGAAGGGAAAAAAAGAAATAATAAACCACAGAAAAACTGTTTAATCACTGTAACTACTTTTCACTGTATGCTGGGTTTCTCACTCAGCTGTGGTCTGCTCTCACACACCCAGAGCCAACAAGAAAAATTAGTGAGGCAAATGGGAGAGAGAAAAAAGAAACTTAATTGGAGTTAATGACACCTTAGGCTTCAAACTGAGATGCTGGATCTAATGTTTAGTTTTCCTGGCTGCCTCCTAGTATAAATGTAAAACTCCAAAAGTCATAATCTCTCAATAGTAGCTCATTTGAGCAACACTTACCTAAGTACAGTTGGATGACTCTTAAATCAATAAAGACTATGGATTTGGTCCATCTTGTAATGATGTTGAAAATTCCCAGACCTCCTAAATAACTAAAGTGGTAATGGTTCATATTCCTAACACAAGGTTTTGTGGATCTTTAAAGTGTAAGTTTTAACTTAATAGCCTGGTTTTATGGTCTGATGGCTGTGGATGAGATGTGTCTGAGAGGCAGTTATCATAAGGAAAATTGAAATTACAGAAGTGACTTTTCTGTGCTCTCCCATAATGTTCTTTCTCCAGGTTAAGAAAATAAGTTGTATTTTTTCATATAATGACTAGTTCTGTCAAGAAGCTTTTAAACTGCATTTTTTTTAGCATCTGTTAAAAAAGTGAATCTTCAAAGTCCATGCAAGTGAAGGAGAAATCAGTCTTATGACAACAAAATCACTCATAAATTAATTGATATCTCCTTGTTCAGAAACTATTGTTTTAACATGAAAGTGTCATTATGTCTATGCTGAGTTATCGTGGGTCTCTGAATGCTGTTTTACTTCTGTTCTCTGCCATTCCAGCTCCTGACTGCTCCCATGATATCCTAATGTGTGGCTTGACTGTTACACACTTGACATGATTGAATATGTGGCTGAAATTTTTCCTCTTCACTGGAGTCCTTCCAGTGTCCCTGGTGCCAATCGGTATGGATCTGTGAAACCCCATCTGTGACTTCTAGTCCAAGAGTCATGGAGCTGGTTGTTGCTCATTGCTGTCATGGCATGTGAAGTAGTGCCTGAAGATGTGAGTGCAGGAAGATGTGAGAAGCTGACTGGAGATGATGTAGACCATGGCCTGTCATTCTGCACTCGAAGTCATTTGGGTGTGTAGGGTACTAAGAACACATGGATATGGTGACTGTCCAGCTTTGCCTGTGGCATTGGAATGTACCCTGCTGACATAGTGAAGAAGGGGAAACAGAATTATGTGGCCACTGCTATGTAAAGTAGTAAAAGACTGTTCCTAAACTAAAGAAGCCAGCAATGCATGGTGTCTCCCCTTTGTACTGCTAATGCACTGCACTCAAATCCTATTGGCATGAAGAAGAACACTATCTGGATGCAAAGTGGCATTATTTTATCTGTGCATTTTTTTGAGTTTTAATCCCTAGTATGTGTTTACAGAAGTAGCTTGCTGAACTACAGAAAATCAGATGATTTCCTCAATTTCTATTATTTTGTTCTAAGATGATCCTGAAAACACAGTAGAGAGATTCCTGTTAGTGACAATACAGTCCTACTAAATGAAGTAGAAATCTGCTAAACTATCTAGACACCTCAAGTGTAGCAGCCAATTTGAGGATAATTTTTAAGATTAAAACATGTTAAGATTTTTTCATGACACTGAGAGCAACCTTGGATTAGTATCTTGGAAACCTTGTTTGCTGTAGTGTACTAGATCTTGTATTTTATACTTTGGGTCTAAAAAATAGCAGGTACTTGGGTGGTGAGAATAGCTCCAGAGGAGTTCCCTCTGATATTGAATAATGTGTCTGATGCTAATGCAATTAGCAGAAGAAAAATGTCTGTTTGCTAATAAGCTAAAGTGATTTGTTGAGTAATATTGTCATTTATATTACAGTAGAAGGGTTTTTTCAGTAAAAGGAATTATTAAAAGTCAAAACATTATTTTTTGGTATTACACTGATGTGAAGTTGCTGGTTTTAGTAGGTGTTCTGTTTTATTGCCATTTTATACTCCTTTAAAACCCTGACATGCTAATGGAAATGTCTAGCAAAAACCTAGAAAATCTAGAGAAAAGCAAGGATGAAAGCTTTAGGAGACTGGAGCTAGCTCTCAGCATCTTAGAATTCCTGACTTGAGTTTATTGCTGCATATTAGATACGTTACAGTTTCGTCTGCATTCTGTATTTTTTTTCTTTATTGTGAGAAAAGAGATGTGATCAAAAATGTACTTTTACAATGATGCTGCAATAGACCCAAATTTCTATTGCACTTCTCATGCCAACACCTGCAGAAAGGAAATTATTTGCCTTAAAATATCATTTCAGTGATGAAATTCCTCCATGAAACAGATTTATTTCATATTCATTTTTTCCACATAGAAACTTCATCACATAAAAGCCTCTCGTGGGATTTTTAGCAAATATTGCTAGAGCCTTTCTGACCACTGGTCTCAACTTCTTATCACTGTTCTGCCTCAGCTGGCAGAAACCTAGCTAAAAGTCTCTGAAGAGAATTAGAATAGTCCAGAGTCTGGTCTAACTTGAGCTGTTACCCAAATGTGAGCCCAGCAACAGAAAGCTAAGAATGACACAAAGTCTCCTATTTCACCATCTCCTTCACTAGAGGCACTGCTTGCTATTCTGGGATATAAAAGCAGCTGGGTTGCTGAATTAACCATATTTTCCTCTAGTCATGAGCTCAGAATATCCACTGAAGTTACTGTAACTTTTGCACAAAAATCAAGGGCAGTACATTGGCCAGAATGTGTGCTAAATAAATATTTACACACAAATCAGAATGCTACTGATGGCTTCTTTACACTTTAAAATTCTAAATATTTTAAGAAGCATCTGTTACTAAACCAAGGCATCATTTTTGAAAGTACCCATATTTACTGAGTGGAAGTACACATATTTAATGAGATGAACACAGTGACAAAAGTCTTGGACTAGAAGAATGCACATAAACAAAATAGTAAAACCAACGTGACATGATTGAATTAAAGCTGTAATGAACAGACTGAACATTTAGTTTATATGAATATTAACTGCTATGAAGGATGAGTTATAACCACAGCAATATCCCCCTGTCATTGTGCCTAAGCTTTTTACATGTTAAAGGATTGCTCTAATCTTTTTTGAGAAGCTTTTCCAAATTTTATTTACCTGAAAGCGGGTTTAAATCAATATATTTCTTCTATAATTTCAACAGGTAAGAGACACGGAGATTTCAGATCTTCTTTGCTTAATGTACATATTATTCTATTTATATGGCATTCATCCCCTCATCCCTTTCAAAAACTTATTTCATGTAACTTTGCAAGAAATATTTCAAAATATTGCATATTCATAGTCACTTTCTTCCTTTGGTTAGAAGACAACCTGTGTGTGCAAGTTGGTATATATACATGATGAGACTTGTAATTCTCATACGTGGAGATTTCGGTTTCAAAGCTTTTCAGAGGGATGCCTCTTGAAAAATCGCATGTGTATGTGCAGAAGTCAATAAACTAAGACAAAAGCTGATTTTAAAGTGATGTGTTCTCCAAAGCTTTACAGGCTTGCTTCACAGAAAGCCTACCCAACATATGGCTTAGTGTCACTCAGGCTGAGATTCATCTGCCTTACATTAAGGTGTGCAGCGTGCAGGTAGGTGTTTCCCCGAAGCTAAGGGTGCACATGTAGTATAATGCAATGATATTAGGCCAGGTAAAACATTGCCATACAGCAGTGAGATGCACCCCAGATATTTTGACCTCTATCCTGAGAAGTATAGTTCTATTAAAAACACCTGAACCACCTCAATATGTGTAAGTTGCGCACAAAGAAAGCACATTTCAGCCATCAAAACTTAGCTGGCTTTGACTTTCTGCATACAGAACATGGCTGTCAGAACAATCATGGCTCACTTTGGAAAAGGGAATGTAGATTTCCCTTGGCCTCTAAGTTATGTAATGCAAGGGCCAAGAAACACTAAGGGTATCCAGTACATGCACAAAGGAGAAAAAACTACTGTTGAAAGGGGAAGTACAGATACAGTCAATGATTTGGGAAGGAAGAAGTATCTCTTATCTCTCAGGTCCCAGTGTCTCTATCAAGAAGCAATTGAGGCCAAAGACTCAACAGCATTGGTCATGCACTGGAACTTTATGTCTAGCTTGAAATTGTACAGATGGAGCAGCAGTAAAACAACCCCTGGATGGGAGAGCATGGAGCAGTACGATGCTGTCCGTCAGTGAGCTGCTTTTCTGTTTTATGAGAGTAGTGTTAGCATGCCCTCAGCTATGAGGGAACAGAGTCTCCACCCTGGAAAGCAGGTTTTGATATCTTCAATTCCATCTTATGTCAGGGGAACGTTTGTTCTGCTCCCCTGGCCACCAGGACAGGTGACAGTAGAGCCACCCTAACACCCCAGATCAAAGAGCCAGGAATAGTCACTGCAGCGACCAGGCTGAGGCACATGGGGAAACATCTGTCCCAGCACAATGCTTGCTTGGAGGAGAAAAGTCAGTTGTCCAACAGACAAGATGCCTATTCATAAGTTTGGAAGAATTTGATGACTAGCATGGGTAAGATAATGCCATTTTGCACCCTGAGTTCAGTGCTGGTATTTTTTACCTGCTTTGGAACAAAACTTTCCCACCAGAGTTTACAAAGGTGCAAGATGATATCCATACAGAGTCTGCATCTCAGTGCAGGGGTTATTTATGTCTAAAAAGCTGAAGGCTAAATCTCTGTGTGAAAGAGAAGCAGTCAAAAGTGAGCAGTCAAAATTTTTTTATTAGAAGTATGGCACTGCTGAACCTAGTTTTCACTGGTCATGTCTCACTGATGACCCTAAAATAGTAACAAACAAAATCAATCAATGTTGGAAATCTTTATCTATGAATTGTCTGGAGTTTTCATTTCTAGGAATTAATATTTTCTGTGACTCTACACAGAAATAATCTAAAAGGTAGAAAATGACAACATAGAATCAACCCCTGCTGATTATCACTAGGTACCTCCTGTTCTAGTGGAACTGGGCTCAGGAGAGTATAATTGAAATAAAAGCAATGGCCAGCTTACTGATGACCTTGGCTTACACAGTTTACAAAGAAAAGGAGAAAAGCATATTTTTCCTGGTTACAACAATACAGAAGGGAAAGCATCCAAAACAAGAGGAACTAATTAAGCAAGAAAGCAGCATAGAATATAAATTGACCAGGACTGTATGCAGCCTAGAAATGAATAATAGTCTTGAAAACTGCATCTACTCAAATATGTGGCTTTTAAATAATACATGTCTTCATGAATGAATTAACAGGTTTTTGAAAGGAGTATTTGATTTTCTTGACACGTTAAACCAATGAGTATAGAAAGATGGAGAACTTCAGAGAAGGCTGCCGGGATGATGGGGTACAGGGTTTTATTTCTCCTCAATTACAGAGTTTGGAGTGGAAAGTGTCAGATGTGCCTCCACCCTGGGGGAAACTGAGCATATAGGCATTCAAGAGACCAGTCTTAATAGACAGTTGTGAGCTGGGGTGAGATTCACAGATGGCGACAAAGGTACAACACTGGGTGTCATTATGCTTGGTCTCACCACAATTCTTTAAAGGTTCCTCTTCTCTTGAGGATGAAAGTAATGTATTTTTCCAAAACACTAATTTATACTTTTGCTACTCATTTGTAGTCCTACTGTCCCAGCACTCTCTAAATAAACAATACCCTGTACAGAGAAAAAATTAAGATATTATTTATAGGAAGGGGATCTTTATCACTTTATTTGACATTTTCACTGAGGGATGTGATCATATTGCCTAACATTAGGCATCTAATATTAGTTTCTGGTATCAGAAACTCCTTCAGAGAATGAGAGCACTTAGATTAGTTCTGATTTGCCCTTTGGAAGGACCTCTGTTGCCACATTGACCGTAGTGAGATTTAAGACAACTGACCTCCTCACTGGGACACACAAATGCCAAAAGTTAGCTAATGGGGAGTCTTCCTTGAGGTTTCATAGCTTTGATAACATATGGAAATTTGTGGGTTTTGACACAGGCCTGTTGATGCATCATAAGCAGGTGGTTTAGGTTAGCCTTGCAAGGCTGTTCTAGAAAACTTCCAAATTTTTTTACAAAAAATTTGCATTTGCCTCTCCTAATCGTCCCATTGTAACACAAATCAAACTTCTGGCTTCCATCTGAAAGCCAGTTTCAGCAGCTTTCCTATTTTCCGCCTATATTTATAGGTAATGAACTTACATTCCTTTGTCCTTTTTTTATCACTATTTTATGGCTTCAATTTCAATCCTTTTTATTTACAAAATTTGCTACTGGTACTTTTGTAACTTTTTCATTTTACTAGTTTTCATCTTTCTGGATCTTCTAAAGTAAAGGCATGCAGTAGGCATATTTATTTGAATGCAGCCATTGTCTGATCCTATTCAAGGTACTGTCATTACTTTTCCCATTCCCATTGTACATTCTAATTCAACTTCAAAAAGAATATTTAGTTTAACCTCTGCTTGAAGAAATGAAATGGAGATCACCTTGATATCAAAACAAAGGAGGTCATCTTCAAACAGACTTCAATGGGACCTGCCTGGAAGTTTAAAGTACTCAAGTGGCAGGTGCTGGATAATGAGCCCAGAAACAAAGCACAGTAACTTCCCCAGGGAGTCTGTTAATTTCCTCCTTAATTAATCTGTTTAGCAAATAGAAAATTAATTGCAAACCATTCTAAAGCATTACCAAACTGTTGACTTCCTTGAGCATACAATTTTTCCATTGTACCTTTGCCTTTCCTCCACACATTTCAAGAGATTCACAGAGTATTCTGAGTTGGAAGCAACCCATAAGGATCATCTAGTCTAACTCTTAAGTAAATGGCCTTAATTACGGGCCTGTGGATCGGACAGAACACTCACCCACGCTCGGGTCTCGGTGGCAACTGTTTGATGTTACAGAGAGCGTGTTTTTTTCCACGTTAGATGGACAGAAAGCTCTACCCTAAGTGATGCATAAAACAGAAGGAGTCCTCCTAAGCGGATTTACTGGGCGTTGGAAGGCTGAATGTGGCAGCAACCCCTGCGCTGACAGCCTCCGTCACTTCTTCCCTCAGCCTTTCAACACTGACTCCGGAAGTCCCGCCGGCGGCAGCGGCGCTGCGGGGAGGGAGCGAGGGAGCGGCGCTGCGGGGAGGGCGCTGCAGCGGCACGGAGGGAGCAGCAGATGGCGCGGCCGCCGCCCGCCCGCCCCGCGGCCGCTCCGGCCCTCCCGGCCCCGGAAGCGCTCCCGGCTCCGCTGCTCCCGGCCCGGAGATCCCTCCCTCGGCCTGTGCCGGGCTGGGAGCGCCGGGGGACAGCGGCCTGTGCCGGGTGGCTCCAGCGGCGGCACCATGGCGGCGGCCACGGCGGCGTCCTCGGCCCCGCCGAAGAAGATCGTGGCACCCACCGTGTCGCAGATCAACGCGGAGTACGTGACACAGGTAGGGCTGGCGGGGCCCCCGGGCCGCCTCTCCCGCGGCCGCAGCCGGGGCTCGAAGGGCTATTCCGGCCGCCTCAGGGTTTAAGTAGCCTTTTTAGGCCGTGGGTGATGGGGAAGGGGTCTTGTTTGATCGTAATTGAAGAGAGATGTACGCCTCTGTCATGTACGAGAGGGTGTTCCCCGCCCCCCCACCCCCCGCGCTTTTACAAAGCGAGATCAACAAAGCTGCGCTACAAAACGCATCAGTGCAATACACTGTGCACTGCTAGGAGGCATGTTTTAACATGTGAAAAGCTACCGAGAGTTCCATGTTGCTGAAAGTTTTAAGTGATTTTCTACAAGTCGTCTTTTTTTTCGTTTTGGTTTTTTTTTTTTTTCCTCTTGGAAATCTGCTTTCCTTCCCTTTCTAGAGCATAAAGAAGCTTGAATAAAGTTGCAGAGGAAGCGCTTGTCATCATTGCTCAGGAGTTTTGGTGAAGAGATGGCTACAGCAAAGAGCCTTAAACTGCTACACTTTCATATATAGCCTGTAGTTACTTGTCAGATTTCTCAAAGAAACATAATCACTTGCCTTTGGAATTTACAGTTCCTGAAAGATGGTTTATTTTTGATGGATTTGTTAGATGTAACTTAAGAATAGAAAATGTTTGTTATATGCAATCTATGCATCTGAAATTTTTCCAGATAATCACATTTCTCTTGAAAGAGGTTTAGGCATAAAAGCCTTAAATGGTTGATAAGCATAGCTGTTAGAAAACATAATTTTGTTACTTGTAGTTAGCATAAGGTGAAATTAAGCAAGATACTAGTAAAATAAAGTTTGGGGATAGAATGTGCTGTAGAGATATTGTATCATTAACATGAAAATGTATGTATTTAACCTTTCTTTTTTCTTTTTTTTTTTCCTTGTGCAGTTAGCAAATAAATACTGGGCTCCACATGTGAAGAAAACATTGTCTTTTGATGTAAAGGTAATTGGTTCTACTGAAATTTTGTTGGGATGTAAAAGAATGAGAATCAACTGTTCCCTGATGTTCCAATGTCCAGTGTTGCTTATTTTATATGAGAGTATAGGAGACTGCTTGGAAGGTCAACAGTTGCTTGAGACACTGTAATTTATTATGTATGTGTAGTTTATAAATGTAGGCACTGTCAGGAAGGTGTGCTATAGCATGCAGTTATTTTGTGTGCTGTTTGTCCAGTTTATTTTGGCCAAGAATTTACAAGGGCAAAAGACTTTTGAGCATCTACTTTGAGGTTAAAAGATGCTTGACAGGGTTCTACTTTTAGAAATCAAACAAGGATGAAAGTTGCAGGTATTACTGAACTGTGTTCTTTCTAAAAGCTTCTTTGGTGACTTCCATCAGACAACTTCATTGCCATTCTGGTGGATATGTGCATTTTGAATGTTTAAAATTTGGCATGGTGTGTTTGGTTTTGTGTACTGCAGGGTACTTAAGTGTTGAGTTTCTTCTCCTTGTGGATGTTTGCCTGAATCTCCCTGTTTAGCCTCCCTTTACTCAGTCTTTTTGTAGTATTTGTAATGGAATTTGTCTGTGATTGTTAGAACTAGGATGTACATAAACAGCTGAACTACATCTTTATGTCATGTGATGTCGTAGAGTGCCTATTGCAACTGATAGTGAAGATTCTTTCCATTTTGTTGGAAAAACTTGTTAAAATTATTTAAATAGCAGTAAGCAGAGAGTAACTAACTCAGATAAGATGTCTTAATGCATTTTGAATCACTTTAGAGGGTATATGAAATTCTCCTAAAATTTTTTTGCTTAGGTCATTGAAGATGTATATACAAAAGAAATTGTCAGGTCAAAGTAAGTACACCAGTTCCTTTCTCTTATTTACCACCATTCCAACATTATCCATATTGGAGTTGTTTCTAATGTTTGATAGAATGCTTTAAAACTCATCTATATGTTGAAAGCAGATGAAAATTACTCAAGTGCATTTAAGTAATTTAATCATTATGGTATTTCAAAGTCTGAATGTGGTAACAAGAGAATTCCTCAACCCATAAACCTTAAACGTGATGGTTGGACTTGGTATTTTTCAGTCCCTTTACGTGGTAGTCTGTTGTCTTTTATGTTGGTTTTGTCGTGGTGGTTATAGAAGGCTGATCCTTTCTTTTGTCCCTAAGGAATGCAAAGGAAAAAAAAAACTGTTGAGGAGTGCACTGCCTCTAGCTTCCTTCTCTGTTCTGGTTGCTGTTACCAGATTCATGAAGGGAAAGCCTAGTTTCAATGAATTGAATTGTACTGTTAGATGGGGGAGGTGAATCCAAGATGCACTGCATTCTGCACCTTTGTGCACAGAAAAGAGTTGTAACTGTAGCTGGAGCTTTTTGGGGAAGATCAAGGGCTGCAGAGAATTCTCTGTATGAAGGCAATTAAGAATTTGTCATACAGAATCAAAGCAAACTTCTTTTTTCAGTCAGTCAGAAAAAATACCATTATGAACAGATTAAGTAGTAGTTTTCCAGGAGACACTCTCAGCTTCTAGCAGTTTGTATCTTCAAGGCTATTGGAAGTGGTGTCTTCATATTTAAAAGACCTACATGAATTTCTTTAAAATGTGAATTTAATTGCTTAATGAACATCTATGAGCCTTAGCTTCCACAGTGTTAGAGCAGTTGCTTCTACATTCAATTGCTATTGCATGGAAATGTCAGGACAGAAACAATTCCTGAGTGTTTCTACAAGTTTCCTTATGTAATGAAATAGGGGAAAATACAGCTATTTTCCATCCAGCTGTGTGTGGGAGGCTTTCTTTCCTGTGTTAATTGATTACTTTTTCCTTTTTAGGTTTGCGATTAGAAAGATAATGCTTCTTGAATTCAGGTAAGCTGATGGGAGGGGAATTTGGAGTTACTTGTTCATAGGAACCTGTAAAGATGAGAAGCAAATGCAGGGCAGTAAGACAGTTTGAAGGTAGCGTACTCATTCATACTTCATAAGGCCTTGAATTGTGTACTGAGGAAAATTAAGTGAGGAGAGCTTCATTTAAAGAGGAAATAATTCCATAAATGTAAGTTACGTCTCAGAGTGTCTTGTTTTATGATTCTCAATTTCTAGTCTAAGTGGAGCACTGAGAAAGAGAGTATGAATGAAAGAAGCGATGAACTTGGGTCTGTAATTTGGAATGTGCCATTAAGCCTTAAATCAGAACTCACTGAAATCAGAGAAGTTTTTGGATTAAGTCTCTTACTATGAGTCTAAAAATGAATTGTGCTACAGCAGCGTCGTTAACATTTTCTTGTCTTGAAAAGAAATGGAAATCTGTTTAAACAGTTTAAAACTACAGACTTTCCTGGGAGAACTTTTAGAGTATGTCTGAAATGATGTAAATAAGTATTTGCAATATGCACGTATTTAAAAACACAGTATTTTATGTTCTGTTTGGCCGTTTTATCTCTCAAACCTGAAGAACAAATACAATGAGATGTTTTTTGCTTGAGGTAGATTCTTTGTTTCAAAAAGGCTCAAGTCCATAAGTTAGTACCAGTAACTACAAAAGGACAAACTTCCCTTGGTTTTCTGCTTCTCAATTAGAAAAGGTGCAGAAGAGAAAATGTAAATTATGGTTTAGGGTTTGACGCTAACAGTGACATGCAATGGACTTCTGGAATTTATATGTCAGCAGTAGCACAGAGTTAGAGGTTCCTGTCCTTTCTGTGAAGATTCTTAATGTCATCAGCCTCTCATGTAACTGTAGTACTTTCTGGTCTATAGCCACATCTGCTGCCATTTGTCCTGTAACTAATTTTCTCTCCTTTCTTTGCTGTTCCCTACCCTTTCCCCACTTTGTCTGTTAAGCTCTTCTGTGTTTACCTTTGTGAGATTTTCCTGTCCTTCATTCTTGCTCATGAATGTTTATCTCACTTGGGGAATCATAGTATTTTTATTAAAACATATTAAAGTCTACTAGAATTCTAGGTGAAATGTTCTGTGGAGTTCTGTGGGTTTTTGGGGGATGTTTCCTCTTCCATTGCCAAATCCAAGCACCACCATCTCTGGCACTTGCCTTTTCTGAAACTATTGAATTACCTTACTGTACACACACAAGAGTTAGCTGGAAAAAATAAATAGGTAAAACTGAGCTGTCTCATGAGGGTCTAAATGAGTGTTAGAGCAGGCATTGAGAGGAAGGAATGGATGAGCAGCTTGTTTAGGAGGAAACAAAACTTTCTGGTGGCAGTTGATAAAATAGCACAGGGTGCGAGACTGGATTTAGGGATTGCCTGCTCAGATGTAGCTGTCTTGCACAGGAAATTAAAGGAGAGAGACAGTCCAAATAGCCTCTCATCTCTTAAGATCTAGTATCAAGAGTTTCATCTGTGAGTAATGGACAATACTAAAGAAGAAGAAATGCTCATTGCAAGGAAGCTGCAATGTTCCAGTGTCCAGCAATCTTTTTCACCTTGAAAATATTTAACCACGCCCTTAATATTCAAAGCTTTATTTTAGTTGCACAGTATGCACTGTTTTTATTGCCTTTATATGATTAGAAGCATGAAAGATGATGTCTAGATGATTCCTAAATTTTCACAAAAAAGGTTATTTAGTAATACAGATACAGTTTTACAGTAGTTTTCCTTTGCATCTTATGCTTGGAAATGCTGAATATGACATTCTTTAGACAACTGAAATTTTTTCTTTTTTATTCTTTTGGAAAATCAACATGAATTTGTGTTACGAAATGATATGGACCTGTGGCTGCTTCTTGCACTTGAAAACCTGCTGGTGAATTTGTCTTCCTGATAAAAAACTCATTTGCCTCTTGTAGCAGTTACTGAGTCTAACAAGTTTTGCTTCAGTGACCTAGAGGAGAGCTAACTTGAGGAACTACTCACAAACTATGAAGATGGCTTTCAGGAGAAGGAGGGAAAAAAAAAAAAACCTTGTGGATAACTGCTCTTTTAAATGAGTGACAGATTATGTGGGTGGCTGCAACTAATGAAATACTCTTTATCTCTTCACAGTCAGTACCTTGAAAATTACCTATGGATGAATTATTCTCCAGAGGTGTCCAGTAAGGCATATTTAATGTCAATCTGCTGTATGGTGAATGAGAAGTTCAGAGAGAATGTCCCTGCGTGGGAGGTAACTGATTCAATTGCAGCTAGAATTGACTTTGATCTGCAAGTTGCAGCTATTACAGTGTGCTCACTTACAGTGACAGGAGGTAGAAGAGCTTGTAGTGTTAAAAGGAAATGGTGCCTCCGCTGGAATATCTCATATGGTGTTTTAAACTTCGTGTTCTTTTTTGGAGAAAGGAATGGACAGGTGAAAAATTTCTTGATTCCTTCTGGTGTGGAAGTCCTTGGTTGTGCTCTGAGATGCTGAACATTATCACCAGCATTTGCTTTTTTTGGCATTGGACAGAAGTTGGGTATTTACAGAGAAGTCCTTGCTCTGATATTGAAAGAAAAAAGGGATTTATGTATCTGTACATAGAAAAGGGCACCACTGGAAGTCTAACATATTACCCAATAATATCTTGCTTAAAGCATGGGAACATAGTTTTCTACCTTTTTTGCTTTATACTAAAATAATGTCTTCCTCTTCTTTTGTGTATATTGTTTGGTTGATTTTTTTGTTTGGGGCTTTTTTTTTTTGTAGGAATAGGTTTAGAAATTACTTGATGTTTCTACAAACAATCCAGGTTTCACAGGCTGCCTCAACACCATGGCCCTAGTTGTACATTGTATGCAGGCATTATTTCAGAAGCACACTTACTTCAATACGTGTGCCATTACTTGAGTGTTGGCAAAGCACAAAGGATTAATAATTTGCTCGTATGTGCTTTTCTTCTGTCATCTGTACTAGATACAAAATGACAGGTGCACGTTATGTTCCATGCAGCTTAGTTAAATTTGGTTTTGGTACATGACTGCCCTTGTAAAGGAACTGTTTTATCTTGGTGATTATTTAGTTTATCTTTTTCCTGCTGAGGTAGCTGAATGGAAGTTCCAGGACTATAATTGATCTCTGATGGCTTTTACCGGTTCACTTTTTGCAGATCACCTAGAGCTGCCATAGTTTTGGCCAAAACCTACCTCTTATCTTCTGCCTGGGACATTTTACAGTACTTCTGTGCAGTCACTTGTTGAACATTCTCACAAGATTTCACTCGTGCTTCTTGGTCAGTTTGTCCTGCACATCACGTGTTAGACTATGCAGAAGGTATAAGGGGAGGATCCCTTGTCAGGATGATATCATTAGTCTGTTTTGCTTGTGCTGCCTGGTCAGAATAAATGAAAATGAGAAAAAGTAATCCCTTCTTTTATAGATTTAAATGGATTTAGAGAACTTAAGCTATGTTATGTAAATGAAGATTGAAATTATTTTTATCAACCAGACTCAAAATTACCTTCCTCTTCTATTCCTAGACATTCAAAAAAAGGCCAGAACACTTTCCTTTCTTTTTCAAATGCATACTGGAGGCATCGCTGGTTGAAAATGAGAGTGAGTACTCTCTGCATGAACAGACAGTCCTGCTGCTTTTCCTTGATCACTGCTTCAATAGTTTGGTATGTTAAAAGCAGCTGTAATATTTCCAGTGTGTTTATGCTGTTCTGTGTTCATAGCAGTTTAGTTTGAGCAATTTCTTCTTACAAGGCAGATGAAGCAAAATTCCAGTTTAAGGAAAAGACAGTACTGGAGGGCTTTAACTCTCTGTTTTGACTCTTGCTTTAGCTTTCTCATCACGTTTGCTGTTCTCTGACTCAAGGTCATAGATGAGACTTGAAACTGGAGGATTGGCAGTTTTTTAAAGACATTTTATAAATTTAATAATTTTAAAGACATAATAAATTTAAAGACAGGATTTAATATACATTTTTGTATTGTATTAAAATTTGTTTTATATTAAAAATGATACTTTAAAATTTATGTATTTATGTTTGAAAAGGTGCTTTACATTTAAAAGCAGATTAGTTACTACTGTGCTCTTTTTAGTCTGCCTAGAAAATAGCACAAAAATTATTTCCATTACCTATTGAGAAACATGGTGGGGCTTTTATCACTTTTGAAACCAGGTTTAAATACAATTTTTATCTGCAGTTCTCCTGAGTTAATTTTAAGAAAGCATTGGACCAATTTGTGTTCTCAATCTATAGTTAAAACAGAGTTAAAGATCCTAAATAGCAAGCAGGAAGAATAATTTACAATTACCTGTTATATGATGCAGTGCTCTCTAACCTCTCTTGCTATTGGGCTTTTTCTTACTTACATTGCACATGGGATGTATTATTGGGTCAGCACAAATAAAAAAATTATCTTTCAGACAAAACAACTTAGAAAGTGTTATTACTTGATTTTGGGATTAGGAGTGATTATGGGAGCCAGTAATCATCTTGAGCTTTATGTGTATAGTTTATTGAGATAGTGTTTTTCTGTAGTGGCCATGGTACAATGCATCTTCATTTTAAATAGTTTGATAGTGACTACAGAATCGTTCTTGTGGAGCACATTTCTAATACAACAAGGTAGGGAAGCCGGTGGAAATGTGCCTGTAAAAGCACACTTTTTAGAAGCTGTCCTTCTCTGTGAAAGGCAGATTGGAATAATCACAGTAGTGTTCTAGGGGAAGAGCACTGAAGTTTGAAGTTTCAGAATGCTGAGAATGGAGTATTTGTCCATGAAGACAAGTATACTTAAGATGTTAATTGAAATTTTTCATTAGTTCAGGAAAGAAGGAAACCTTGTGGATCCAAATCACAGGCAGAACTGGGGAGAGCACATTTGAACTGACATGGAGAAAATTATTTGTTTCAGAGAATGGGAAGAGTGTAGAAAAAGTGAGAGAAACTTGATAAATTAAGGGCTATGAGAGAGAAAGAATAGATTAAAAACAAGAAGAGAAAGCATGGTAGGAAAGCTGAGTTCAAGAATAAGAAATGACTGAAGAAGGAACATCAGTTCTCAGCAGCTTTTGTGCTAAAAATACTTGAATGGATGGGACCCCTGGTGAAGTATTAAGAACTGACAGACTCTATGAAAAGAACCTAAAACACAAAGGTGTTAGTCTGTAGTGCAGTTTCCTGTTAGGAAATTGTGAAATCTAATAGAACCATATAAATATTTTTGTCAGATGGTGATGTAAATTGATGTATTTTGTAAGACAGGCATATCAGAAAACATAAGAATGTTTTAAAAATTTTTTTCATCTGTAACTTTCTAACAGGAAGTGGATTTGATCAGAGGTCAGGTGCAGCAGCTCATTTCCTTACCAATGTGGATGGCTCTACAACCTGTAAGCATAACACTGTTAACTGGCAGAGCAGTTTTCTAGGCATTATCCAAGTCGCGTAAAGTAAATTCTTATGGAATACTGTTAAGGAACTCTTACAGCATTGCTCTAATATTTATTGCATTGAAAAATTATATTTTGGTGTGCTTTGTTAAATTCTTTCTTGTTTGTTGCAAATTTCCATATGTTTTGTGTAATTTTTCATAAAAATGAGCTTTGTTGTTTATAATTTCTTCAAGCTGTAATTTGTAGACAAGGCCAGCAGGTCACAGAGAGGCAGTGGAGTTGACATCTAGTCATGGCTGGACTCTCTAGCATTATTACATTTTTGTTTTACAGTGATACTTACTGAGAATAGCCAGACTGCTCTTTATTTCAGTTTGTTATATATTTTTTCTTTTTTAATAAAAAGACTGGACTGTATTTTTATCTCATGGAAACAAGGCTTCTTGGTGACTGAATAACATTTTAACATTTCAGAATCGACTGGAACAAGAGTTGAAAAAGACACCAAAACTAAGAAAATTCTGGAATCTAATTAAGAAAAATGATGCAAAAATGGATGAAGAGTCAAGAATGCAGTATGTTACAGAAACCTTTTTTCCTTAATGCATTCATTGTGTTTCAGCTAAAATAAATTGTTTCAATTAAAAAAGTGGTTTTTAGCAATCCTGTGGCAAGTAAGGATTAATCATATATGGGCCTCCTGGAAGCTGTTTAGTTTTTCAGTAGTCTTTATGAAAAGTACTATTTAGAACTTTATATTTTATTTGATCAGTGAATTTGTGGTATCAAATCTTAGAGCTACAATATTCATGTAGCTGCTCACTTTTTTTCATGACCATTAACAAATGTATAGGTATACAGCTTATGCAAGTATTTCAAGAAATCTGTGTCTATCTCACCAAATTAAATGTTCCAATGTCTTTGTGTTGCATTGTGGTAAGGTGTAGGAGGAGACATACTTCTCTTTGACACAGTAGGAAGCATGGGTTGTTAATCAGTTTCTGTGCCTAATAATTTTAATCTGTCTGCCTGAGTGCAGAGAGAAAAGTTATAATCTAAACAATTTAGGTGTGTTTCAAAGCAACCTACTACCATTATATAAATTTTGAAGCAGCTAACTTTGTATTAGTGAAAGCTACAATATACTTCTAGTCTGCATTTAGGGTGTATTAATTCTATTGTCATATGTCCAATTTTAGAGCATATCGAGAAAGAAGATTTCTTTCACAGCTCATTCAGAAATTCATTTCTGTTCTAAAGTCAATACCTGTCTCAGGTAACTGTGATTCTTACGTTACTTTGTTATCTGGTAATCTGTTGCTGAAGCAGCTAGTCCTCGGGATATCAGCCTGAGGCTGAGGACCTTACTCAGTTGGGGCTTGTAGTGAAATCTGTGCTTGTCTGCATGGATCTCACATCAAAATTAATATTCAAATCTGTATATACTTTGAAGATGAAACAGCAAAAAACTACTTTAAACTTCCTTCTGTTCAGTATGTACTTAGTAAAAACAATATTTCTGAGAACTGATATCTTTATTGTGTGCTTAGAGCCTTAAAGCATTAAAGCATTTCATACATACTTAGATGCCATGTTAAATAGGTGGTATAAATGCATATCATAAGGCTCTGTCTGTTCATACTGTTGATTTACAGTAAGAACAAAAGCCTAAGTGAAGTAAAAATCTGTAAAATTTGATTGTTCTTGACTCATTGTGACAAGCAAAATTGTCTGCTTGCCTGATTTAGAAAGGAAAAAAGTGCTTGTAGAGGAAGGTGTTAGCCTTTTAACAGAAAAGGGTTATTATGCTCTAAGCACAGCACAGTTTGGGTGAAATCAGTTCCCGGAGTTTTGTTTTTGCTGTTAAACTCTTAGCAAACTTCAGCTCTTACCTGAGCTGTAAGGGTAAATTTTGTGTAATGTGGCTTCCTCAGAAAGGATACCTATCCTATGTTTTCTAATTATGCTAGACCTGTTTTTGGGAATGTGTGAGTTACTTGGGCCACATTTACTTCAACAGTTCTTTGGGGGCTGTAAGAATTAGATAGTTGTTAAAGGAGACTTAATGTGTGTTTTGACATGCTTGTAAAGGCCCCTTAGTAGTCACCACTTTGACCTTTGAATATGGTCAAAGCCTTTTGCACACATCTTGTTTACAGCTTTTAAAAATATATTTTTCAGTACATGGCATTAGAAGTTCTTAATAAGCATAGTGGGCCAATGATACTTCATGGAAGTGAGCATTTTTGCCTGTTACATTCAAGGTTTTTCAACGTTGATAAAGTCACTCCTGAGATTCTGATTCTATTAATACTTCTATTTCTATTTTGAATATAAGAAAGGATTGTTTTAGAAAGAGAAGAATGTTTTGATTAGCTTTTAACAAGATTAAAATTAATACCATTATATTTGTAGCATTTAATTTTTAAAGAATTTTGCTAGTGTAAATGTATTGTGATGAGAATCAATTTTAGATTTTTAATTTTTTTTATCTAGGTCCTATTTCTATGGACAAAGTTCATTATTGTGAGAGGTTTATTGAACTCATGCTAGACCTTGAGGTAAGTTATTAAATTGATTCAGCCAGTTTCCAGGTGTACTTTTCTAGGGTTTAAGTGCATAAAGTAGTTATTACAGTCTTATTCCAAATAGGAGGTGGTTATGTCACAGCTGTGCACATGGTTGTTTAATAGTGATTTTCCATCTGTAAATAGGAGGTTGTAGCATTGCATCCATATTGGGAACTGGCCAGCAATGTTGATAAGCCACATGAATTCTTAGACAAAGCTAGGATCCTGAAGTGCTCAGTGAAGGGGATGTAATTGGAATAGTGGTAATAATACTGGGAATTTCTGAAAATGTGTGATGATTTAATCTGGTAGGAATAATTCAGAATTATTCTTCCCAGTGCATAACAGATCACTTAAAGTGTCTTTTGTGTTACTGGGTTAAATCCCAGAAAGCAGCACTAGTTCTGAAATGCAAGCTATTGCCTTTTGACTAGAGTTCATTGTTTTGAAGTACCAGGTCTGGTGAGCTGCAGTTTGTTACAGAGTAATGAGGAGTGGAGCAAGGTTTTGTGAAATTTTTCAGCAGATACCAGGGAAGTGAGACAATTTTAAGCACCCCAGTATCAGTATTAAATGTAAAAGACATTCATTTACAATTTCTTTTGTGAGTAATTATTTATTTAGAGTAACTTCAGATTCAGAAGGCATTCTGAAATAAGACAGAGTTTTCTGAAAGAGTATCACAGGGAACTTTAAAATGGCTTTGTGGTGAATTTCTGCAGGCTAGCTCTGTTAAATTGCCTAAGTAGTCTGTGCTTGTAGTTGAAATAGAATGAATAAATTAGAGCTTGCTGTCTTATGCATGTAATATACTCTGATAAGAGAAAATAGGTTGGAAGGTGAACTAAAGTCTGTCTGACTTAGTCAGAATGTTCAGAAGCAGCACGTTTAATATTGGTTCTCTCTAGGTACTACAGAAGGGTTAGAATTCAGACAGGTTATAAGTCTGTTTAAGTGACTGGAACAAGCAAATGAGAAATTAGCTGTAAATCCAAGTCTTTTTGCCTGTGTAGCATGTACTGTGTTAATGGGCCCTTCTTGTGTTGAACCCTTTTTCAGAATATTACTGTTTCATATTAAAGTGCCATCAGAACTGGTAATTTGGTAATTTGAAAGTAATGATTGAATGGAGAGTTCTTACGGTTTTATGAGTTTGTTTTTGTAATTATTGTGCAGAACAATCAACATTTTCTACTTTTATTTTCTCATCTTAGTTCTGAGCATCATGCTGATGCATTTTGGCTTTCTAAATTCCGTCTGTAGAGAACAACTAATTTTTCTCTTAAATTGTTGTGGTCTATTACTGTATGCTGTTCAACAGTTGCTACATACAGCAGTTTAAGCTATTTACATTCAGAAGAAAAGATCTCTGTTTTGTTGTTATTGAAGATTTGAAAAATACTTGAGTATTTTATTTGTATTTAGAAGAAACAGTTGGCAATTGTGAGGAAGACAAGCTTAAAATTCATTAAATTAGTGTAGAAAACAGACATTTAAAACAATGCAGAAGGAGTTTGACATATCATTTGTAGCACACAATCATTATGTAGACACTTAGTAGTAGAATAACTAGTTTATTTAATTTCCTTTTTTCCTGGCAGGGTAAATTCTCACTAATGGCAAGTTCATGCCATGTTCCCAGTTATGTAAAGGACTGTGTTCATAGCAGCTTACCTGCATAAACCCAGTGTCTTGGCATACCTAAATGCTGCTTTAATACCTCTGTTAGGGTATTAGATATGCAAATAACTGCTGCAATCTATTTTAATATGCCTTCTTGAAATGGAAAATTCTGAGAAGCCAGGATTTCTTGCCTTTTTGAAGAGTTGCTTGTATTAACGTGAGGTTATTTACCACAGGCTTTGCTTCCCACCCGGCGCTGGTTTAATACAGTGTTGGATGACTCCCATCTTGTCGTTCACTGTTACCTGTCTAGTCTCGCTAAAAGAGAGAAAGAGGGTCATCTCTTCTGCCAGGTGAGATACAAAGTTTTTGAAAAGAACTTTCTTGTTCCCTTTGTTTCTGAATGCTGCAGTTGTTCTGCTTTTTATTTGTTTGTTAAAGATAGGCTTTTTCTTTGGATGCAAACTACATGTTTATTTAATATTTCACACAGTAGTTCTTTCTTACCTGTACCTGTGTGACTGCTCTTACATTTCATGGAATCATAGGATGGCTTAGGTTGGAATGGACCTTAAAGATCATCCATTTCCAAGCCCCCTGCCATGGACAGGGACACCTTCTACTAGACCAGCTTACTCAGAGTTCTGTCCAGCCTGGTCATGTACACCTCCAGGGATGGGCCATCCACAGTCTCTGTGGGCAACCAGTTCCACTGCCTCACCACCCTCACAGTAAAAAATTTCATCCTGCTATCTAATCTAAACCTGCCCTCCTTCAGTTTAAGCCCATTTCCTCTGGTCCTATCACTACATGTCCTGTGAATAGTCCTTATCCATCCTTCTTGTAGCTCCCTTTAGGTACTGTAAAGGCTGTTGTAAGGAGTTCCTGGAGCCTTCTCTTCTCCAGGCTGAACAGTCTTAACTCTCAGCCAGTTGTTACAGAAGAGGTGCTCTAGCCTTATAGTAAGCTCCTCTGGAGATTTTCCAACAAGTCCACGGGGTTTTTTTGTGTTGGAAACCCCAGGGCTGGACATGGTACTCCAGATGGGGTCTCACAAAATCAGAGTAATATTTCTGCTTCTGTTTTTGAGAAGTTCTTAAAAGTACAAGCTAGAAAGCAGTGCGGCTTCTGACATGCTTTACCACACACATAGCAGAAGTTGTCACCACTGCATTCTTCTCTTGTTCATTTTTGACTTCACACTGTTCTGCAGTGCAGCTGTTTCTCACTCCTGTCCTTCAGGTTACTCACTCATAGCTAGTATATTGTTTTCTTACAGCAGGATCTGAAGATCTGTCCCCTTTCCTGCATGTCAGCTGCTTTTCCTGCTGCTTGCTGTCCCCCATTTCTGGCATTTGTTCATTTTCTCTGAGGGTCAGTATTGATGGAACACAAAGCCAGCAGCACATCTGAATAATTTTCTTCCTCCAAGTTAAATAATCCCATTGAAAGGTAGGATGAATTTCAGAGCTGCCATCAGAGAGGGCAGAAGGCTGCAGGACCTCTCCCTTTTGGTAGCAGCAAGCCATAAGTTGGGTTCAGTGACAGCCTCTGGCTAAGATCACCTTACTGTGATTCATTTCAGTTTCAAGTACTGGTATATCAAGAAACCATATTGCTTGTGGACTATACTGCAATTTTGCTGGCTTGCAGATGAAATACCTGACAAATTCTTTTGTGCATCAGCCATGTATAAAATGTAGATACCACTACTTAGTCCATTTCTTCTAGGACTTTGAGGAGTTTTTGTTTGTGCATTTGTCCTCTTAAATTGTGGTTTTGTTTGTGTTTGGGTGTCTCTTATTGTTAATCTACTAATTTAGATTGATGATGTCTCAGCTTTTAGATATGCTCAAATTCTACACTGGCTTTGAAATCAATGATCAGACTGGAAATGCTTTGACAGAGAATGAGATGACCACAATTCACTATGACAGAATTACTTCTCTACAGGTAAGTAGAGGATAAAGTGCTTAGGAGAGACAGAGGGATTGGTTTTGCTGTTCTAGTCTAATTTGCATCTGGAATACGCATGAGGTTGTTTCCTAAATGAAACCCCTTATTTTCCCTGTTGAGTTACAGAAAAAGCTTTAGCTTGACTGCCTGTACCATACTGAAGACATGTAGCACCTCAGTGTGGCAGATGTGACTATGAGGAAATAATATGCTCTAGCAAAACATCAGCATTTTGGACCTTGTGTTACCAAAAATAATGGTTCCTGTTAAGTCTGTTAAGAAGGGAAAGCAGGTTGCTGTAGGACCCTGTGGTGATGCAGTAGGTGGCAGCATTTCCTCAAGATCACTGTGCACATGTGCCAGCAGTGGTCCCTTGTACGAAAGAGACAAAGTAAATTCACACATGCTTGTTAGAATTGTTCCCATCAGTTTTAACAGAACAGTTCAAGGAAGCATGGTTAAGTTAAACTTGTTCCTTGCCTTTCTTAGTTGCTGCAAAGCTACATATCTGCTCCCTTATGTTTTATTTTAATGACAACAAATGCTGGTAGAAGGGTGTATAAGAAAGATACTGTGTCAGAAGTCCAGGATACCAAATAGATGGTGTTAAGAAAAATGGAGATTTAATCTGTCTTGTATTTCTATTCTGGTAGGGTTCATGGAATAGTGCATGTTATAAATCAGAAGAAGCTATGCTTTTTTCTAAATATTTAAACTGTTATTAAATTGTTTCATTAATGTGCTTACATCCAGTTTTCATGCATGGGTCTTTTGTAGAGAGCAGCATTTGCACATTTCCCAGAGTTATATGACTTTGCACTCTCAAATGTAGCTGCAGTAGATACCCGTGATGCACTGGTGAAGTTATTTGGACCTCTTAGGTAAGTTACCAAATTGAAATTGAAATTCTTGGTTCTCAGTATGATTAAATTTAACAAATTTCCAGCCCTTTTTCTTCCTGACTTCTCATGTGCGTTCTCACGTGGCTTACCAGTTCCTTCTGACTTGTCACAGTGCCTTTACATATGCTAAAATAGGGAGACAGGGAGAGTTTGGGTTCACTAGAAGTGACAGATAACTTTATTTTTCTTTTATTCTTATGAATGTAAGAAAGTATTAATTTTCTGTAAAATAAGTTAGCTGCTTACAGCAGTTGTAGCAGTAATTAACTTGTAGTAGTTAACCTCTAATTTATTTATTTTTTTTTACTCTGTTCTGTAGAAGAACTACAACAGAAATCATGAAAGCATGCCACTGTACTAACTGTACTATATTGTAGATGCTGTGAGTAAAGGATAGCAGTATGGTATTTTGACAGTGTGTGCTTTGTTGTTTGGTTCTGTGTCAGGTCTTGAAACAATAAAAAATATTCATCCCTTGCCATGTTTGTTGTAGGTGTGAGGTTCAGCTTACACCTTATGCACAAACTTCACTTAAAAGACCGACCCGTAATTGTTTGTCTCTGGTCAAAAGAGACAGCTGGAATTTTCTTTAAGGAAGAAGAAGCTGCCGTGCGTGCTGTCTCTGGTTTCAGTGTGACAGGGGCTTTTCTTTGTCCTCTCGCTGTGCAGCTCCAACGTTCTCCACCAGGTGGCGTCGTACCTGTGCCTGCTGCCGCCCCTGGCCGAGGGCGAGGACACGAGCCACGACAAGGAGTTCCTGCTGGAATTGCTGGTAAAGGCAGGCTTCGTGCTGCTGGTGCTTCTTCTGTTGGAAGCTCAAGGCATAGCTACATCCAGCGACTACACTGCAGTAAAGTAGTCATTTAGGATGTTTTGCTGAACTACCTATGAACCACATCCGTGTTATAGCAGTAATTGGCATATACTAAGATGGGGTTTAAAACCATATAAATTATTTGGAAATGCCTATTCGTAATTGTAGTTTCCTTGAGAAACTAATGTGTGGGTTTTTTGGTGTAATTGTAAAGGTCAATAAGGAGAGTCTTGGCAATGGTTTTGAGTTCTTCTGAAAAAGTTTTTGTTCTTAATTCAGGAACCTTTTTTGTCTCATTTAAAAACAAAAAAATTGCTAAAGTAGATCTAGATATTCAGTACCTACTTGGGCCTCAAACCAATTTGAAATATTGTTTGATGCATGCTGTGTTTTTTTGGATATTCAAGGTATACCAATATTACTGTAGCCTTTTAATCTGATGTCAGTATTAGAATAGCATAGCTGTTTTTTAAAATCTCTTTAATAAGCATGTTTTGTGGTTGTTGATTTCTTGAAAAGCTGTTCATGTAGTTTTCTAAGGTTAAGAGGCCTATGGATGCCATGGAGAGATACTTGTTCAGATAACATATCATAGTATTGGATAGATTTTTTTTGTGTCCCAAAGAGGAAACTAAAGACTGTTACTGAATGAGCAGTGTTAGTTAGATACTGACCATATGTTTAATGGAAAGTAAAATAAGTTTTATTTGAAGTTGATTGTCTGCTGAGCCTTGACTGAAAATTTTCAGTTCTGTTGTGCCATTTTTGGTCTGCTGAATAGCCAGATGATTGTTTGATTCTAGTACTCTGACCAGTGGTTGGACTATGTGTTTGTTCATCTTCTGATGTCACTGTGTGCGTTTAGTTATATTAAAATTTTTAATTAAAAAATATTGATGGAGAAAATGCAAGTGACCACCAGTAGTCTTATGAATTAATGTCTATGTTTCAAAAACATCTCTGTTGTTCCTTTTTGACTTAGAGAAGTTTGGAATGCTTCCTTTCTTTAGGTTTCCCGTCATGAGCGACGAATATCTCAAATTCAGCAACTCAACCAGATGCCTCTGTATCCCACAGAGAAGATTATTTGGGATGAAAATATTGTACCAACTGAATATTACTCTGGAGAAGGTATGATTAGTAGTTCAGCAAATGTTGAACAGAACAGTAAATGCTGCAATAAAAAAAGGAGTTCTGTTGTATTATGTTTATTCTGTCCAAGAAACTTACACACGGTACTTTGGCATCTTTCAGTATCTTAGAGTGAGATCAAGGGGGCTTTTTCAGTTATGAATCAGGAACTCCTGAGATTAAATTGTTGGCAAATACATAGTGGATTTAAAGAAAAATCCAAAAATCTATTTTTACACAAAGGTGTTTATTTGCTTCTGGATAGCAGATGTGCTGTACTACCAGGTGAGGCACAGGTAAGGTGAAAAAGGTTGGAAACAGCAGAAGAAAAGCTGTTGTCCATGCTTTGCGCTGAATTATGTTCAAGAAAGCCTTTCTAAATAGGAGAGGGGGGAAGGGTGGTAATGGGAGGAAATTAACACTACTTTTCTAACTTCAGTTTCAGGGTAAAAGTACATGCAGTCACTGAAAGGTGGCTACTTTGAGAACCTAATGTGCTCACGATCAAGGAAGCAAACTGCTGGTATTGCAAACAGGAAACATGTAATTTTAAGGTTTTCAATAAACAGCATGTGTATTTTTGTCTAGCTACTGTTAAAAACTGTTGTTTTAATATAGATCATGAGAAATTTTATTAGAAATGTGAGAAATTTAATTTGGAATGTGGAAATTTCAAATAGCAACGCTTATCTACAAAGATTAGTATAAAGTTTGTTTTGGGTTTCAGCAGTGAGTATTCCATACCCTTCTCCATGTAGTTTTGATTTAGAGGGGTTTTTTTGTGTAGGTATAAGCTGTAAGTTCAGCTGCTTAACGTAAATCAGTCATTTTGGATAAATTCTCTGTGAAACAAGTATTAATGAAAGAGATGACCACTTTAGATAGGCAGGGTTAGAGGCAACAAAGGATCTTTTTCTGAACAAGATATGATACAAAGGTCATCTAGAGATCTGCCCAAGAAGAGGAAAAGGTATTTTTCTTTAGTGTGATGCAATTAGTTAAAAGCTGATTCAAATTCTTGTAAAGGCCTGCTGATGATGTTTAATCCTTAAAAAAAAGGCAACAAAGAAGAGACTGCACTTCCCCAAAAAAACCCCAAACCAAAATAAAGTAAAAAAACCCTAAACCAGGGAGATTGCTGTAATTTCTAGGAAATTAATATATAAACCAAGTCTTTTTTTTTAATTTTCTTTTTTGTTTCAGTGAACAGCACATAGGTTGTTCTAATGCTCTGAAACATTCAGGTTCTTAAATGCAGGTCAAGGCAGCTTTACTGTCGTTCATCCTGGATTGGGAGGCTGACTTCTGTGTGCTGTGTGGTTATGTTTGATTAGCCAAATATATTAATGGCAATATATGGGTTACAGTGGGGGAGGGAAGGGGGGGCAGGAGGAGAAAGTAGCTCATCACACCTGTTTTGTGTCTTTTTAATAATGCATTAAAGAAATTCTGTTCTTGATGAAATGTAATTTTGTTAAGTAACACTGGTTGCTAGTGGAAACATTTCCGCCTGTGTTGAATGCTTTTGCAGTTAGGATATTGATGGTGCTGTTGTGAAGTATTTCTTTTGCTGTCAGACTGTTACAAGTATTTTTTTCTATTTTGCTTCTCTTAGTTTAGTTTACACCTTTTCCTTTTAATCTCCATGTATTCTCCTGCCGTGGTTTCAAACAAGACAGTGTTGGTTTTGTGGTCTTTAAGGGGTTTTTTTGTGTTCTTAAAAGTAGCTAAATTAGCTTGGTCTAAAACTTATGTAAGAGTAATTTAACCCAAGAAGGATAGGAGTATTGTTTCTATTTTCTTTTAGAAAGTGAGGGAAGAAGAACATCTCTCTGATAAATACTGTGCAGCCTTAAAGAGGTGTTGCTTCACACCCTGCCCTTTGTGCATATGTGCATATGACTAGCTTTACAGGACAAGGGTTTCTTATTTGGTGTTGGGAAATGTGTTAAAGTATTTTATCACCATCAGGCTTTCCAGAATAGAAATTACTGTGTTCTGCTGCCTTTCTTCACTGCTGGTGTATTAGTGCATGTGAAAGTCAATGTGTAGTACCTGTACCAGAGAAAGGTTTCAACAATAATATTGCAAGTTTCAAAAGCAAGATGATTTCACAGATCTTAAACATAGGTGTCAAACCGGAATAGTAGTCCAGTAATGTTATAATTTACAGGAATTTTAATTATGGAAAATTTGCATCTAAGACTATCCTAAAATAGTGGAAGAGGCTTTAGGACCTGTCTAGGAGTTCTAATACTCCTTATGTAGTAAGATCTAATCTTCCTATGTTTTTCATTCTCATTTAAAAAACAAACCAGTAACAGAAACTTTAGAGATGTGTATTAAAATTTGATTTCTTGACTTAAACCTTTTTTCTACATTAATGGTTTTCATGACATCTAATAAACATAAAGCATGGGAATTGGGAAATTGTTGGATGCTGCATGTTTTTTATTAGTTTATGAGCCTTTTTCATCATTATGTAATGCTAACTTAATTGTTGCATTTCCAAAGACCATTACTTTGCTCTGCATTTGATTTTAATAAACTCAATTTTGTTATAGTCTGAATACACTCATGGATTTAATATTTAAGAAGTTCACCATATTACTGCTAGAAGGATGAAAATCCCTTCAATCTTGTGCAGGTTCCTTTAGATAGAACCTGAAAAATACATGCGTTTTAGAGGTACATATTGATAAAAGGGGTAGTTTTTAGAATCTCCAAGGACAACAGCCATGGCAGTTGTGCAGTAAAGTGTGTACGTATGTATGAATTCCTAGAAACAGTATATTAATTCTTTTTTTTTGTTGTTTATCCCTCAAATACCTCTTCCTTTCTACCCTTAAATGCTTAGGCTGTCTGGCACTCCCCAAGCTGAATCTGCAGTTTCTGACTCTCCATGACTACCTGCTGAGGAACTTCAATCTTTTCCGCTTGGAGTCTACCTATGAGATCAGACAGGACATCGAAGATAGTGTCAGTCGGATGAAACCATGGTAATGCTTACTAACTGGTGCAAACCAGTCAGTTCGCTTCTAATCGAAGTGTATTTGAGAACCAAAAACTGATACTGTGTGTATACTAAGTACATAGTACCAAATGTGTTTAAAATTGTTACGTAGATACCCTGCTTCATACTTACTCCTTCCTTCCATAAGGTGTTGCCATCCCAAGGGGTGATATTTTAAGGGTTTGTGGATATGTATCCCTGTAGGTATGTTAAAGGCAGTATTTTGGGTGCTAACAAACAGCCTTTGTTGTGTTAAGATGGATGAGTTAGCTCTCCATGAGTACTAAGCCTTGGCTGACGTTACAAAGTATGTAAACGTCACCAGCTTTGGTTTGTGAGATGTTGCTGAGTATTCTTGAATTTGCCATCTGCCACATTTTAATCCTCTTTAGATTTAAAGGGTTTATTTGGTGTGATATCTTTTATGCTCAGTAGTTGCTTTTTGTTATCTTTCCTTTTTCTTCTGTCTCTGTGAGGTTTTTTTATAATGCTAGCATAAGTTGCCTTTGTTTTTTGAAGTATAAGTCAGTTCATGTTATGCTTTGATTCTAAAATGCAGGATTACATGAATCTAATTCACTAGCACATATAGTTAAGAATTCTACTTTTGTCTTAAAAATTACTGTGTGATAAATTTTTTCACAGTTTAAAAAATAATTGAATCTGTTATCAGATAATGACTAACAAAACTTTGGGGTTTATTTCTTAGGTTATCAGAATATGGAGGTGTGGTCTTTGGTGGATGGGCTAGGATGGCACAACCCATTGTCTCTTTCACGGTGGTGGAGGTGGCCAAGCCCAACATTGGTGAAAACTGGCCCATGCGAGTAAGAGCAGATGTTACAATTAATTTGAATGTCCGAGATAACATCAAAGATGAATGGGAAGGTACTTAACATTCTTTGAAATAAAGTGCTCAAAATAGGTGCTCATAAAATACATCTGGGTGTAATCTTATTTGTAAGAAAAGGGGTTTTTAATCCAAGATACAGATTTGTCAATCCTAATACACTGCTCAGAAGTCAGTTCCTCAAATTCCAGGTTTAATACGTTTATATTTTCCTAAAGTGAAGATTGAAATTACTAAAGTACTTAGATGTTCATTGGGAACAGAATGTTTATTCCTTCAGACTGATGTCATTCGGTGACCAAATGTAAAATTCTGTCCTTTACAGGGTCTGTGGAAAGTTAACTTAGCATTTTAAATAATGTGTATGCTAAAAATGTCATATTGAAAAGTATGGGGAATGTGATATCTGTCTCATACACAAGTGGAGAGGAGCGGTTTTTATTTAATTTAAACCAGTGCACTTTAGTAGTTTTCAGTATGTTTGAATATTACGAAGTGCTGACTGTACCAAATGCTGTTTCTTATAAGTATCCACAGGCAGCACTTCTCTTGCTTGGGGATTTGAACTTTAGTTGACCGTGTTGGCAAGTGACATAGAAGCATGCACTTGTATTATCAGGAAATGTCACTCCTTTCTCTTTTGTTAGAGAAACCTGATAAATGTGCTGGAGCTGCATAGTGTGATTACAGGTCACGTAGCACAGATGCTAAAGCTGGACTGTGTGATAAATGAGCAGATACAAGTTTGGGACTGTAGATTTCTGTTAAAGTAGAAAATCTAGAAGGATAGCAGAGAATTCACTATGCTGAAGGTATCTATATAGTGGTGCACCTAGCTGTTTAAATACTAAAGCAGTCTGCGATTTTTAAAAAAAATGTTTTAAGTCAACACTGAGATGAAGAACTCATGAGTGATCGCCTGGCATAACGGGATCTTGGTGAAACTGCCTTCTGTTGGATAATATCTGGTGCATAATGAGAAAGTAATTGTCTCATGAAAAATACAGCATATTTTCTGAATTTTGAAGGTGTCTTAGATCTCTGAGAATCTGGAGGTATAGTGGGGAAAAGGTTTATTGTTCAGAATTATGTTAGTGAACTGGAGAAGCAGCATTTTAAAAGTAGGATGTAGTTCAACAGGGATCATTATTAAGCAAGAACAAGTCACTGTACAAATGCATTTTGGGGGAATAACTTACCAGGCAGTACCTCTGCAGAGTGGAAAGATCAGAGGTCATCATTGCTCACAAGTGAATGTGACTCCCCAACATTGTGTTAGTGCTGAGGGAAAAAGGAAAAACCTCAAGTTACATTGGAATTTATAAACTGGAATGTAACGCAGTAAACAAGTAACTTGGTTAAGTGACCTTTTACCCTATTAAACAGATAACTTGGTTTAAGGTTTTGTGCCCAGTTCTAGGCACTGCGCTTAACTTGTAAAAAAAAGAAAAAAAATTAGTTGGAGGTTTGTCCGGAAGAAGTCAATGAGAATGAGAGATTAATGCCAGACTTCTTTAGAGATGAGTGAAAATAACTAGGTTGTGTAACTGGAGTAGGATTATTGGGAGAATAATAACCTTGAAATAAATATGTTTGTTCTTATGAAAAAAGCATTCAGTTTCTACTTTTTAAATTTGGTATTATATCACAATGGCCTATGGTTTTGTTTTCTCTTAAGTTCAAGGCATATTTTGAAACAAAACAAATCATACTCTATCCAGGTGGGGTTTTATTTAAAAGAAATTTTAGTGCATTCTGTTGTATATATGTTATGGAATTGATAAGGAAAATGCCTTTCAGTCAAATCACTGACTGTTCCTTTTGGGGCTCAGGTCTGCGGAAGCATGATGTCTGCTTTTTGATCACGGTGCGTCCCATGCAACCCTATGGCACCAAGTTTGACCGACGACAGCCTTTTGTTGAGCAGACTGGGCTGGTGTATGTCAGAGGCTGTGAAATTCAGGGCATGCTGGATGAGAAAGGGCGTGTTATTGAAGAAGGTATGATATACCAAAACTTGTTCAAAAGATTTATCTTTTCTTTCCTTCTCTATTTTTTATTTTTAACAGCCTAACTGATAATTTTCCTCTCTTTTAAGGAATGCTCATTGAATTAGATACATACTTGGAGAATACCAAACCAGTTCCATAACCAGCCTGAGAATGGTTAACTAGTTTCCTCTGGTAAAATCTCATGTAGCTGTATTAATTAAATAAATCCAGTACGTTGTGTTAAGGAATAAAATAGATTATATTCAAAAACTATTAGAATAGTGAAATGAAGATGTTTCTCTTGCTATGCAAAAATTAGTTTCATTGTATAAACTAATTTCATTTGAGGAACAATTATGGATCACTTATTTGAATGATAATTTGCTTTTGGCACTGAGTCAAATTCTAATCCTGCCGTTTCATTACGGACAGGTCCTGAACCCAAACCAAGACTTAAAGGTGATTGCAGAACATACAGAGTATTTCTGGACCCAAACCAGTATCAGCAGGACATGACCAATACAATACAAAATGGAGCAGAAGATGTTTATGAGACATTTAATATAATAATGAGAAGAAAACCGAAAGAAAACAATTTCAAGGTAAGATACTTGCTCCTTGACTCTTAGGTAAGAGTAAGTCTGCATATGCTGTCACTACTGAGACTTTTTTATTTTAGATGCATGTAGTTAGGCTTTTTAGGTGGCAGAGTTTAGGCTTTCCCTTCAGGAACCTAGAGCTTGTCATCTGGTGATAACTTTCCCCTGCAGATAACTCTTAAACTGAAAACCAGAACACTGCTACTTTGTTTGAGTACACAATAAAACATTAGTTTATAATTTCAGTCTTCTAACAGGAAACCTACAGATTTGGACTTTTGGGATAAGGGAGTATGTGGAGCATTTTTGTTACCTTATGTAATAGCGAACTGTAAGAAAAGGAATAAACCAGTTAAAATGTGAAAATCAGAGGAATCTATTAGCTTTTGGGAGGGTCACTGGAGCAATTTCTTGTTGGGCATGGGAGTATGTCAGATTGAGAGCAGCCCAGCTGGGAAGCTCTTGGAGGTTCTGGTGGATGACAAGCTTGACGTGAGCCAACAGTGTGCACTCACAGCCCAGAAATCAGCTGCATTCTGGTCTGCATCAAAAGCGGGGTGCCCAAGAGGTCACAGGAGATGCTTCTTCCCCTCTCACTCTGCTCTGGTAAGACCTCACGTGGAGTTCTGCATCCAGCTCTGTGCTCCCTTACACAAGAAAGACCTGTTGGAGCAAGTCCAGAAGAGGGACATAAAGATGATCAGAGGGATGGAGCACCTCTCTTATGAGGAAAGCCTGAGAGAGTTAGAGTTGTTTAGCCTGGAGAAGAGAAGGCTCTAGGGAGATCTGACTGCACCCTTTCAATAAGGGGTCTTATAAGAAGGATGAGGACAAACTTTCTACTGGTAATAGTACAAGGGGTAATGTTTATAAGGTAAAAGATGGTAGATGCAGACTCAATATAAGAAAGAAATATTTTATGATGAGGATGGTGAAATGCTGAAACAGGTTGCCCAGAGAGGTGGTAGATGCCCCACCCCTGGAAATTTTCAAGGTCAGGTTGGACAAGGCTCTGAGAAACCTGGTCTGGTTGAAGATGGCCCTGCTCATTGCAGGGTGGGTGGACTATATGGGCTTTAAAGGTTCCGTTCAGCCAAAACCATTATATGATTCAGCTTTAGCAGTGCTGAGCAGAAAAGAAGGAGCCACTTCCCTTGACCTGCTGGGGAATTCCTGCTGTAGCACAAGCACTACTGTTGGCCCTTTTCACTGTGAGGGTGCATAATTTTGTTCACCTAAAAATATTTCTTATTCAGTTTCTTTGCTCTTTAGACCTCTGAATCTTTAATTTTCCTTGAGTTTTCCATTATGAAAATGCAACATGAATGAAAAACTAGATTTCTTTTGCTGCCTTAAAATCATGCACTGCATAATTGAAGTGATTTTCATTTTAAAGGATTCTGTAGCAAGTTCTGTGTAAATGGATAAAAAGGTAGGCAGGAAGACTTGGATGTTTTTTCTTTCTATATCTAGGAAGATACCCCTTGTGTGTGGAGCAGTAGCTTACAGCCTGCATAGACCATTGTGGTGCCATCCACCTGTGGGTTGGTATACTCAAAGTACTTCATAGAGAGTCCTTTATAAATACATTAAAAAGAACCGCCACAGATTGTTTATGTTGTGTGTCTGTGGTAGGTTCCTTTCACACTGTAAATACAAATGCCCTCTGCCAAAGCCTCCTGATGAACAAGCATGTAGACGTGTTTTCTCATTCACTGCACTTCTGTGTAGCAAGAAGAAAGTCCTGCAGTCAGTGCTTAAGTTTGCTCGGCATTGCTGTTAAATGTTAGTGTAGCTTTCAAATTTGTACTGTGTTCTTGCAGTTAATTTACAGGTAAATCCCAATGCAAACCATTCTATGTTGGCATTTAGTAAAGTCTCATTCATTCATTTTCCAAGACAATCTAAGGTATTTCCATATTTATCACATTGCTACCAGTTTAGGTGCATGCATTCCATGTCATTTTCAAACCTTTCTACTTTAGCTGCATGAAAGAAAACAAGATGATGCTGTGATTAGTGCAGACAGTGTATGGAGCAGATAGAAGGCAGCTTGAAGTTTAAAGCTGAGCTTGTAGGAGAGAAGACAAGAGAACTCTTATGCAGTCCTTGTAAATTAAGAAGATGAGACAGCAGAGAAAGTGCAAATGCAATGTGTTTGCTGGAGGTGTCACCATCGTGTCACTACAATTGGTCAGCAGTGTTAGCTCTTACAAGAGCGAATCTTACTATTTTTATGTGCATAGAAATTACTTTTTGAAAAGCTGAAGCAAAGTTTTTGTGATGTAGAAGCAGCACATTAGCTGTTAGGAACATACTTTTTTGCTTCCTCTTAGAAACTGATCACTAGATTTAGAAATATTATCTGAAAAAGTGACGTTGTCTGATTTCTTTGTGCTTTTCTTAGCACAAACATATTATGCTGTGCTTAATACACGTTTAAGCCAGAAGTACTTGTTCTAGATTTGCAACAAAAATACAAAAAATTCATAGTTAATGTGGGACTCGTCCATCCATGCATCTCTGAAGTAATTGCAGGACCTTCAGGCTTCAGAAGTGCTAAGATGCCTTCAACTTCATAGCTTTACAGGGCTGTCACAGAATCCACAGCATGATTGCGATTGGAAGGAACAGATTCAGAGAATGGTTGAGGTTAGAGGGACCTTTGGAGATGATTCAGTCCAAGGTCTGTTTAAAGCAGAGTCAGCTAGAGCACGTTGCTCAAGATCTTGTCACTTTGTACAGTTGGAATTGGATATGTCCAGTGACGGACACTACATAACCAGTCTAGACAATCTGTTACTGTGTTGTATTGCTGCTGCAGTAAAAACATTTTGATGTATTTAGGTGGAAGTATCTCAATTTGTGTCCATTGCCCCTTGTCCTTTCACAGGGCACTACTGAGTCTCATTCTGCTGACCTTACTTCCTCCCATTATCTTTTTTTTATACAAATGGATACAATTCTCCACTGCCCCTTGAGATTTGTATTCCTGAGGCTAAGCAATCCCAGCTCTCTCAGCCTCTCATACAACAGATTATCCAATCCCTTAATCATTTTAGTGGTTCTTTGCTGGACTCATTCCAGTATGTCTGCCTCTTGTCCTGAGGAGCCCAGCACTGGCCACAGCACTCCAGATGTTGTCTCACCCATGTGAGTAGTGGGGAAGAACCAGGACCTTAATAGAGGTTGACAAAGCATGGATGATGATCACATTAACTGCTTCCTTGAATGATACCACACAAGCTAGAAAAGGACAGAGAATCCTACCCTTTGGAGATGGATATGTAAATATAGATTATCAGAATAAAATTCTGTACTTTGATTTGACTGACTTTCTTTTACAAGATTGGTGTTTGGAAGTTCTGTATTGTATTCTAGTGTGGACTGCTGATGTACTGTGCCATCCATTCGTATCCATGTTTGGTGGCATGGTAGGTCAGAGGATCTGGAAATCAGTGCAGGTCTGGTATCCTGTGTGTTCCTGCTGCTGCTGAAGAGCAGATACCTGCTGTCCAAATGCCAAGTTTCAAGTGAGATGGTTGTTGAAGACTTGCCACTAAAGTAGCCCTTTAACCGGAAGGCTAAAGTTCATCTGCCTCTTGGTTAAAAAGCACACCCTCTGTGCAAGTCTAGGGTCTGGAGCATTGATGTTTTCACAGGAGGGGAAAGGAGAAAAGACTGACATAACTACAGATTATTAGATAAATTAATTTGTGGGTGAAGAGCAAATGCTTGATGGGAAGCTTAAGCTGACTGCAGGGATGAAATTTATAGGCATGTAAGAGGAAACCTTAAACCGCATTAGGGTCTTTGTATTTTTCCCCTGCTGTGAGTGTTCTGGAATGAAAACTTTACTGATGATTATATGGTCATCTTTACTAGCTCTTAGTTTAAGAATTCTGTGCTTTGGTACTGGTGTTTTGTTGCATATGTGCACTGTCTATATATTGACTCAATCTAACCAAACACTGTCAATTAAAGAGTTATATTCTATCATCTTAAAACAGATTTGATTGATCTTCAGTATGATTTTTACTTGGGAACTAGTCAGTCTCTTCAATCCTATTTTTCTGTTTTTTCTTACTTACAGGCCCTTCTGGAGACTATAAGGAATTTGATGAACACAGATTGTGTGGTTCCTGATTGGCTGCATGACATCATTCTTGGATATGGAGACCCAAGTAGTGCACACTATTCAAAAATGCCAAATCAGATTGCAACTCTGGATTTTAATGACACTTTCCTGTCCATTGATCACTTAAAAGCTAGCTTTCCTGGATACAATGTTAAAGTCACTGTTGACAATCCAGATCTGCATGTACCCCCCTTCAGGTGATGTCAATATTTCCAGTACTTCTGGTTTGGTATTCTTGCTGAAATGTGTTTTCAGGTGGACTTATGTTCAGGGGTTGAAGGGAGATGCTCTTTCTTTAAAGAAAAGATGGAGATATGTTAAGATTTAGATAGTTACATGATAGAGTTAACTGCACTACAGCTTTTGTTCTATTCTGTACAAAAATGCTTGTTTGTGGATCAGCCTATGGAATATATGGAAAAAACAAAAGTATGAGATAAATCAAGATGCATGGTATTCACTTCTGCATTATGGTATGCAGCCTCCTCAACATCAGCCTAGAGAATTTTAATTATATAGTTTCCTTACATGTCTCATTAAAACAAGCTAAGAACAGCAATTTCAACATCAGTTAAAATTTGAGCTATTGGAAATACCATTCAATCAACACAAAGGATTAGGTCTGAAATCCCCTACTGCTTATTTTTAGAAATGATTTCTGAAATAGGATGCCTACCTAAGTGGCAGCTAAATGAGATTTACTTGTTTTGTTTCAGTGGTGCTGTTGTCCAGCATTTTTAAACTTGACAATTCTGTCCCTCCTGGTGCACTTCCTTGAACTTCGGCAGCTGAGATTCACAGTAGTATTGGAGAACAATACAATTCAGCTGGAGGAACTACATCTTTTCGTTGTGAAGGAATAAATCAGTGGAGGGAAAATATGGCTTTCCCCTGCACCAGTCAGCTTTTATCATGGCTAAATGGAATCTTGAAAAGCAGGGAGGTAATCTCCCAATCTTTTTTTGGAAACACTGCATGGAGAATTTGTGTAGAGGAGGCACTAACACTATATAATGATATAAAAATAGGCTGAAGTTATCAGGAAAAGATCTCACACACAATTTTCCTCGATGAACTATTGTTCAGTTTTAGTTCATATATTAAGAGAGATACTGCTCTTTATGAAGAGCTATTGCTCTTCCTACTGCTACATTTGTCCTGTAAGGGATTATTACTGTTACAGGTATCTGCATTTTTGTCTTGAGATATTCGGATAGGCATTGGGATTCCTTCACCTGTGATTTGTTTCTGAATTAGGAAAGTTTGTTAATATATACAGAAGGCTATAAAAAATTGAAATGGGAGGATAAAAACTTCATCTGTTGGAACAGTTTAGAACACTGACATAGCTTATGTTCTATGATAACTTTTCTCCTGTCACTTACACTCCTTCCGTTCTCACTTACGAACTTCTTGTTTTCAGCATTTTCCAGCTGGCTCTCAGCACTGCTCCTGGCTTTTCCAGCTATGAAAAGCGGGCTTCTTATATACTTTTTGTTTAATCACCTTCATCAATTTATTTGTAATTTCTTTTCTTTATTCTCATTACAACTTTGTCATTTGCAGCACTTGTTTTCCTATTGTGTGGTGGTTTGTCTTAATGGTTAGAAAAAATCTTTCTCTATTACCTTCTAAGACAGTCTTATGTTGTAGTGAACATGTTGAACTGTAACCTTAAATTATGTGTTACAGGATAACTTTCCCAATGAAGGGAGGTAAAGGAATGAAAAGAAAAGAGGATGGAAATGAAGAAGACCCCGAAGAAGCTAAAACGCTGATTGTAGAGCCTCATGTTATTCCAAACAGGGGCCCATATCCATATAATCAACCAAAACGGTAAAAAATGGATGGAAACTTTCTTTAAAATGATAACACGTGCATAGCAGTTCATTTTCAGAAATGAGGCTGGTTTCTTCTATATTTGAATCAAAATATTCTATTATCCTCTATCTGTTAAGAAAGCCCTTTGAGGAAAAGTGAGAAATACTGTCTTTTAGGGTTTTTTGTCTCAGGAATTTGAACATTAGGAAAGTCATACCTAAATAATTTTACAGCATTCTCTGCAAATAATAACTAAAGACAAACAGTTTTTTTGATGGGATGAATTTGTTGTCACATGGACAACATGATTTACTATCTCGCTTAGAAATTACAAGATTGTTGTATCTATAAAAAAGATCGTTGTAATGCTGATTTAATTTATGTGAAAGTTTGCAAGTATGTAGTTTAGGAAAAATACAAACAGTTAATTGAAATAAAACTTGTTAAAACAATTGCTTTTATCAAAACTGTTGACAAAATCTATCAATTATTTGATGTTTTGCTTTGTTACAGCAATACTATTCAATTTACCCATACTCAGATTGAAGCCATCCGTGCGGGAATGCAGCCTGGACTAACTATGGTAAGAATGTTTTTAAGGATTCTGTACTCTTATATATTAATTCTGGCTTTAGGTACATTCAGTGACATACTAGTAATGCCCCTTTCTGTACCTTGATGAGGTAATTTCTATTAATAGTTTAAAGATATGAAAAATTAACATTCAAAGGTTCAACATCCTCCCATCCTCACAAAATCATATGGCAACACATATCTCTGCATCCTGTGTTTCAGTGGCTGAAGGCTTTCCACAGCAACTGAATTTGCTTTTGCAGTGATTGGAGAGTCTTTAAATAAAGCAAGAATGATTTCATAGCAGTTTGTAATTTTATGTGTAAGTGCTTATGAAAGCTGCTATTCTCTGCTTCTTAATCCTGAACAATTTATTTTGAGATGCTTTATAATACTTGGATACCTTTAAAATGTCTGAGGTGTCAGTTTTGGAGTGTTTGTGGAATTGAGCCCATGAAAATGTTAACTGTTATTATATGACTTTATCATCAGTTGTAGATTTCTGAGTAAATAGACGTAATGAACTCTCTTCTTTTTTTCCTGTCCTTTTTGTCTGTCTCACCTTATTCTTTTTCAGCTGTGTGTCTTGATTCTCTTTTCACTGTGTCCCCCATGCTTAGCCTATTCTGAGGCTAAACTACCTTTTTTTCTCTGAGGAGGTCTATTTTCATATTAGTACATCATGTGCTGGATTACCATATTCCTTTTAGTCAGGAATCTGCCTAAACAGTCTAAAGGAGTCTTTTATGATATGTTTTATTTGGTTTGAAAGTTCACCAAAGCCAGGAAGCAATGTTAAATGTTAGTGTCTTGTGACATTGTTCTAGGCTTTTTCTTCCCCAGCAGACTCTATTTTTTTTAATTGTGCAGTATTCTGATAAATTGTGTATTGATTTTTATTTGGTTTTAATTTTTTTGTGTGTGTGTTTGATTTTAGGTAGTGGGTCCACCTGGTACTGGAAAAACTGATGTAGCTGTCCAGATAATATCCAATCTTTATCATAATTTCCCAGAACAACGAACTCTTATAGTTACCCACTCTAATCAGGTAAAGTGTCAATCATGTGTGAATTTTCTTGTAATTACAATCTAGACGAACAGTAAGTATTGAGATCAGTAGTTTGGGAATTGCATTTGTCTCTTAACAATGGAAACTTGAGTTGGATTGTGTGCAGTTTTGCCAGTTTCTTAATACAAAATTAAATTTTTGAATTTCAGGTATGTAGTTCTAAACTATTTTTCAGAAGTTTTCAATGTGTTTAATTGGTTGGAGGTAGAAATTATGAAGTATTTTGAAAAAGTCTCTGCTCAGTTCTTACAGTTGCACATTCACTGCATGCATGCCAGATTTTTGCTAATTGGCTTTCTCAGACACTGGTTGCTCTGTGCTTCATGCTCCTAAGAGAAGGCCTCTTCAGCTGAGTATTTCCTTCCCATTCGTAAGAGATGGAGATGTTACTTCTCAAGCACGTATAAAATAATAATAATAATAATAATAATAGTGTTAAAAGTCTTTAAGAGTCTTACTCGTTATTTTCCCACTCTACTCTGCACTGGTGCAGCCTCACCTTGAGTCCTGTGTGCAGTTTTGAGAGCCACAATATACAAAAGACATAAAGCTATTTGAGAGTGTCAAAAGGAAGGCAATAAAGATGGTGCAGGGCCTTGAGAGGAAGCCATATGAGGAGTAGCTGAGGTCACTTGGTCTGTTCAGCCTGGAGAGGAGAAGACTGAAGGGAGACCTTATAGCAGTTACAGCTTCCTTGTGAGGGGAAGAGGAGGGGCAGGCACTGATCTCTGTGGTGACCAGTGACAGGACCCGAGGGAATGGCCTGAAGTTGTGTCAGGGGAGGTTTAGGTTGGATATTAGGGAAAGGTTCTTCCCCCAGAGGGTGGTTGGGCACTGGAACAGGCTCCCCAGGGCAGTGGTCACAGCACCAGCCTGACAGAGCTCAAGAAGCACTTGGACAATGCTTTCAGGCACAGGGTGTGATCCTTAGGTTGTCCTGTGCAGGGCCAGGAGTTGGACTTGATGATGCTTGTGGGTCCCTTTGAACTCGGCATATTCTATGATTTTGTGAAATCTGCATCTGGTTTGGAATGATTTGTTTGGAAACCAGGGTCAGCTGTTACCTGGTCTCCCTAATTAACCTGTCCTGTCTCAGTTATGAGTTACTTTAACTGAACATACCACTGGAAAACATTTCATCTTTTTTCATCAAAGCAAGGTCAAAGAATGGTGGAGGGGTATTGCTTTGGTGTAGAATTACAGCCTGGAACAGTATAGGCCAGTCTGCAATTGGTTGCAGGAGAGTGACAGAGTAAAGTTGGTAGAAAGGGTTGAGAACATGTCCATTGATGAGAAAAAGGAGGAAATCCTTTGAGGCTGATAGAAGACTCTTCTTACCAGACAATAGTTTCGTGAGGACGTTAACTTGAAATTGTACTCTGGGAAATAAAATGTATCTCAGCAGGGTACATTACCCATGCCTTGATGCTGCACTTTAAGATGTTTACATGACTTGCAGCTGGAAGTGAGGCTTGCTTTTATTCTTAGTCTCAGAACTTGATGATTCAGTGCTTGTTCCTTTGAAATACACTGAATTAGGCAGTTGATAGTAAACCATTAGAGAGCTGAAGAGTTTAAGGCAGAAGATGTAGCACACCTAGGAGTTTAGTTATGCAAAATTTAGTTACCCAAATGGAATAGTCACAGCACCTGACAGTCAGTACTTGATCATGCTTTTCTAATGTACAGTAAAAGTTAAATTGTTTAATGTCATCATACAAAAATCAGTGTTTGTGAGACAATTTTGTAAACTGATAGCTTTATCAAGTAAGTTAACTCTGTGATAGAATTAAATTTTAAAATTGTAAAATCAAATGTAATTGTTACATAAAGTATGCGAATAAAAGGGTGTTAGTAGGCTAATTTCCCTGTTGTCAAGATGAGGAGTTTCAGTATTAACTTTGTTTTGTTAAAACAAAATTGACTTTTTTTTTTTGTTTTGATTTCCATTTGTACTAAAATAGGCATAATCTCCTGCCTTACGTACAAGTAATTTCTCAGTTTTCCCCTGCAAGAGCCTCTGAACTTCTAAAAACTACCTTTTCTCCTGTTCTTGTCAATCTTTAGGCTTTGAACCAGCTGTTCGAAAAAATCATGGCTCTAGACATTGATGAGCGTCACCTTCTGCGACTGGGTCATGGAGAAGAGGAATTAGAGACAGAGAAAGATTTCAGCAGGTGAGAAAGGAGATGCTAATGATAAACTCACTTGTATAAACATGGCAGCAAGATGTCTCTGTTGAATCTGCTCTACATCCCATGCAAATGAGCTGTGTTGGACAAGTTTTCCCTTCTCATGTTATCGAGTCCCAGTAACACACAGTGCTCTAGTTTCCAGTACATGGTTTAGTAATTTTGGTTCTTGTTCTGTACAAAAACTGTGCTCCCTTCAGCATCTAAAGGCAGAATCAGGCAGTTGCTTGTTCACAAACTCAGCTGCTTGAATAAAAGAGAATTATATTTTTTAGACCCTTTTACCTTTCATAGAATTAATCTGTGAGAGAAGTTAGAATAATAAGACAGATTTTTGTAGTCACAGGTTTTTTGTACAAATGTGGTATCACTTCTACTGTCATGGTGATTTTTGTATTAATAAACATGAAAATAAACTTTCTGCTTTGAATTCTTCAGATACTGCTTAACCTCAAAGTTGCTTATTTCATTGATAACACATTTTGAAGCATACATACATAAGGAAAGCTATCAACTCTGTATCAGTACAAAGACTTAAGAACCTGTTCTTCTAAATATTTGTATGTTTGTCACGTGTTAGTCCAATTGACGTCAGTAGGATTACCCACATTCATAAATATAAGAGGGGTATAATGGTCGTGCACTGGAAATATCTGAACTGCCCAGTACTGGATTATCATAGCAATTCTTTGACTTCAAAAGCTGTAGTAAAAATTATATATAGTCACTAGAAGCTACACACATATACATAGTTCAGTATTTAGCAGAACGAATACCTTGTGATTTTTTTCTTTAAAATTGAATGCTTTGAAGTAGTCAAGCTATTCCAGAAATTTGATAGCCAAAAACTTAGGGAAAGGATGCCATAGGAGATGCTTATTTTGTAGTATCCATAGTTTAGTATATTCATTGAACTGTGGTGTTCATCATTAAAAGGAGTTTTCTTTAAGACACTCTGTGTTGTCTATTTTCATACTTTCTCGAAGTAACTTCAGACCTATGGGGTGTTTCTGCAAGCACTGTGCATTATGGCAGTTTGGGAGGGAGGGGTGAGGAATATATTTGAAGATGGGCTGTACTACTGTGAGAACTTTATTTCTCATAAGCTTGGCTTTGTGAATTGCTAGGGCTCAGCTGATAGAAATAGTGGGCATGTAGCAAATTCTTAGGTTTTGGAGCAGGGTTGTAGTTGTGGGGTTCTTTTGGGGGCTGCTGGGGTTGTTTGTGATTTCTCCTTGTGATACTTAAATACTGTTTCAGGTTAAATAAAAATTATGTTATATTTAATCCATTTTGTAGGTATGGAAGAGTTAATTATGTGCTGGCTCGAAGACTTGAACTTCTACGAGAAGTTGGGCGATTACAAGAGAGTCTTGGAGTCCCAGGAGATGTTTCTTACACTTGTGAAACAGCTGGCCACTTTTTCTTATACCAAGTAAGGACTGAAATACTTTTGCAGAGACTGTATGACCTAAATACATTACAAAACACTTTGTAAAACTTGCAGTGAATTTTTTGGAGTTGGGTGTAAAAACAAAAAGCATTTACCTTGGTGATTTACAATACAGTAACAGCTAAAGTTAATATTGCAGCATGACTTGTTTGTGTTGCTGTTGTTTTAAATCCTGCTTGCTGACTCGCCAAGTCATTGCTGCCCTTCATGAGTGCTGGCAAAGATTCTAACCTGAAGCTTCTCCTTCAGATAGGAAAATCTGTGGGCTGCTTTATATTTTGGACAAGCATTAGAGCAGCTACTTGATGGTCCTGATAGAAGGCTTTTATAGTGTTAAATGCCAATGTGAAATCAAATGTACAGTGTACAAAATGGTGATTTTTTTTGTATGTTGTATACCCCTCATTTCCTCTCCATGTATTTTTCAGTGATGTGGTCTACATTTGCAATTAGTGTTGCATAAGGAGACTTGTAGAGTGGTACTTAGGATTGAATGCACACACTGTATGTTTTTACAGAAGTTATTCTGGGCTAGCTTTAGTGCAGACCTTAACGTTAAATGGAGTTTAGGTGTGGAAGAATGCTAGGAACACTGCTAGAGCTTGTCTTCTGGTTCAGTTTCCTCCTAAATGAATCCCACTTGATATTTAAATCAAAGTAGTATAAGTGGAGATAGTAAAGAAATTTACTTCTGTATTGGGTTTATGTGGCACTGTTTTTGTAGCAGGTGGCTGTAGGAATGACCTCTGAGAAGAGGCCAGGGACTGTGCTGGACACAACCAGCTCCAGCAGACCCACTGCTGACCAAAGCTGAATCCACCAGTGACACTGGTGGTGCTTCTGTCTTTGAGAAGAGGTCAAAAACTGCTCTGCAGCAGCTGAGGGCAGAGAGAGGACTGTGAGAAACAAGCACAAACACCCAGGTCAGAAGGAAATGAAGGGACAGGATGTGCTCCAGGCACCAGAGCACAGGTTCCCCGTAGCTTACGGAGACAGCCATGGTAAAGCAGGTTTCCCACCTGCAGCCCCTGGAGAGGCTGTGTCAGAGCAGATGCCAGCACTGCAGCCCGTGGAGTACACCACATTGAGCAGGTGGATATATCCTGAAGGAAGATGCAGCCTGTCGAAATCCCATGCTGGAGCAGGGAAGAAGTGTGAGGAGGAAGGGGTGGCAGAGATGTGATGTTGTGAACTTGAATGACAGCACCATTATTTTTGTACTGCTGAGGGTGGGGAGGAGGTAAAAAAATTGACAATGAAATTAAGCCTGGGAAGAAAGAGGGGCGGAAAGGAAAAGTGGTTTTTGTTCTGTCTTTGTTGCTCATCATCTTAATCTGGTTTTAATTAGCAAAAATTAAATTAATTTTCCCCAAGTCTGTTTTGCCTGTGATGCTATTTGCTAAGCAATCTCCTTATCTTTATCTCAACACGTAAGCTTTTCCATCTTACTTTCTCCCACTGTCCTGTTGAAGAGGGAGAGTGAGATAAACTGGGTGGGAGTCTGGCAGCCAGCCAAGCTCAACCCACCACAACTTCAAAACTGTCACCCTGACACAAGGTCAAATGCTACCTAAGACATACCTTTTGTGATTTTTTTTTTTTTAATGCTGTGTATGCAAACCTACACATTGCCAAAAACCTCATGATATAAAACCACTTTGCTTTGTTGTAGGTAATGTCCCGTTGGGAGGAGTATATCAGCAAAGTGAAAGTTAAAGGTGGAAAATTGCCAGATGTTGCAGATGTCTCCAGTTTCTTTCCTTTTCACCAGTATTTTGCAAATGCTCCTCAACCAGTTTTCAAAGGCAAATCATATGAAGAAGATATGGAAATTGCTGAAGGGTGTTTTAGACATATTAAGAAAATATTCACTCAGCTTGAGGTAAGACATGTAACTGTTAAAAGCAAGTGAATCTGGCTAATCCTGTAGAAAAACTTCACACAGGTCCAAAGTTCTCATTTTCCCTACATCCTAGAAGAAATACATATGTCTAGGCCCCCTTCATTAAGTTGCAAGGTGAGAATTTCCACCTTTGAGTAATATAGGTGTGTTTCACAACAGGGACTAGTCTCTTCTAGTTGGATCTTGGGAAGCAGCTGGCCTGCATGTTCCCTTTTCACTGATGTGGTTATGAGAGTTGTTACACCTACCACTGCTCCTCTGATCCTCACAGGGTCTTTGTATTTACAGTGAATTGCCTTTAGTCAGATAACCTAGAAGTAACTTTAACAGATTATTTTCTGGTTTTGCCAGAATTGCTCAAGAGGCTTTTAAAAGTTAGGGTAAAGGTGATTTGTGTATTGCTTGATTTTATTAACTGTAATGGTCTTTCTACTACTGAATTTGATGTCATGTTAAGATGCAGTAAAGTAGGAAACAAGAAGATGTAGTAAAAGAAAATTTTGGGGGATTCTGAGAGGGTTCTCAGAATTAATTGAATAATTGTCTGCAAATTTATATGTGCATACAGATTGGAAGAATTCTTTGATAGGTTTTTACAAGATTGTTTTTCAGAATTTGCTAAACCTGGAAACCACAACAAATTATTCAGGTGGGATTGTTAACAGTACATACCCTCAGAACTTTCTTGTTTAATTATATTAAGAAGGTGGCCACATAGTTTGAGTGGATACATTTTTAAAGCAGTATCATTTTGTATTCTGACTTTCAAGGCTTTTGTTTTGTCCTCCATAGGAATTCAGAGCATTTGAACTTCTTCGCAGTGGCCTGGATAGATCCAAATACCTGTTGGTGAAAGAAGCAAAAATCATTGCCATGACTTGTACTCATGCTGCTCTGAAACGACGTGACCTGGTTGAATTAGGTTTCAAAGTAATGATTATACTAGTGTTACTGTACTACTTGATTTTGGTGCTTGTTCTCTCCTGTCCCCCACCCCATATGAACCTTTTTTATCTGCCCCAAATTTAGGTAGCTAGATTATTTTGAGTCGCATTTTTTACCCATATGTTTAATTTTTTTAATTTTACTGAAGAAAAATATAACTTCTGCAAGTAAAAGATTATATCACCTTTATGCCATTGAATATACAAAAAATGCTTAATAGTGCATTTTAAAAAAAGTCACGTTTGCATGATAAACAGCAGTGATAAGATTAATAAAATAGAGGCAGAACTGGGTAGAAAAACATGGCCTTTAGAACTTCGTGTACCTAAAAGATTAACAATATGAGGAAAAAGATCTATGATGCAATGCTTTTTTCAATGCTTTTTTCACTCTGCAGTGATAACTATAACTATTAATTTAGTCTTTTTTTCTGACAAAAGCCAGCCACCAGTAATTCTTTCAGTGTTATTTTTCACCAATCATGTACTGTATTGGATCACAAAATGGCTTCTCTTCAGCTTCAGTGCAAAGATACCAAATTTGTTTGCTCCACTGCGCGAAGCTTTTCTCTTGTGGTTATGGCATATAGGAAGCATGTGGTGTAGTTCAGTCATGGATTCCTTCTAGAGGTAAGCCCTGACTGGTACAGAGATGTCTGTCATTGATGTAGTAGGACTTCACCCTTTTGGTGATACTGATACTTTGCCTATAAGGTGAAATCCTGCTGTAACTGTTCCACCCAGCAGAAACTGAATGAGTAATAGGTGCTTTCTTTCAGTAGGCTGAATAAATACATTCGTTTGTGTTACTGTGTTTATGGACATCTCTTTACTTTTTTTTTCTCAGTATGACAACATCTTAATGGAAGAGTCTGCTCAGATTCTGGAGATAGAAACCTTTATACCTCTCCTGTTGCAGGTTAGACTTGAAACATAAAAGATATTTCAAAAAAAGATAAATAAGGCTCTGTGTTCTTGAGCAGTATTGACTATTAAAATGAAAAATACCGTGTGCAGAAAGTAACCTAGAACTGATACTGGTATTTTAGTGGACAGTAAGAACTTTCTCATTGATTATGAGATTGTTTTATTTAATGAAGTAAGCGTCTTACAGTTTTTTTCAAACTTTTGAATGAGCATTGAATAATCAGATGCATCTGGCAGGTGAAGGAAAATAGAGATATGTGAGAAATGCAGAAACTGAAGAATTTGTGTAATTAGAGTAGACCATTTCAGCATAGAGACATACTCTGGGGGATAGTCCATGACTTTATTTGGTTGAGCCATCCAAATAATCCTTGAAAACTGAGTGGGTTTTTATTTTAACAAAACCTAAGGATCTAGGCTTCCAGAGTAGCAGTACTTGATTTCTTCACTTGCAATGCAGTGAGAAAATCTTAAAAACTGCATTTTTGGGGTCTCTTTGTCCAAGATTAAAATGCCTGATAAGAGCAGAACAACTATATAGAAAGCTTGGTCTTCTCCAAAGCAGAAGCTTTTGGGAGCAGGTTAAAAAAAAAAAAAAAAAAAAAAATTCTTGACAGTAAAAATTATTTCCATCCTCCTACTTTGTTGCTAAAGCATTTTTAGGCTTGATGAGTTGGATAGTCCAGAGTTCAGTTTTCTTTCCTTGCTGTCTGATCAGAGACAGCTTCAGAGCTCTTTCACTTCAAGTGGCAGGAAAGGGAGCTTTATGTTCTGTCTCAGTGTTCCCATGGGGAAGGGGAATTATCACAGGAGTGTGTAATGAGGATCTGACAGCTGGAAGTCTCCAGAATGCTAATTGTGAAGAGCATTCAGTCCAAGAGCCAAGATGGGAATTAGTTAGGGGCACATCCTGGTCATGGAAGAGGCTGTTTGAGAATTACAGAAGTAAACAGGTGAAGCACATGGACTACAGAGACACTTGAAAGGCAGGTTCAGTTTTGCCTCGGACATCTGAGCACTAAAAACTGTTTCAGATGCTTCATATTCACTACCTCAGAATCCAAAAAATAAAGTTCAAAGGACACTACCTAGACATTACTATTTAGTAATCAGGTGTTTTTAATACTGTAGCATGTATAATTATGGTTCTTCCTTTGTTCTCTGACAGTGTATTACTTTTGGCTTTTAAAGTAATATAGTATGATATTTATTCTGATAGTTCTCTACTAATTTTAGTGGATAAAAGTACTTGTTTTATAAAAAAAGAGACTTTATCTACAATTCTGTGCTCTGATTGGATGGAAGCTAGTAGTCTTTAAAAAGACTGAGGTTCAGTGTAGCTTTAAAAACAAATGTTGAAGGGCTCAGACAAAGGCAGACAATCTGTTTCATAATGTGTTTTGAGCGCCTTTATTATATTGTAATAGTTGCAATAGTGTCATTGTTCCATTCTAGAACCCCCAGGATGGATTCAGTCGTTTGAAGCGGTGGATTATGATTGGTGACCATCATCAGTTGCCACCAGTCATTAAGAACATGGCTTTTCAAAAATACTCCAACATGGAACAATCTCTTTTTACACGGTTTGTTCGTGTTGGAGTGCCAACCGTTGATTTGGATGCACAAGGAAGAGCAAGGGCAAGGTAAGACAGAAAATCCTTTTTCTAGCTTGTAAGATAGTAACAGGTTAGAAATGGGAGAAGGGCACATACAGTTTTGGAAACTGTTTTTTATTGTTAGGACAGGAGTTTGCAAAGCTGGAATTTAGTTGTTTTTTTCCATTTATTTCAGCTTAGTCTAGGAAGACAGGTTTTACTTTGCTGAAATGTAATCAGAATAATCTCTTTATTGTTATTTATTTTTATATAGTAGTACTCTGTTGTTGCATGCGTACTTTAATGAAAATTTATTTAAAGGAATTTAATAATCTTGAGGTTTTTTTACAACTGAGACTTTGCAGAAGCTTTCTTTTCGAAACTAATATTTAATGTATTCAAAGTTAAATAAAGATGTGCTTTATGTAGCATTGAATATATAATAATTCCCTTAAAGTCTGTAAAAGGGTGCTTTTCTGTAGTATTTCAGGAGAGATGCATCCAGAGATTGGACACATTCAGGCTGTCCACACAGGAACATAAAGCCTTTTTTATTTTAAAGGAGATACTGTGTCTCTGTAGTATAATAGCTTTTCTTTTTATCTATATATTTGTCATTTCACTGTGGTAATTTAAATACTGGACTTATTTATTGTGTAAATTGCATATTTGTGGTGTCATGTTAAGAAGGAAAAGTAAAACCAAATAAGAGAAAATTACTCCGTATAAAATCTTGCTACTCTGGGTTTAGTTTTAAGTCTTTATTTTAGGCATAAAATGTAGTGAACAGTATGGAGGATAACTTCAATATTCTTTATGTAGGAAATGTTGGGAATCTAGAATATTATTTTCTAGTCTTGCGAATGACAGTTCAGTATGATTTTTAAAACGAAAATTTTATCTGAATGTGATGGCAAATAAAGTTTATTTTGCAACATTTTAGTGAACTTCTTAAAGATAAGAGAGTAGAAGTCCTTCACTTTGCAAGTAGTTTATTGTTCAAGGATGTTTTGTCCGTACCTTCCTATGCTTTTTCTTTTTTGATCACAGATAGCTTCCCTATGAATTATCTTCTACTTAATCTGGCCTGGATATTGTTGTGCATTTTGTTAGTATTACTGTCCCAGTAAATATCAGAAATCATATCAGGAACCTTCAGAATTAGGTAGATTTTGTTTGTTTCCATTCATGTCTTGTGTTAGTGCTTGACAATATGCAAAATAAATAAGGAAATAATTTCTTTTACTGTAAGAAGCTTTACCACAGTTAATGGAGAAAATTTTTTCCTTATTCCTTCTGTTTTGTAAAGAAGCATTAATATTCCTTAAGTTTTGTTACCCATGAAAATTTTCGCTAGGATTATTGCAAAATTTGTACCTTGATCAAGCGGAACAGACTTAAAGCCGAGTGTGCCATGCTGACGTGACATCTGAAGTTTTCTGTGAGAGAGAACAAAACAAGCTCACAATTTAAGAATAATACTGCTGGATCGATTGTTGGAGTATGTTCATTTATGTATATACAGGCTGTCTAGCAAAATTACTCTTTTCATTGAAAAACTACAGAAGCACTAATCTCATGTGCATCTGAACTATTTTGAATGAGTTCAAGAGCCTGCTGTAACTCACTCTTTGTGATTTGTGTCTGTGTGGTTTTGAACAGTTTGTGTAACCTCTACAACTGGCGTTACAAGAACCTGGGTAACCTGCCTCATGTGCAGCTTCTGCCAGAGTTCAGAACAGCCAATGCTGGCTTTTTGTACGACTTCCAGCTTATAAATGTAGAAGACTTCAATGGTGTAGGAGAGTCTGAACCCAATCCTTATTTCTATCAGGTAAGGGAAATACTATGTGTAATTTATTGACCTCAGTAGGGCTTGTTAGATCTGCAGTGAAGACAATCAAAAACAGTAAACTGATATTCAGTTCATGTTCTCAGATAATCGAGTCATGATTTTTTCCTCCTTTTAATGAGTTTTTTGAATATTGAAAATGAAAACTTATAATGTTGGAGTTTTTGCTCAGTGGATGACTTTGATACCTGTTTTCTTATTGTTATGGGAGGGATGAGACTTGGTGGAATTCATTACAAAATGTCATTTTTGTATGACCTAAGGCAAATTAAAGTCCATTGTAATTCATCTGTACTGCCATGATAGTGAAATAAACAGTAACACTTCCCCTGAACGCGAAGAATTGAAGTTTGCTCAGTAGCACATACCCGAGTTTGAAGAGTCTGAGTAGCACATACATGAGTTTGTGTTGATTTGATCTGTATGTAGGAATGCTAAAATGCCCATTCATAAAACAATAAAACAGCACTGCTAGTAATATACATAAGAGGCATAGAGACATTGAGGATGAAGTAAATTCCCAAAAAACCTTAATCTTGGAGTTTCTCAACTAAGTTTTCAAACTGTCAACTAAATTTTGAAATTAAGCCATCAACGACAGTCTCCATCTATTTCTCTTAAATTAGGAAATATTTCACACTTGTAATGAGATGCTTTTATTTTTCTTCTTTTAAAAACTGGTAAAACAAACTGGTGTCTAAAATAGCAAACTTGGGCTTTGGAAAAGTTAGAGCTGGAGCAATGTGCAAGTTAAGCAGTTTAATTCAAACATGGAATGAACACCTTATATTTTGCTTAATATTATGGAAAGCAAACAATATACTTTATGATGATAATATTCATGTTAATTTTTCCCTCTGAAGATCACTGAGACTTACGTTAACCTATGTTTTTAAAAAGGTATGAAATATATTCATAGGTTTTGCTTGGGTTCCTCTCAATACTTTTTCAATACAAATTAGTGTGCTGCTAGACAAAGAAGCAATGGTAAATCATAATCCACTTTATCCCATTGCTAGATTGAGAATGGAGTCGTTTGGAGAGTTTCTTTTGGTATTTGAAACTCTAACATGCAAGTAGTAAAGAGGTGTCCAGTGGAACACAAACAGCTGAAAGGAGTGCCTGATAATTGAGCGTGCGAGCACTGTTTTAGACCACTCTTTGGCTAAAGAAGATTAAGAGCACTGACATGAGGACACAGAACACACTTCTCATTATACCAGTACTTTCATGTGCATACTCCTCTAATACTTCCTGCTGTTATGGGGTTTTTTGTGATCTTGATAATTGAATGATACTTAGCACATGTCGGTGGCATTGCATGGTTTTTCATGAGCTAACAGATTGCTGCCATGTATATTTCTCTTTGTGAATTTGGGCTTTTCTTTCCAGAGTTAGAGGGGATTAAAATTTGTAGAATAGCTTTACACCCACAGGTGTTTGATATGCCTGGCAACTGCATTTTCCAAGTAATGCAGAGCCCACTTAGTAAGAAAAAATAAATGAGGTTGGTATGTCCAGCCTATTCAGACATACGCCAAGAGGGGATAAAATTCCTTGTATAAATAGAGCAGGAGTAAATGTCAGCATTTGAGAACAACTTTTTTACCTGAAAGATAATTTTTGTTGACAGAAAATGGATTTAAACAGGCTATGAATAACTTCAGTCTGGAAATAGAACAAAGCTTCCCATAGCCAGAAGAGTGGTACTTTGGGACAAACTCAAAAAGTAATGACAGAGAGAGAAAGTTACAATATATGAAATAACAGCTGGTAATTTGTAATTGAATAGTATGGCCTACAGTGGAAATAACTGGATTTGATAATCCAGGTATCTGTCTCCTAATTAATATTTGAAAGGACGTTATTTATTCTAGTTCAACTCGTTCTTACTTTCAGTTTACTGAGGAGTGAGTCATTGCAGCTTTCTGGGGTAACTGGAACTTTTGAGTATATATTGGAAAGTTTCAATCAGTGCTTAACAATAATATCGATGTAGATACTTCTAGCAGTTCTCTGAAAAGGAATCAGAGTGAAGGTATTAAACCTACTTGTAATTCTTTTATTCTTTCAAAATTGCTTGTATGAAGTGAGCAAAGAATCATCAGATGTAGGGACATTTCTCTCAGCACGAAAATATTTGTCTAAATACATTACAGTGTCACAGGTGTTATTCTTTCTAACCTTACAAGTTGAGTAACCCTTTTTTTGTCTTTTTTTTCTTGTCTTTTTCCCTCATATTAAACTTTAGAATCTTGGTGAGGCAGAGTATGTTGTGGCAGTCTTCATGTATATGTGCCTGCTTGGTTATCCTGCAGACAGGATAAGTATCCTGACAACATATAATGGGCAGAAACACCTGATCCGTGATGTCATTAATCAGCGATGTGGGAATAATCCTCTGATTGGACGGCCAAACAAGGTGACTTTGACAATATATTAGTCATTGGAGTAGTTCTGGTTTCTGTGTTTTTAAATTGTCATATTGCAAATCAGGCTAATTTAAGCTGTACTCAAACAGCTATCCTGTTTAACCACTTATTTAATGAACCTACATTCTATGGAATTTCATAGATAGTGCCCTTGTTTTTGCCTGTTGATAATTTGACAGTGAGGTTGGTGAAGGTGAAAAGACTACAAGCTACATGGGACAGAATAACTCTTTTTTTCTAATTTATTTTGTCCTCAATAAAAACATCAATCCCCAAAACCACATCTTGAGAAAGATCAACCCAGAGTGGAAATTATTTGATAGAACATGTGATCACGAACCTGAAGAAACAAATAAAGAATATAGTTATAAATGTCTGGTGCTAATTCTGCAGCTTAAAACTGTGTTACAAAGCTAATGGCTTTCCATAATTTTTTGGTATTAGGACCCTACTTCTATGGAGTTTTTTTCTTATTTTTTAATTCTTTAGGTAACAACCGTGGACAGATTTCAAGGTCAACAGAACGATTATATTCTCCTTTCACTAGTGCGTACCAAAGCTGTCGGCCACCTTAGGTATGTAAGAACATCTTCTTGTAGTGCTGTAGAAGTACTTGTACTCTGTGTCAGATACAGAAATGTTTATAGTACATTATACAAAAGTGTTCTATTGTATGAGTATGTAGTAGAAAGGAAGTTCAGTGCTATGTATATCATGAAGTTCAGACACACTTCCTTTTACAACTCTGGTACCCTCTTCTCGAGCACTTTATCCTTTCGTAATGGCTCTTACCCTCGAATTAGTTTATATTACTGCAGATAGGCTGAACTTGGCTTCAACCTAGTAGACTGATAGGAGTGTAGTATTTGTTGAGCAGATGTAGGCTTAAGTTTTCTCATAGAGCCTTTCCTGTGAGATTTTTTTTTTTTTATTTTGCATCAGAAGTGTTTGATCATTGCATAAGTTGCATTATTATGTGTAGTTTTAGATGTTTGCACTTTTGATTTGGGATGTGATGGAGGAAGACTTGTCTAATCTTAGGTAGATAGATGAGTTACCAAATTCATCTTTACTCATTCAGATACAGAAATGTTATTGTGATTTTTTTCTCAACATTTACTCTCAACTTTACTCCTGAGGTGTAGGAAAATAGTAGAGAGTGGTTTTTCCTAGTGATATTGGTACAGTGAACCAAAATATTTATATAATGGTACTAGGATTTCCTAGTTATTGAAACAATATGTAGGGAAAAAACTAAAGACAAGATAGTATTTTCACAGATGATTTTATATTTCTTTTTATTAAGACTCCCATGTACTTCTAGTTATTTTTATTGCGAGTGTGTCATCAGTGAAAAAGAACATGATCGATTTTGTTTTCTGAAGGGATGTCCGACGATTAGTCGTTGCCATGTCAAGAGCCAGACTTGGACTTTATATCTTTGCAAGGGTATCACTATTTCAGAACTGTTTTGAACTAACTCCAGCTTTTAGCCAGCTCACAGCTCGACCACTTCACCTCCATATTGTTCCCACAGAATGTTTTCCAACAGCAAGACAGGTAGGAACACCTGCACTGGATTTTGGTATCTGTAATGGATGTTTGTGTTTGCTCGCTTTTCTTTGAATGGGCTGTAAGAGGTGGAACTGTTTCCTCTGTTAAACTGGTGGATCTGCTTCTTGGCATTGGACCAGGCTGCCCAGAGAAATGATGGAATCACCATCCCTAGAAGTGTTTAAAAAAGTGTGGATGTGGCACTTGAGGGTATGGTTTAAGTGGTGAACTCAACAGTGCCACTTGATGATTGGATTTTGTTGATCTTAGAGGTCTTTTCCAACCTTAACGATTCTATGATTCTACGAATAACTCCTTACAGTTACCTTTTGTCATGATACACACCAGCTGGTTTTAATTGATGTTTCCATAAAAGTGAATTATCAGTATAACTTAAGTATCAGTAACTGTTGTGCCTGCTTTTTCCTGAGTTCTACCTGTGTAAATGATTCAGTATTTTTCTTTGGTGATCAAAATAATTTTTTAGTTTTTACATGTTTTTGGTCATGTTACGAAACAAAATAATGTTATTTCTCAAGCAGAGCTACATAAAGCTACTAATTTCTCATCTAAAGAGGTAAAATTACATTTAACCGAGTAATTCAGGATTACAAATTAATTTTTTTTCTCTTAAAATTGGTTCCAGTATCACAAGAATTTTGCTGCTGAGCTGGGTTCATAAGTACAAAAACCTAATTTGTAATACTGCACTAGATCTTTAGGCAAAGGTTCATGTTGAGGATCTAAGCACAGGGCACACAGAGCAGGATGCTAAATGAGGAAACGAAGGAGCATATCTGCTCTGCTTCATGAAGCTTTGAGAAGGGATGCCTGCATGCACCCAAAATTCAGTTACAGATCTTTCCCTGGTCTTAAGTGCTGTTGACAAGTTTGGGAGGGAGTTCTTTCAGTTGAAACTTTCAGATCAACTGTACAGCAAGAATGCAACAAGCATGGTCAGTGAGTGTGAGCAAGGAATTGAGCTGCAGTGGGCAAGAGGCTAAATCCTAATCTGATCATAAACTATTTGTGCCTTTAAAATGTTAAATTACTCAAGTTCAAAATGTCTTTCATGGAGTAAGAATCAGAACCCAGCCTCTCCTTTTGAATTTTCTTCAGGCTGCAGTATCATGATTAATCCGATTGCCCAAAATGTAAGACCTGCACTTCCTAACTTTCCAAAGATTTCACCAATTTTTTTTTTCTTTGAAAAGCATTATTTAATTTCCCGGGGCTTATGACTTCTAATATAGTTAAGTAACCTTTGAATAATGGTTGTTTTGCTTTGTTTGCTGAATGTCAACTTTTTTCCCCTTCCTTAGAATGGAGAAAGACCAGCTCACCAAATACATGTTATTAAGAACATGCCTCAAATGGCTAACTTTGTGTACAATATGTATATGCACATGATACAGAGTACACGCCACCATCAACAGGTAAGGACCTTCTAACTTTTGGAATGCATTTAAAATAAAATCGTTTTTCAGTAAATGGCATGAGAAGCTGTTGAGATTTGAGTCTGTTTCTGTTATATTTAAAATTCAAGAAGTGTTTGTGACTAGGAGTGAGAATATTGAGGTCTTGTAAAATGTTGCAGTAGCAAAAGCCACAATTTAAGGCCCCAAACCTATCAGTAATTGATGCCAAGTGCCAGACATGGCTCTGTCTGGGCCAAAAATACTATTCATTAAGACTAAAGAACTAGCTTATCCAGTATTAATTTGAAGGAAACTTGTCTGTTATGTTTTAGGTAAGTGGGGGTCTTCAGCTAGTGGGATTGTAACACCACGGCATGATGTAGTACTGTTTTGTAAGAGAAAGACCAGATTATGTCTTGAAACCATTGTAACCCTGTTAAATCACCTTGTTATCCAGGTTGGTTTGCAGCTATAGTGTTTTTTGTTCTGGAGCAATTTTTTCAGCACTAGTTCAGCACCAAGCAAAATTGCCTGGGGTGGGAAGCAGTTGTTGACATGTCTGTACCTAGTTTTGTCAGTATTTAATCCCTGAAGCAGAATTCAGAGCCCACAAGAAACCATTTTGTAGTTTCATGTGAGTGAGTGGAGCATTAAGGTAGTGTAGATAGTGTACTGAGCAGAAAGCTGCCTTTACTCAGCATACTTGTATCTGTAAAGCCTAGAGGCAGTTAGACCAAAAGGGAATGGTCTTAAATGCTACCCATCAACTGCATCAGCTTTCCCTCAGTGTCTGGGATCTGTCATGTTTATATTACCTATATATTATTCTTCATATATAATACCTATATATATTACCTATAATTTATTCTTTCATGGTACTCTGAAGATCCCTTATTGGTTTTTTCTTTTCTAAAAGATTTCCAGAAGTGGACAAAATTGATGTAGAAGGACAATACTCATTCTGTATTAGCTGGCTGTGGGAGGAGAGTGTGAACATGACTCTGTCCTTGAACAGACGGTCTAAGAGATCTAGGTTCTGATCTTTAATGCAAGGATGTCTCTGCCACATCCTCTTCCTTTTTTCTTCCGCCTCCATGTTTCGTCTAATATGGAACAGTGTAATCAGAAGAGATCAGAACCCAAAATTTTTTCTTTAACCAAATATCAGACTTTCAGATAGAAAATTTATTTTTCTCTGCAGTTTTTACCCAGTGACTTTGGATTTTATTTTTATTTCTGAGAGGAAGCTTCGGCCAAATTCGAAGCATTTTGTTACCCAGAAAAAGCAATCCCAGGTGTAGCGGGTTGAGTTTGAAACCGGGCAGAAACACCAATTAAATGCAGTGGTTTTGATTCAAAATATTCATTATTTACTTATTTTCCTTCTGTGAGACAAGAATTAGGAGAAAAGCAAAGCAGGCACAAACCTTAAACAGTTGCAGTACAATGAAAGAGCTTTATTACTAACAGAATTAAAAGTAAAGAGAAAAACAACAAAACAAAATTAAAGTAAATTTCCCCCCCCCCCCTTCTTTCCAGCACTTCTCTCCTTTTATCCAGCTCACACAAGGGATAACAGAACATGGGATGTTAGTCAGTGTTGCAGTTCTTGAAAAGTCTCTCTCTTATGCTTAAGGAAAAAAGGGTTTTCCTTCAGTTGCACGTGGTTCCCAAACTGCCACCAATAGCAGACCCGCCCGGAAACAAACAGTCTGCTATGTGTAGAACATCTCTCCCATGAAGAATTTCACAGTTCTTTCACACTACAGAACATGGGCCATCACATGGGGTTATTCATCTTTTTAAGGATAAGTTATTTTGGCCTGCACACAGAGGCTTTTCTTCGCTACAAGTCTCTAACAGCCTCTCACTGCTTCTATATAGCCTGGCATAGGCACTCTTCACAAACTTCATAGGCACACGTTGATTCTCCACCCCCCCCCCCATGTTCTTCAAATGGATTAAAGAGACAAACAGTTTGTGGTATTACAGTTTCTTACCACGGCATGCAAGAAGGTTTCTTTTAAGCTGCGCGCCAGAATCGCGGCACCGCCCTCTTTTCTCCTGTCGCCATGCTCAGCTCCGTCCCACGGGACTCACTTCTCTTTCTCTCTGACTCTGAAGCCGCCATGTTGAAGAGTGTTCTTGTTCGGGCTTTACGGTGGGGAAAGCCTCGCTCCCTCTGTGCTGCTGGCTGCGTGGTGTCCTCTTCAGTTCAGCACGGAGTGTGCTGGCTGCAGACAGGAGGCTCTGCCGGCTCCCGCTGGCTCCGCCGGCTCCGCATGGAGAGGAGAGGGACCCGCCTGTCCCCAGAAGCCGCGCTGGATGGTTTTAGCTGTGAGCAGTCCATGGCTGGTTTTAGCTGCCTGCAGCTCTGGGACAGTCCCCCTCAGTGACCCAGGGTCCGTGCCGCAGCGATGGGAAAGGGGGAAAGGGGCAGTGGCCCCGGCCCGGCCCAGCGGGGCCGGGAGGCTCGGAGCCCCCCCACCTTCCAGCAGGCGAGCTCCGACCAAAAAGGGGAAGTCCCGCCTTTCCGTGCGGTTTAAATATGTAAATTGTGAGAAGCGTAATTGGTCTTAAAGACTGTCCATCAACTCAGGGTCAACCCAACACATTCCACCCCTCGCTTCTTAAAATTTACATATCCAAAAGTTACTTAAAATAGCAAAACCAGAGCTAAAAGAAAACAAATTACATAAACCTCCACCCCTAGAATTTTTTACCACTACTACAAAGCAAATTTCTTCTATTATTCTACTTAATTTTATAACTTTCTACTTGCTTTGCTTATTATTTTCTCCTAATTAATCTTCATCTCACAGCGTTCATTAATTGCCCGCATTCTCCACCATAAATGTAGCGGGTTGAGTTTGAAACCGGGCAGAAACACCAATTAAATGCAGTGGTTTTGATTCAAAATATTCATTATTTACTTATTTTCCTTCTGTGAGACAAGAATTAGGAGAAAAGCAAAGCAGGCACAAACCTTAAACAGTTGCAGTACAATGAAAGAGCTTTATTACTAACAGAATTAAAAGTAAAGAGAAAAACAACAAAACAAAATTAAAGTAAATTTCCCCCCCCCCCCCTTCTTTCCAGCACTTCTCTCCTTTTATCCAGCTCACACAAGGGATAACAGAACATGGGATGTTAGTCAGTGTTGCAGTTCTTGAAAAGTCTCTCTCTTATGCTTAAGGAAAAAAGGGTTTTCCTTCAGTTGCACGTGGTTCCCAAACTGCCACCAATAGCAGACCCGCCCGGAAACAAACAGTCTGCTATGTGTAGAACATCTCTCCCATGAAGAATTTCACAGTTCTTTCACACTACAGAACATGGGCCATCACATGGGGTTATTCATCTTTTTAAGGATAAGTTATTTTGGCCTGCACACAGAGGCTTTTCTTCGCTACAAGTCTCTAACAGCCTCTCACTGCTTCTATATAGCCTGGCATAGGCACTCTTCACAAACTTCATAGGCACACGTTGATTCTCCACCCCCCCCCCCCCATGTTCTTCAAATGGATTAAAGAGACAAACAGTTTGTGGTATTACAGTTTCTTACCACGGCATGCAAGAAGGTTTCTTTTAAGCTGCGCGCCAGAATCGCGGCACCGCCCTCTTTTCTCCTGTCGCCATGCTCAGCTCCGTCCCACGGGACTCACTTCTCTTTCTCTCTGACTCTGAAGCCGCCATGTTGAAGGGTGTTCTTGTTCAGGCTTTACGGTGGGGAAAGCCTCGCTCCCTCTGTGCTGCTGGCTGCGTGGTGTCCTCTTCAGTTCAGCACGGAGTGTGCTGGCTGCAGACAGGAGGCTCTGCCGGCTCCCGCTGGCTCCGCCGGCTCCGCATGGAGAGGAGAGGGACCCGCCTGTCCCCAGAAGCCGCGCTGGATGGGTTTAGCTGTGAGCAGTCCATGGCTGGTTTTAGCTGCCTGCAGCTCTGGGACAGTCCCCCCTCAGTGACCCAGGGTCCGTGCCGCGGCGATGGGAAAGGGGGAAAGGGGCAGTGGCCCCGGCCCGGCCCAGCGGGGCCGGGAGGCTCGGAGCCCCCTCACCTTCCAGCAGGCGAGCTCCGACCAAAAAGGGGAAGTCCCGCCTTTCCGTGCGGTTTAAATATGTAAATTGTGAGAAGCGTAATTGGTCTTAAAGACTGTCCATCAACTCAGGGTCAACCCAACACACCAGGCTGCCTGGACAGACAGGATACTTTCTCACTATTTTGGAGAAATGCTGTAATTATCTGTGCTATAAAGAAAAGGGGATGTACAAAGAGGACACCACTAGAATTTCTTCTTACTGTAATATTTTTTCAGTAGTAGTGAAGGAACCTCACACTGTTTTTTTAGAAATCCAGTCCTATAAGCACATGACAAAACTTGATTTGAAGCCAGTTTGTCTAATATAGTTGGAGATCTTTCAACTGTTCAAAATGTTACGTGATGAAGACTTAGTAGCATTTAAATTTTTCCAAAAAGTGTTTACTTGACACCTTAATCAAATATGGACCCTATTCTTCTGCTAATACCTGTTATTCTTTTTGGCATCCTAATCTTACCCATTGCTAGCTAAAATTAGTTACAAAACTGCTGTTTTCCTACTGTGACAATGAATCACATTCTCCTTGCAGGAGAAGCCAAGAAGTGAACTACTGAAAAAAGCAAAGCTGGCATTAAATTTCTTTTATTCTATTTAGTACAACATTATATTTTTCCTCTTTTTTACACTAGTCTTTACAGTAGTCATCGCAAAGCACAACATGCATCTAAGTAAGTCACAGAAGTCTAAGCTTGTCTCATGCATCAAGAATGTATTTTTGTAATGAAAAGATCTCTGGTTTGGAAATACACTTTCCTGTGCACAGATGGATTATAGACACCAGTGTGATAACTTCAAAGTCTGTAGAAAATGCTTTTAATATCTCTTCTGCTAATCATAACTGATTTGTAGATTTGCCTATGCAAATTTGTAATACTAGTGTCATCTAATTGAAGGTAAAACTTGACTGTTATTAAACATCTCATTTGTCATGTGAAACAAAGTTGCTTTTTGAGCAAAACAAAACTAAACAATCATCAAGTTTTTCAAGATTGCATTTCATTAAAATGATCCAAAATATTCTAAAGAAATATCCATCATTATCCATCATGTCATTAAGTAATGTCAGGCTGCAAGAAGTGAGTGTTTCTGTTCAGCCTGGAGTTGTATAGCATTCATCCATACTCTTCAGATCAATGTATTCCTGGTATTTTTTTTTCCAGTTGTATTATTTGCCTACCATTCCAGCTTATAATGTCTTCCAAACTACTTTTTTGGTTGCAAGCAGAACACTTTTAATACACTAAATTACTTTTTCAGAAGTATTATGTGAAAATAAGCATTGTTTAATTGTTAGTGAAACTTGCATTGTTCTACATTCACAGCTGCGCGTGAAACTTGTGTAAGTAGAGATAACATTCACATAGTATTCTATAAGATGTTACAGGAAGAAATTATGGGTATGAGACTGGCCTGTTGAAGGCATCAAAAACCAAGTTAAACATATCTAGGAGTTTGAAATGGCAACAGATGAGATTAGGGTAGAAATACACATATTGCTCCAAGTAGGGATTTACTGTATTACTAGTCTGACTGTTTGGGATAATGAAGTAGTTTTCTATCCTTGAATTGGAAGTCCTGAGTTTTTAACACTCTCTTTTCAGGAAAAAATGTATCTAAGATGACTATTGTGTGATCATTATTCTAATTTTTATTTATATATAGGAGTGAAGTGCTTACAAATCATTAAGGCTTCTAAATTTTAAGTCTTTGTTGTTAACTTGATATCTAATGCAAAATCCTAAATATAAGGTTCAACCTAAAGATAACAGTTCAAGCTAAAATCTAAAAATTTAAAATCTTTTTCAATCTTCCAGCATTTACTGCCCCCACCTGCCATGATTGAAGAACCAGAACCGACTCAAACTGAAGAGACTGAAGTTGAAGGTGAAGGTCAGGGCATGCAGGAAGATGCAGAAGAAGGAAATGAAGTAGTGGAAGAAATGATGAAGGAAGGAGAATTGAATGTGGATGAAATGGATGAACATCGAAAAATGCCAGAACACCCTGGAAGAGACAGTGATAGTGGAGACAGTGAACCTGAGAATGAGACTGAAAAGTGATTGATGGAATCCTTGTCCTTAATGCCTTTTGGAAGATTGACAGGGAAGAGAGCAGTTAGAAAAATAATTGCTATTTTTACATTGACTTTCATTAAATGGTTGCCTGTGTAGTGGGACCTGTTCAGTATATTTTTCACTGAGTACTTTGTGGACAAGCAAGATGGCTGGCAAATATTCTGCTGAGTTCTTGTCACTACTGGTAATGCAATTTTTTTAATGGCCTCAAATTATATGCATTTTCCTTTTTATAAGTTGTTCAGTAAAGATGCTTTTTGTACCAGTTTTGAGTATTTGACTCTTAATTCAGTCACCCATTAAACCTCACTAAGTGTATTCAATATTAGTCAGACATGCTTTATAGTTTCCTTAGTATTTTGCCATGGAGAATTCCTTATGCAGAGCTGTGCTTGTATATGCTGAGATGGTATTTTAGGCATAGGCTCAAGTTCATTAAGATACTTGATTGTATGTCTGAGAAATGTGAATTGTCATCGGACTCTGAAGTATTCAGAAGCTTTATTGAATTTTGACCTTAGTGGGTTCTCAGAATTTCAAAGGCCCAGGTACTTGTAGCAATTTCTCATTGTTGACTTCTGATGCTGTTTTTAATTTATTATTCTTTACAGCAGAAGGAAGGATGCAACTTCTCAACAGCATTGAGTTCTAAATTAGTGTTTAGAAATAAATTTCTTTTGCTTGAAGAAGACTCAATAATTGCCTAGGCTAAAGCCACATAAGGAAGAAAACTCAAAGCAGTTCCCTGAATGCAGGATATGCAAAACATACAGTATTGATATTAATGACATAATGGTTGAGTGGGTTCTTTTTAGGGTAACTTCTGAGTGTATGCATTTCATAAAGTGATCAGAGAAAGGATTTTTCCCTGATTCGTTGTGAATACTTGCCATCATGGCAAATTAGTCAGTGGTTTAACGAGACTTAGGAATTTCCAAGTAGATTTTCAAGCACGGCAATAGCCATAGGAACACCTTCTTTGCTGGCAAAGAGAAAACTCTTGGATTTCAAGTGTTACTGTTGTGAAGCTGCCAGATGGACTTGCTAGAATGATTAGATAATAATTAACTTCCAAGCTTTTTTAACAGCATTGAAGTTTGTTATTTTTATTAATATTTTTTAAGTATAATACAGGAAAAAAGAGTATCAAGTTAAATGTATGCCAAGCTCCATGAAATGCATCTATTGCATACCAGTCTGCGCATGCTGGGATCTCATCTGCCCCTCCCCTTGAAATCATTCTCCCCTCTCTCAGTTAGAGGGGAGCTCAGGAGTAGCAAATCTAAGTACTTACCTTCAGTACACGATGTTCTTTTATGTTTTTCCTTTGCTGAAATGAAGTTTTCTCAAACAAGAAACTAATTCTTTGTGCAGAATTTGTGTTCTATGTGTGTTTTGATTTAAGGGAGTGCACTGTTTATTACTGAATCGCCTGCCTTGGAGGAACGAATTGTATTGAACGTATGGGTATTAAGTTTCATGCAGTAACAGTCATGTGTTCATGCAGAATTGAATAATAGCCTTCAGGCCACAAGCAACTAGCTCAGCTGAGGGTTGTCATCTTTGTTTTCCAGCTAATTTTCTATAAATATTGAGTCTGACAATCATTTACTTGCTTTAGTACTTTAGGAATTTGAAAAGGATTCTCCAGTTGTTTTTTGGTTTTTTTTTTTTTTTCTATAATGGATAATTTAACTGACAGAGATTCTATAAAAATTTAGGACAGAATGACTCTTAACAAGCACTCGAAGCTGAAAGGGGCTTTTTGAGTTGTGCAGTTTGCAGTGAACAGTGCCCACGCCTGGCTGTGTGATGCTGTGCTCTGTGTGCAGGCCCCAGCTGTGTCTGGTCACTTTGGCTCAGTTCTTGTAGAGCAGCAGCCAAGTATAGACTTGTCCTAGATATACCTCAGTGTTGCCCTAAAATCTTGCATGGAGTTGAAATGGAGATTGTTTCTGGCTCAAGTGCAGGAAGAGGCAATTGAGCTGCAAACAATTGTAAAAGCTTGAACCCCTTTAATATGCAGCTTTCTGAGGCACCAAGCACCACATGTAAAAAAAGTGGAAGGTTTTGTTGAGGTAACTTGAGCAGAGCAGGTCATTCATTGTCCATAAGGCCATCTTCCACCTGTTAAACTTGACTTTTTTCAGAAACATGGTGGTAGGAGAATACATTTTCAGGAATTTGGGAAATGTGTCTTCATTCCAGCAGTGGTTGGAAAGTTCTTGAGGCTTTGATTTGGAGTGTGAGGTTGGGTTTGGGGCCTTTTATTTCCAAAGCTTTTTAGTTCTGTTTTTAATTTTTGATAAAGGATGATCTTTGTCTTTTCCACCAAAATAGTTTTTTATGATCAACTGACATTTTCTTTCAAGAAAGAGTAGGTGGGAGAAGCGGAGTCTAAAACTGTAATTTTGATTTATGTGGTTTGTTTTCCAATGGCAGTATTTGCTTAGGATTTATCATCTCTATTGTAGTGAACAACAATATCCAGTTGTTAAACGAAATGTATTGAATTTTTTTTAAATGCACACAAATTTAATTACTTTAAAAAGACAAGAGTCTTTAAATTAAATGAATCATTGTTAAAATAGCTTTTTAAAAATTTGTTTTAAATATTATTGCAAAGAATTATTATAGCAGTGCATGAAAACCTAGTGAACAAAATTAAAATCTTTCTGAGGACAAGGTCCTCTAAAGGTATGAACTGGAGGAAAATATATAAAATTGCTTTATTTTATTGTTCCAAAGCTGTATAATAGGAGATCTGTTTGGGACATTTGAGTGGTTTTTCTTCATATTTATTTAGGCAACCCTTACATGAATTGCCTCATTTTCCTCTTACACTGAGCCTGTAAAACAACTTAGTTACTACTTTCCAGACTTGCTTAGAGACTGGGTTAGAAACAGCTCAACCCTTGGATGCTGATGTAGTGCTAATGTAAAAATGATACTGTAAGGCAATGTCCTGTTCATTTCTGTAATAGCCAGAAAAAGGCAGGTAAAGAGCAATTTACTTTGGGTTCTGTCATCCATACACAGCTGAGATAATGCTATATAAATACAGGCTGTTTTCCACCTGTGACTAAAATAATGCTGTAAGTGCAGGTTTTGGTGTTTTCAAAGCAAATGCCTTGGTAAGACTCTCAGAGCATGGTTTGCTTTTGCTTTAGTCTGTATGGACTTTGAAAAGGCTTGGCAAAGGTGGTGGGTCAGTCAGGACTAAAACACTCAGGAGCAATTTTGCCAAGGGGAAAAGAAGGGACAAGCTGGACGTCTCAGTAAGCAGTTTGCAATAATAAATGTAAGACATACAATACATATACTCTATAATATTAAATATGATAATATATAATAAGCTTCTAAAGATAAGGCTGTTACTTTTTGCTAACCTACATTGTATTAGCTTTAGTAGTGAGTCCCGAGTACCTGCTGTGTGTTTATTAAGGTAGGACCTAACTGCCTTTCAGAGGGGAAGCAAGTGCTGGCAGTTTCCCTTCCCTGTTGGAATGGACCTTGCCGTTTCCAGGAATGTAAAAGGCTATGAATCCTGAAGAAAAGTATTCTCACGAGGAATAGAAGTTTTTTTTAACAGAATGGCTTTGCTGACAGGACAAGAGAGACCAGTTTTCTGAAATCACTGAATTCTTTTAAAAGAAGACCTAGAGGTGGTGATGGTCACATGCTGGATAAACATGGTGACGTACAATTCTATTGAAACAAGAAGTAGGTAACACTTGAAATCTTGTATCAACCAAACAAAAGTGAATGTCCTGGTTGACAAATGAATCACAGCCCACAGCAGTCAAGATGCTGTGAGTGCTGTAAAGATATATGACAGCATAGTTTCCTTTGCCAAACATGGTAATCCTCTCAGGAGAGACAATCAGTCAAAAATGAATGTTTTTGTGGGAGTTTTGGAAGCTTTTTATGGCCCCTAGTGCTTCCTTTGCTATCTGGTTTCTCGAGTGTATTTCTTTTACAATCCTTTTTCTCAAAGTATTGGTTGCTTAGGTACCTGTCAGAAAAGCCCAGTAACAGTGTAATGTTCATATGCTATAATACTTTCAAAGAATGCTGTTACCTTTGCAAATTGCAAAAGAACGCTCTTGAAAGGCTTTCAGCTAAGTGTCCTCTGTAAGTCTGTGTATTTTCCTAAGTTTTTGGGAGACACCTGAAAAAGTACAGTACTCAAACTTCCAAAGCTTGCAAACATGAGCATCTACAAAATTGCTACACTGAAGAGAATAGAGAGAGAAACTATAATAGCAGTTACTCCCTCTCAATTTCTAAATAGTAGTATTTCAGACTAAACACTGCTACAGTAATGAGAAAGTGATTTTTTTCCCCACTCTTACAGTAGGTAACAAGGGCAGATCATCTCTCTGGGCCTTGCTCTGGCAGGGCTTTAGCTTAATCTAACCAATATAAGTGATACTGTAATATGTTGCTATTAAGAGAGTGTGTTCCATTTAGCTTCCATTATGATTTTCACTCACCTTGAAAAAGGATCAAGGGCAAGGATATTTGAATCAAGTAATAGCACTAATTAAGTGTAATACAGAGTAGTCTGTTGCTGTACCACTATATCTGGAAAACAAGATTCAAAAAGAAGCTGAAGAGGAGTCGTTTCAGCTAAGAACAACAGCTAAGTTGTTTCAGGTAAGAAACCTTCCAGAGTTCAGGCATTATCTTTCTGCTTTAGAAGCACTATCAGAATAGAGTGTGTTTCTGTACGAGTATGTTTTAAGAAAATGTAGATGCAAACAAAAAGTTGAGCCAGCTGCTGACAATTACAATGTTCATCTGTAGATGTCAGTGAAAAAGTTACATACAGGAGCAGTGCATGTTTGCTTAATCAAACATTAGAATTTTGTGATTCTAGAGAACAGCATAAAAGAAGCAAGCTGGATTGCCAAATAAGGTTCAGGCATACATCAGTCCTGGCACCATTTGCAGGAGATAAAAAGAAGCCGCCCTTACTGCATTTATCAAGTGTGAATTCCTAAATTGCTGCAACCCACTGTAAGAGAAGCCCTGCTACGCATCTAGAGACGCTTCAGCATCCTGCTATGCTAGTCTGACATCTCTTGTGTGTCAAGAGCACTTATTTTTAGATGGGACAGTCATTAGGGACAGAACGTATCTTTACTACTGTAAAGGAAGAAAGGAAGTAGTTCAGGGGCAGCAGAAGTGGATAGGGAGAAGCTCAGTATACAGGCACAAAGATTGTGTTTCTGACCACAAGCCACAGCAGTTTGGGCTTGCCCTATTTTTTCAGAGTGATTTTTGGCAGGAGCAGTCATGTCCTATTGGGCAATACCCTGTTTTCTAAAATGAGACCGTGTTTTGCGAGCTGAGTCAGAGGGGGGAGAAATCGACTCACCAATAATCCTCTGCTGAGGACACATACAGGAACATTGAAACAGGACTAACTGGGATGAAGAAAAGTCCAGCTGTGGAAAGGTTGTGTTGCTCTCGGTCACTGACAACCCCTGTGATCAGAGTTACATAAAAAACTGCTGTATTGTAATATATGCAATGTAATGTATGATCTAAGTTTGAAGAGAACTCATGCAAATCCAAATATTGCCTCTGTATAGCTCTGAATTAAACCTAATAATGACTAAATTTAAGATGAGAAGAGAGAATGGTTTTGTATATGAGAAAGATATACTGAAAATTACTAGTCTTTGATTGATTAAAATATTTACTGAAACTAAGTCTCTATTAGGAGTTTGTGGTTTCATACAGATTCTAGAGGAGAATGCTACATATTCACCTTCAAGAAAATTTTGAGTTCTTATTTTGCAGACTGTTTTTTTACTGATAGCCTACTGTGTACTGATCTGGATTTTCTCACCTCTGTTAATGTGTAGTAGTGAAAAATCTGCAGAGCAAGGCCAGAACCCATGACATCCAGTTCAATTCTGTATTATAACTTTGTATCTAAACTGTTGCAACAGATGCAATTTACATAAGCTTTAAGTTATGAACTATGGGTTTTCAAACAGAAAATAAATTACATTATTTGAAACTTCTGTGCAATATTGTTTTAGAAAATAATGTGATTGTAGACGTGATGACAATTTTCCCAAAGCAATGCTTTTCCCAAAATGTTACACTAATGTTGCAATTTGTTGGTTGCTTATTTAAAAACAAGCAACAAATAAAAACTGTTCAAGCACTTGCCTTTAGTAATGTACTTTTCCCTTACATGAATTATACATTTTTAGGAAGTCAAGGGATGAAATAGAAAGTAAAAGGTGAAGTATTAAACACCAAAACCAAACAAAAAAGAATCAAAAAAACCCCACCCACACCAAAAAAAACACCCCAACATATTTGATTGTTTAAAATTTCTATTGTTTTGTTTTGTTTGTTGAACCAATTGGCACTGAAAGGAATTTAAAATTTGGAGTTTCACAGAAAACGAAAACATGAAACTGTGACCAGCTCTGATCAAATATTTGGATGTTGAACCATTCCTACGCTACCACTTGAGTTCCAGTTTTGAAAACTGACCAACCTCTATGCAGAAGTGGCTGATTCACTATAATCTTCATAAACTTCAAGCTATTGGAATTGTCCTCAATGCCCTGCTTCCCTGTCCTGGTAAAAGATGTAGTATCATACTCTTTCTTTCCTTATCCAGACTGTCCATGTCTCAGGCACCTGCTAGTTTTACTCAGAGCTAAGAAATGCTAAGAAATTTTCACAGGCTCAGTTCTTTATCTCATTTGATCTCTAATGTTCTATGAACTAATCTTGCTCCTGCATACACAGATACTTCAGTGATGGGACAGTTGTCCTAGATTGCTCCCTGCTCCTGCAGTGTTCACCCACTGGCGTTCTGTCAGTCTGAGCTGCGTAATGAGATGAGACACTGAGGACAGCTGCTGCTCCTGACTCATCTTGGTGCTCAGTACCTTCCTGTAACTCTGAGCTGAAACAATCATTATAAATTGGAAACAAATACTGAGCAAACACAGCAGGTACAATATTTTAAATTTTATCTACTGAAACACAAATATCAGTGGAAGTACACATGCATGCCCTGTATAGAGGTAAATTTATATCAAGCTGATTCTAAAGAGAATCTCTTACTATAGTAACAAATGTGCTTAGTTTTGTCAGTATGAAGCCTGAGATTTTATATAAATATAAGGTAAAGCCCATTTTGTAAATTATTATTTTAAACCAGGTTTTTGATATTATTTCATTATAAGGAACTATGAGTGAATATGTACCCATGCTTTCTTTCTATGTAAATATGCAAAAAGCCTTTCAATTTAAAGAACATAAAAGGGTTTGTCCTGAAAATTTAAAGTTATTATGTTTGGATTTATTTTATTACATTTAGAAATGATGCCTTACAGTGTTCCAAAATGAATACAGTGGAATAAAGGGCCAGTGCAATTTATTGTTATTGCTAATGCTACTGTACCATGAAAGAGGACATGTGGAGAAGGCAATCCCTCTTTTATATTTCTGAATTCTGCAAGCACAGGAGAGTACTAGAGGAAAGCACGTTTCACCCAAGCTAATGAGGGTTTGGGCCAAGAGTATTTATCTTGATTCTCCTAGACCTTAGCTAAAGATGCTAAATACACACATATATAAATTTGTCCTAAAAATTGCTACCCAAAATTTTGTGTAAAGGATTGCATGACTGCAATTAACTGGGAGCTGGGAGGCAATAGGTCTAAACTGGTGAGACCATTAGATTAGAGGTGCATAATATGCCATGAGCATAGTGTGAGGAGATACTCAGTAATGTGTAGCAGTAAGCTAAATATGTACCTTAGTGGTTTAGCTTCAATTTGTGACTGTAACAACAGCTTCATGTTTCCTGTGGCAAGATCTTTTAAATGAGCTATAAATACATCTGCTTCGATAAAATATTTTCCCAGTTGACCCCTGTCTCCACCTTAAGCTACCTTTCTCCTTTGAGAAGCGAGGGAGGCAACTGTGTTTGTGACTGTTCTCACACTAATGCCTGCAGAGCCAAGCTCTCTTCCTCAAGTCAACCAGAAAAGCCTTAGCGGGAATCTTCCCCTACCCTCTGCCTTTTGCCTCAGTTTGCTGTTGTCAGGAACTTCTCAGCTTGGAAACTTTGCTGAATTAGTTTTGCAGCTTTTTTCAGTCTAGATATGGCCACATTCAACACACAGTTGAAGGGAAAGACATAAGCTTCACTTGCATTTGGGAGAGCAAGATGAGCCTCTGAGAAATTATCATAAAAAAGAATGGATGTGCTCAAGACAAGGAACAATTACTCATAACAGTCTTTTGGGTAATTCTGATAAAAGACTTGAATGTGTCCATAATGTTTTCATTAAATTTTTTGGACTATCACCATTTCAGATACCCTTTAAAATCTACTTAAAATAGGGAAGTCCCTCACCCAATGGAACAAGAAAAGACTGTACTTTCTTGTCTTGTTCTAGCTTGGAGCCAGATTTGGGACATCTTGAATATGTTCATAACTGAGATATGTGAAGACAGATTTAATTAGTTATTTAACTAGTTTGTTTAGGAAAGGAAATCAGAAATTAAACACTACTATGCAATATTATTTCTGCAGGTACATGTTCAGAGTGAAGATTTTGTTTGTTTGCTACTGGAAGAAACAAACCAAACCGTTTCCAAGTAACGTTAAGGGCCTGTTCAGCAAATATGAGACTGAAGATATAGTGACACTATTTTGCTATGTCCTGTGCAGTTTCTTAATTTGAATTTGTTCTTTTGCTTAAGTTAACTGTGTGTTTAAAATTTCAGCTGGCAAGCTGTCAGGCCTGCCAGCAGCATTATAACTGTGAATATCATGATATCCATATACTTAAATTTTAAACCAAAATATTTGTTTAGCAACTTCTGTGATGAAATACATTTATGAAAAAAACCCCACTTTTTTATATACACTGTGAAAAAAAAAGTTGTCGTTCAAATCAACATATATTTACACTGACTGTAAGATGTTTTGTTAAACTAAATGCTCAACTCATTTTGTGGCAGAGACTTTGAGATATCTCCACAAGAAGAAAGTTACTTAGAATACCTTACAGCATTTCATTCTGATGTGATTTAATATAGTGTAAGTGGATTTTAACAAAATTTTCTGAAGCACAAACATGGTTGAATTATAAAAAGCTGTCTATACAACAGCATTTGTTAAATGCCTTTTAAAAAATTACCAAATGCACCAACAGAAATACACACTGAACATTCCCTGGAAATCATAGACTGTTCCTGTCATCTTGCAAAATGATGGCAAAGACAAAATTAAGGCAATTGGAGGACTTGAGGAAGTGCTTGTATAATGACTATAAGCAGAAACTTTTGCATAGAGGTTTTGGGACACGTTTTCCTCCCTATTTGTTTGTTTCCTGTTTCTTTGGTATGCCTGTACCAAAATCACAGAATCACAGAATATTTTGGGTTGAAAGGGACCCACAAGGATCATAGAGTCCAGCTCCTGGCCCTGCACAGCACCATCCCCAAGGGTCACAGCATGTGCCCGAGAGCACTGTCCAAACGCTTCTTGAACTCTGTCAGGCTGGTGCTGTGACCACTGCCCTGGGGAGCCTGTTCCAGTGCCCAAATACCCTCTGAGTGAGGAACTTTTTACTGATATTGAGTCTAAACCTCCCCTGACCCAGCTTCATGCCATATGAATGACATGAAGAATACACTCTTTCCCAGTGGTCACAGTGGAGTTTTCCGTAAGATCACTGCAAAACTTTTCTAGCCCTCCTTATTTTTCTATTCCTGTCATGGAAGGAATGGAGGGACTGATTTTTAATATATTCAGGTGTGCCATGTGTCTCCTCCAAAAGTTTTCACTAATCAAAACATGACATGTACATGCATTTGTGTCAATCTTTAGTTTCCGTGCCTCATGTTTTCTGTAGCTGAGATCAGAAGAAACTTCCTGTATTCACTAAAAGGCATCTGCCAAACCATGGCTGAGGCTAGAAGCAGCATCTTCAGCTCTTCAGAACAGGTGACATACAAGGTCTTACCAGAGCAGCCAACAATACCTCTTGGTTTGCGCAGTGGCCTGGCCACCAGTTGGGATTCTATGAGCCAGCGCAAAGATATTTCTGCCGTGGTTGCAGGTTTACAGGCGTGAGTGTTGGGGAATGTCAGGCTTAGGAGTGCCTCAGTTCCCAAGAGACATTTGCTGTCTACAGAAATCCCTCCATTCCTTGCAGCCCACCTGAGGCAGGAGCCACTTAATGAGACCACATCTGTTGCTGTGGGCATGACCGTGTTTTGGCCGCAGTGTGGTTGATTGTGTTCAGGTGACACAGGAGGAGACCAGCTGATGTCGAACATCTTATTCACCTTGGTTTCCTGCTTCGGTGAGTGCCCACTGGAGGAAATCTGATCATTTAAAAAGCCATAAGGGTGTGCTGTAAAGGCAAGGAAGGCTGTTTTCCATGTATTTTTCTGCTTTCATTCATAACTGAAAAATTTGTGTACTTTACAGTGTGATCTCATAAAGCAGTAAAAATTCAGCTAGTTAATTCACACTTTCCTCTTCTTGAGCCCTTCTCTGATCTGTTTTCATTAACAGTCCATGAGTAACACTCCCTAGGCAAAGCTATACTGTTCAAGAAAACATTATTTCTGGTCATACTTTAAATGCTTTGTAAACAGAACTTGTCTGAAGAAATGGAATGTAAATGTTGCCCATACACCCAGAGTTACTGTTATTTTTCATGTCATTGTTTACTCTGTCATGACTTTAAAGAGGTGCCTCCTGTGCATTGTTCATGAATTTCATTAAAGCCTGAATTTGACTAAACTGTTTAAGTCAATAATACTGTACCACATCCAGTGATCTCTCATTAGGCTGAGTAATACTGCTTTTTACTACCCCACCTCTTGCTTCTCTTTCTCTCTCCTTGATGTTTAACCCCTTTCACCTCATATATATAGCTAGTTAACAGCAGTCATCTGATAAACAAGAGTGCATAGAATTCTTGGGTTCTAATTTTCAAAGAATGTCCTAAGCAGTTTGTATTTTTACGGCAAAATCTCAATTATGAACTATTAAAAATGAAACATTGAGAAATGTCTCAGTATTTTAGATACTATAATTTGTTTTTCCATTACATACTTTTTCTAGGTTTACTTAGTTGTTGGACCTCTCCCAAGACCATCAGAAAACAGCAGGTTGTGTTTCCAATTGTGTGGTGTTACCATACTTATAAATATATCTGCAATTTTCCAGTCTGCTGAAAGAATGAGCAAGGCAGAAATAAAATACTCTGACAGCTCACAACACATCTCAGTCATTGGGGAGATAGTTGTTAATAGTCTTGGTGGATAATAGGCTTGATGGATCTGTTAAATAAAGCACATAGTCTCAAAGCTCATCACAGGGAGTAGGTGATAATGAAAAGAACCAGCAGATATGTAAACTCAATTAACCTACTACTAGTTGTGTGCAACCAATTCCTCACTAAGCTAGAAAACAAGCAGTGTTGTCAACCTGAGATACTCTGCAGCTTTATGGACTAGCCATAGTCTGATTCTTGGGATTTTATTAATGTATCATATTTCAGTGGTATTATCTTCCAAACATTAATTTTATTCTTCATCTATAGCCATATTTTATCATGCATTGAAGGGACACTGAAATTTATCTCTGTAGATCTGTGTTAAAAGTTTGCATCTAAGTTGTTCTATTCTAGAGTGCTACTCATTAAAGTGAATCTGGTATTTTTCTTTCTTTGTCAGGAAGAAACCCCAGAAGGCATCTGACTTGGTATTTTTAAAATTAGACTTTTGTTAAATAAAAGAGGAAACAGATCTTTCTTGGCTGAAAATCTTTCTCTCCCTCCCTCAAAAAAATATTCAAACAAAAGAATTCTATCTATATATATATCTATATCCACTTGCAGTCAAAATTAACCCTTCTTTTCCGTGTCAGTGGATTCAGATGGCAGACTGCAACTGCTTAGTGTGGAGATTATTTTGCCTCACTGTGCTGGTGTTTCTTGGCTGGCCCATAGGCATAGCCTTGTGTGCCCTCCACGGATTCCTTTCTCCTCTCACAGCTTTAATAGGACCTGTTGAATTAAGTGAAGTGTTGCTGAAGGGTGCGTGTCTGGGGAGGCAGCATGCTCAGAATGCATGCAATGGCAAGCTCCTGTGCTAGGCAATGGAGACAGTTCTGCATCAGACAAGCCTTCAGCTGTAGGCTGTTTGATTTCATCATTTACTCTGCTAATCCCTGCTTTTCAGGTTTAAACAACCTTTTCTCCATCTTTAACTGTGTGAGTTTCTCTTGAACATGTCACAGAAACCCTAACAATCCAGAGGTTTGTCTCCTAAAATACACAAAGGAAGTTATTGTTTTGAAAATGAGTAATGATACCTTGTACTTGGAGAAGGTAGCTTACTTGGAAAAGGTATATATGTATGCATTTATCAGGTTTTGAACTTAGTGTCAAAACCTAATTAGTTAGAAAAGATTGAAAACAGGAGGATAGAGCAGCCAAGGTTATCGTGAGGAGATAGACTTGAATGTAAGTGAGAATGAGGTTATAGGGCTGATGAGATGTTGTTGAAAGACTTAAGGAAAACAATGCACCCAGGAATGATACTTGTCTCCAACATGGTTGTGGAAACTTGTTACTCCTGTGATGGTAATATTGGTGAAAGTAAAGACACCAGCTTTGCTGGGGAAAAAGCGTTATGATGCTATATGATGTCACTTCTGAATTTCAGCTTCCTTTTTTTAGGCTCCCTGAAACCTTTGTGCAAAGACAGTTCAGTGAAAGTATATCATGCTTGCAAAGTCAAGAACCCAAATTCAGGAATGTTTCTCTTTCAGTTACTGATTAAGTAGGAGTTAAATGACTGCATATGTTTTCTTCAGCAGGGACATGCTATGGGTGTGATGCTTTGGACTTTAATTTTAATCAAATATATTCCAGAGCTTTTCATATGTGGAGATTAATGTATCATCTTGTTCTTCAGGACCCTTGGAAAACTCTGTGAAGAAGAAAGTTACAGCAAAATGCATGAGGAAACCAGAGTCCACCTTCTCCAGCCTACAGTTTAGAGAACCATCTCCAAGGCCAGTTTACAGAATTTATGTAATGCAATTACTTGTTAAGTACTGAAAGGGAAGGATAGAGAAACAACCTCCAGTATCTCTCATTAGCTCTGTTTGAGGATGCACCTAATCATTAGGGCATAGTGAGAGATTCAATCCTGTGTATAGCTACCCATAGTTACTCTTGTAATAGCCTCTGCCTAGAACTACCTTGAACTTGGTTCTGAGAAGTAGTGATACCTATTTCTACCTCAGTAGGAACACAAAAGCATTACATATGCTGTTTATGAATAAGCTTCTGCAATTAAAATTGGAAATTTTGGAAAATAAAGTTGGCCATAATTGATGCATTTTTGAGACTTTAGAAAGTGGTTTCAGGCTGTGAATCCAGACTGGCAAAAAAGAGCATCTAATCTTTGAAGATGAATGGCTTCTCAGAAATGCCCTTGTCGTCATTTAGCCTCAACCTTCAAGCATCATCTTATGCTGAATTGGGTGATGATACACAGGAGAAATTTAATATTTTAGAGGATAGGATCAGAGAAAACACAATGCTGACTTAGGTGATTCACTGGGAGTTTTTCTGCTGATTCTGTTCTCTGAAACATTTAACTTCCCCTGTGTATTAACATGAGAGCTGTGAATTCTGCTAGGGCAGAGCAGACAGATAGACATTAAACATTCATCTACCATTCATGTTAATACAAAAGGTGGAAATATGAGATTTAGATTGGGCACAGTACACGTTATTGATATTAAAAATAAGAGAAATAAATGTACCCAAACTCAAACCCTAAACTTAGTATGAGGCTCATGTGATGGATTCCCTGTAGGCTGGCTTCTAAGTGCTGGAATAAAAGCATATTTTTGTTTAACTTATTTAGCACAGACAGAATGACTTGGATAGTTTCTCTTTTCTCCCTGTTTTATAGCTCCACAGTAATGAAACAGAATTGAGAAAAACCTCTGAAAAATCGGATTTTTTTGTTGAAAGCTGATTTTGAAGTATCTGTACAAGGTTACTTTTTGTTCTGCATAGAAATGCACTTTCTAAAAATCTATGTTGTAATTAGATTACTTTCTCAATCATAAATGTTACTGCATGACTTCCAACAGTGATTGTACTTACTGGTAAAATGGAGCCTTTAATGTACAGATATTTTCAAGTTGCTGCTCAAGCCTAGCAGGTACATTCTGGGACTACTGGACCATTAGCTGGTTGGCTCTTCATGTCACTTCTGTTACACATCCAGTTACACATCCACAGGGTACCAACGTGTCAAGGCTGTGTCTGTGGTGCCGAGTCCCAGGAGGATTTGTGAGAAGTACACTGGGAATAAGAATGTTGAGGGATCCCTATGAGCACCTCTTTAATTTGCTCTTCTCTCCCATCTCTCTCAAATTAAAAATTAGTAGGCAATTGCTTAAATCCTTTTGGATTGCAATGACGCTTGGAACCCACCAATCAAGACAGATGTGGATGTCTGTCAGAATAGCCTCCATTCTTTTCTCTTTGCTTTCACTGTTATTGTGCTATCCATCTTTATTCTCTTTAACTCTTTCCTCAATTTTTTCCTATTTTTGCCTGGTTTTTGTTTAGTTCATCAAAATTTGCACCATATTTTTCTTTCCTGTAAGATTTTTGATAACTTTTTTTAATTCAAGGTTTTGTTAATTGATTTTATTTTCCTTCATGATGTTTTCTACCTTCTCTGTTACACGCTTTGCTTTGTTAAAGTCCCTTTTATATTTATAAAGCTGCTTTTATGTTTGACATAACAGTTGTAGAATTCCTTGTGCTGAGTATATCATAAGGGGTTGTTGCATTTTGTTTTGTGGTGTTGTGTTTTGGTTGTTCGTTGTGTTGCGTTTTGGATCACAGTCTGTTAAGCTTTATTAAGTTTACTTGTTCAGCCATCCTTGATCAGATTTTGGACTTCATCCTATTGTTTATTATTTCCTTGTTGGAATAGGCCTCCAGCATTAAATGTTCTAGGCTGGTGGTCTCCAAACTTTTTTGATTGCACATCTCTGTCAGTAATAATTTTGGAATAGGCACACCCAATCTTTGTATATTTATTAATGTATAACTTACGTATGAATGCTACTGTAATAACACATTCTGTACACTATAAAACATAAAAAGACAAAATTAGAAAGTGAACGAGATAAAGTTGAAACAAACACAATTTTTAAAACATTTTTTGATTTTATCTATTAATGGTACAAAGAATATTTTCCTCCTGCACTCCAGTGGATTTTCTTGTGCATCCCGTTGGGTCCTTGCATCCCACTAGGACCCCACAGTTCTAGATATTCCAAAAACAAGCATTGGTAGCCCCCAACACACTTCTTCCAAAGAGCACCTAAGTTCATAAGTGTTCTTAGTTTCTTGTTGTTTCTTCCATAACTGATAAAGGAGGCAGAGTTTGTTACAGCTCCAGAGTAGTTAGAGCAGCAGTAGCTAGTTGAAACAATAATTCCTCTTCATTCATCTTCCTCTTCTCCACTTTTTTACCTTTCTTTTGTGGTTTTTGTCCATCCTTTTAAAGTAAACAATAAAATACATTTACAAGCCAATCACCCTCTTACACAAGCTCATTTGCAATTCTGCTACTAGATTAGAAATACTGTTGTGTTCTAAACCAGTCCATGCTTGCTTCATTACTAGGGGTTTGACAAAACTCCTTTTAACCTCAGTCTGGCAGAACTTCTTAAACAGTTCTGTGCTAGTATTAGAAACTCTTTAGCTCTGCATTATTAGTGTGTAATTCTACAGGGAGAAATTATCTCTCTTTGACTATGGAAGGGCTTTATTCTGAATGATGCGAGGTACTTTAGGATGAGTAGCACCACTGCTCTTTTTTACCAATATTCTTCTGCTCTTTAATGACAGAAAGACAAAAAAAAACCCAACTAGAATCACCTACAATGTACCTAAAGGCCATTACTAAACAAGCAGTGTTTTTGTAATTCTTCATTTTCTTGTAAGAGTAATGACGCATGAAAATAAATAATTGATGGAACCTGAAGCATAATTATGCTACACCTGAAAATTCAAATGAATTTGTATTACAAATAAAAGTCCATTCGAAGTCATGAGGAGCAACCTGAAAAGCAATAACCTCATGTTTAACTTTACTGAAATATTACTTGCAGACATATCTACCCAGCATTTACCTTTTGTAACATTCTTTTCCCTAACTCAAATTTCTGGGATGCTATGTAGAACCAGGATCATTTCTTCCTTTAGTTTTCTGTTTAGAGTTCACCTATCTCACATGATTGCTTCCATGCTAAGTAATTAATCTTCTATGATATCATATTGGTTGTTTTGGCAGTGGTGACATTTTTATATCCCATGACATTCTCCCAACAGTTCCAGAAGCAGGGGGTAAACCAAGAATATATGTTAAGCTGTAATTTTCAAACCCCTTATGTTTCGGGGCTCAAGATTTTTTTTTTCTTTTCATTTGAATACTGCAGAGATAATTTTCCTAAAGGTAAAGCCTCCAGTATTTAATTTCCTTTTTATTAATAATTGAACTCGGAATCTTACTCCTCTTTGGCTTCAGGTGGGTATAACTGCTGAAACCAGCAGAACTTTCCAGGGCTTTCAAGCAGATCAGCTTGGAAAATGTGGCTGAGCAAAAGAATTTCTTAATATTGACAGCTATTTGATCATGCAAAAGTCATCTGTAAAATTCCATGCCCCAAAACACTAGTAGGAATGGGGGATAATTAGAAAATTTGAGGACTATAGGACTGATGTTTAAAACACTGGAGTGGTACTTCTAAAAAGAATTTTTCTTTTTCAGATTGATCAACTATTTCCTGTTTATCAGTAAGTCATTTAACCTGTACCTCATTGCCTTATGCATAAAAGCCTCACAGGAACTATGGGAGTTTAAAATTCACTAAGAAGCGTGAACATCTTAGCTGTATCAAACTGGAAGACCTCTGAAGATCCAGAAAACTACTAGCTTTAGGACAGAGGCAGGGTGTTAGCTAACCCAAGACCGTAACTACAGTGCATATTCTGTCTTTTTCTCTTAATGTTCAGGCTTTGAGACCTCACTTAGTTTGTATGCTTCTTAGCTTGTATGCTTCCAGGCCAACTGATTGAATTTTCAGGATATATTTAGACATGATATTTTAAATATTCATCCTATTATTTATTTAATCTTGAATTTATTTTATGCTTGTACAGAAATTCATCTTCTTCCTGGTGTTATAGAAATTGACTCCACAAAATAATATGTCAGTCACTTAGTTCAATATGAATAGTCCAGTTTCTGCTGGGGTTTGGACTCCTTTGAAGGTGACAACCTAAATTAACAGTTTTGTAGGGTACACAATGATTCATAATTAATGGCCAGAGTAAATATGCTAGTTATAGTTCTACCAAATAAATATTTCTTCATCCTTGGGCATTTATGCCTTCTATTTAACTATAAATAGTTGTTGTGTCTTTCTTAATTTGATAGGAGAACAATATACATAGACAACTCTTCTTGGGCTTATTCCAAAGCCTAAAAATTCAATGAGAGTTCATTAAGAATTTTGGTGCAGTTTGTATGAACTCCTTAAGCTTTCTTCTGAAGATTTTCTCTCAAACATATCACGTTTCCGAATTTGCTGTAGTTAATTCCCATTTTTCTTGCACTTGAATACTTAGAACCTGCATTCTGAGTGCAGTAGTTTAATTCTTACAGTAGCCATTTAGATAATTTTCACCTGAGTTGTCATAGGGTCTTCATCGGGAATTGGCTTGACCATGAAAGACAGAAAAAGGAATCAGTGCAGATGAGTCTTACAGAAGACCAAGTATTTATTTTCAGTTTCCAAAAGCTTTGACAAAGTTTACATTTCAGAAGAGATTCTGTATTTAACGCCTTTACCTTAATTATATATATATATTATATATTATATATATATATATATTATATATATATATTATATATTTTTTGAAAGCATCATCGATTTTGATTGTTACTTTCAAAAAAGTATGTGTAGTGTGCTAAATGTAAGGTAGGCTGGAGGAGCTGCACACATAATTCTTAGTTGCCTCTCACTCAGCAGGAATCTAGAGATTTGGCACAGATATGTTGGTTCCATCTGCAATACGAGAGATGACTTGGAACCCTCAGCCACTAGCTATTCTTTTTTACTAATTTTTGCTGAATCCTAAGTCTTAAGGCCATTTTATCTCATTTTTAAATGCAGTATGCTATAGTTGAAATTTTCTTAATGTCAAGCTATGTCAAGTGTATATCCAATATCTTGGTCTTTCAAGATGTTTTGCACTGGGAAACAACTGCTTGACATGAGAACCATTCCTCTGAGGGCAACCTTGTAGCCTGCTAGTTTTGATACCGTTTTGAAAAGTAGGAAAACATTTAGATTTTCCTTGTGGTGACTGCCTTTGGTTGTACTATGTGTATTATTTTAGAAAATATTTTATGGGGAAATAATTGCTTTATGAACCATTGAATTGACCTTTGTTTTTTCCCTGAGCATCTACTATGCTTAAGGCAACAGATTAAAACTGTATTTTCAGCAACATTTTCCCCAGCTGACTTAAATTATGAACTTTTGCCAGCGAGATTTTACTGATGCCATCTGGTACTTTCTCTGATCTTGAATTACTGAGATTTTAGGTAGATTACCTGTTCCTTAAATATGCATTTAACCTTTCAATTTTGACCCTTTTTTTCAGAAGTTTCCCAGGGTTTTGAGATGATTCAACTCCCCACCTGCAATGGATCATTGTTCCCAAGCTTAGAATAGTTCCTGTTTGTCAATTCTTTACAGGATTGAATGACAATCAATAGAAATTTTAGCTATGCCTTAACAGTATTTTAAATGGAAAATTCTATTGCTGCTGTCCACAATTCCTACCTGTAGTACATGCTGGACAGCTTTATACAAAATGCTAACTGAAATTTGAATTTTAAACATCTTTGTATCAAGCACAAATAAGTTTGATGACCAGTAACACATCTTTCTATGTTAAGGATGACAGTACCTTGAGTAAAGTATTCCAATACATTGGAAATCCAGCATTCTGTTCTGCAATTAACTCAGAAATGTCCCATTTTCTATCATGTTAATGAAGTCTTGCTAAATGCTTAGTCTTGTATAAAACAGGGCCTTTTAACAAAAAAATTAGGTAGACCCTGACTTTTTTGTCCTGTAGTTAGGACTTTGAATAAATAAGTGACAAAATAAGTACTGGTAGAAAATATTTCCCGCTGTCATTCTAGAATACTGTTTAGAAAATTATTAAACCCTGGAAGTTTTAATTAAACCCCTTTTAGTCCACTGGAATTGTTTCCACCAAGCATTCTACAATGGCTTAAAATGTGTTTTTGCTATTCTCACTTCACTCTGCTTTTTCATCTCATTTTTTTTTAGCCTGTAGGTACTTAATAGGAGTATCTTAATAAATGCTCTCTGAGATGCTCTCTGAAATCTTAAAAGTCTGTCAGTACTGTTATAATGTTACACATATATTTTATGGGTAAAATGAAAAAGGTCAGTCTGCTATGGATTCTTATTAGTTGTACTGAATGCATTATGGAAATTCTGGATTGGAATTAAGATTGCTTTACTGAAGATAGCTCATTGAAGGATATAGATTTGGTAAATATTTGGGTGTTCTTTATAAAACACACTATGGAAGTAACTATTGATAAAATCTGGTAAAAAGCTTAAGCCATACCTGCACAAAAAAGGTGGTCGTATTATAGGTTCCCTGTAAAAGCAAAATTTGTGATCCAGTGGCTGACTGAAAATTCAGAAAATGGAACCCCTATTACATAACAATTCCTTCGGGATAAGGGTAGATTTTTGAATTATACCTTCTCTTTCTCTCAATCTCTCTCTCTCTTACTGGGCATAATGAGAAATGAATGGCAAAAGTTGGATACAATTTGCATTTGTAACATGATATGCAATCACAATACATGAGCTTACTCTTATAGGATTTTTCTTATATTACATAAACTCTCTTTATAAGGTAACTTTGTGGAAGCTTCTTCAATCTTGTAGCTAATTGCTTAATTGCTAATTGCTCAATTTTCAAGGGAATCTAATGGTCAGCAAGATTCCAGAGAACTTTCATTTTGGTTATGAGAGTTTTAGCTTTGATTAATAAACTGTTATGTTTGAGATTATTTTTCATCTTTTGAAAATGGTGGCACAAAAGTAATTTTTCTACTGAATTTGTCTAGGGGGCAAAAATCCTGAAAATACTTAGAAACAAAATTTGTGAAAAAATAGTTTCCATCAAATAAAAATTTTTCTTTGTAATTCAGATAGTGTTTTTCTGCAAAGTAAATCTGCAGCTTTCTGGATTTTTTTTTAAACTGTAAGAAAATGAAATGACCTGACTTGAGAGCATTCTTTGAAAAATGGAGTAGCAAACTTTTGGGGTAAATGTATTTTGAAGGAGCTTTGGTTTTTAGCAAGATAAATAATTTTTCCAGAAAGTTCCAAACTAGTCTCTGCATTATCCAATTCTACACCTGGATCCACTTACTGCACCTCCATGTAATATGGTGCAGCTACATCCTCTGTTAATAATTGAGATATTTTTATCTAAACCATCTCACAGCTTTGCAAAACTGTATGTGGAAACCATCACGATTTTATGAGATCATCAAATATCTTTGTGTTCCTAATAGCATCAGCAGAATCCATGGGTCTTGTAACACAACATTTCTTTAGAAAGATATGTCCATGAATTGTGGCAAAGCAAACTCTCTGCATGCACCACAGATTCAGAAAATCTTATGTACTCATATCTGAGAGCAATGGGTGCTTCTTATTCAATGGCAGAATTGGTCTTCAGAAGTAGGATTCCATTCTTACATAAACTGCTAATTTCCAGTGTGAATTCATCCTGCTGAAGCTTAGCTTCTCATCTGTAAAGCATCACTTCCCTCTCTCCTTGGTCTATGCAGATTAAGAAATGTTTGTCCTCCTGCTTTCACACACAGTACAAGCAAATGTATGCAGAGAGGTTAGCAGAAAAGCAAGTATTTGATGGTTTCCTCTATTGAAGGTTAATTCTTTAGTGAGAATGCAATTAAAATAGACTGCTTAATTGCTGCTTTTGTTGTAATCATGAGACATCTGTCTCTGATTCTGAAAAACTAAAAGGCAGCTGAGAAACAATCTGGAAATTCACACATTACTTTGCAGCAGCTGGCAAATTTGGGTTCCTTTAGTTTCAAATTAAAAGAATTTCTTCCTAATGTCTAATCTAAACCTACTCTCTTACAGTTTGAAGCCATTCCCCCTTGTCCTGTCACTCCAGGCTCTTGTAAAAAGTCCCTGTCCATCAGGCAGGCAACTTTCAGGTACTGGAAGGCCACAATTAGATCACCCCAAAGCCTTCTTTTTTCAAGGCTGAACAATCCCAATTCTCTCAGCCTTTCCTCATAGGAGAGGTTCTCCATCCCTCTGATCATCTCTGTGTCCCTCCTCTGGACTCACTCCAGAAGGTCCATGTCCTTGCTGTGCTGGGACCCCAGAGCTGGATGCAGCACTGCAGGTGGGGTCTCACCAGAGCAGAGCAGAGGGGCAGAATCCCCTCCCTCTCCCTGCTGCCCACGCTGCTCTGGGTGCAGCCCAGGACACACTTGGCTCTCTGGGCTGGGAGTGCACACGGCTGGGTCATGTCCAGCCTCTCACCCAGCAGCACCCCCAAGTCCTTCTGGGCAGGGCTGCTCTCGATGTGTTCATCCCCAGCCTGTGCTGATACCTGGGGCTGTCCTGACAGCACCAGCACTTGGTCTTGTTAAACCTCAGGAGATTCCCATGGCCACATATCTTGAGCTTGTTCAGGTCCTTCTGGATGGCATCCCATCCTTCAGGTGTGTCAACCACACAGCTTGAACATGAGCTACCAGAGGTGGTTGTGACTCAGACCTTGCAGAAGGACTTACAGAAGAGAACTTGACTACACTGGGAGGTTACAGCAGTGTGCTGGAAACAACACCACAGGTGGCAGAATTGCATCTGCTCATGCCACTGGTCTGGTAGCAGTTTTCAAAATGCTAAATTTGCAAAGCAATACATGGATAGGCTATGAAGTCCTTATCACTCTCTATAGAACGTGACAAGGGCAGAATCTATGGCAAAAATACCCAAGAGTGCAGTGAGCTTGGGAGAGACTGAAGGTGGAGTGAGACATAAATCTGGATGAGGAAGTTCCTTTGTCTGCAAATTTCTGAGTATGTGTTGTGTTCTTTCTCCCTCTCTCACTGTTCTCCTTTGTCATCAAAATTTCTAGGTATAAATCTACCTAATGTATAAACTAATTAAATATCTACTAAGGTGTCATGTAATTTCATTATACTTCCTGAGTGATCATTCTGCTAATCTGAGCTTTTTGGCGTTACATAAGGAAATATAATTTAAATAAAAATAATCACAAATTTCATTTAACTAGGCAGAATTTAGCCTTTAGCAATGATGGGTTTTTGAAATATTCCTAATATAAGGTATTGTAAAACTGTCTTTAGTACATATAGCAATTAGCCATTGTCTTTGAAATTGTTATATATTGATTCTGTACCAGCAGCCAGAGACTCATCAAGTATCAAATTATGATTTTATGATACTGAACATACACCAAGTTTTTCTTCATATTCCATCTTTCCTGCTGTTTAGGTCAGATGTGTTTTCTGACTGAAAAAAACCAACAACAACAGTAGAAATGAGACTCATAAATACTGACAGAAATACTGCTTTATCAGCTTTCTGAAGTATAGCAGCTATCTCTCTGAGACACTGCAAGGACTTCCAGCCTAGATACATGCTGGCAACAGCTGAAGTGTTGTGGACATTTTTCTGTCCTCTTGAACTACTCCCTCTCTCTCAGTGCATAAGACATCCTGAGCAGCCTAAACTGCAGCAGTTTTGCTGGGCTATGTTTTATTTCAGTGTAGACTGGTCTTCGTGCTATGACATGCTGGAGTCCTACCCTGCCCTGCCTGCTGCATGCTGGCTTGAGAGGGACGCAAAGCCCTCCTGGACCCAAGACACTCCTCCTGTGCAGGCACACAGGACCTCCCTCCCAGCATGCTCTGAGCTCTCCTTCCACTGCAAAGGGGGAAGAATGGACATGAGAATCTCATTCCTTCTTTGGAACTGACATGTGGCAAATAATACCTCTGGAGAGTGAGATTCCTTTCACTGCCACTCACCTCCACTTACTCTGCCCGTGCCTAAACCTCTCAGCTCCATTACAAGATGTTCTAGCTGCATCTCTAGCTGCAGTGCCCACCTCATGATTTTACCCTTTCGGCACACACTTAAGATGTTTTAGGTTAATTATAGAAGTGCACCAGTACATGAGTGAGTGAGAGAAAGACATAGAGAGATGATAACAGCCTGCAATTATGTGAAGGGTTTAAATGCTGAGAAGACAAGGAATGTATTGAGCATGAAACATGGGCTAGTACTAGGGTGGATGAGACACAAGAAAGGGAAACACCCAGTGAATTCTCTGGAAAAGTTTGTCAGACAGTGTGATTATTAAATTTGGAGACTTTCTTTTAGGAGAAAGATTTCTCACATGGAAGGTTCAAGACTTCAATAGTTTCACAGGGAATAATTTCAGATTTGTGGTGACTGCAGAACTGGCTTCTCTTTGTACGTGCATGCACACAGAGTCATAACTGCACAGACACTGATAACAGCATATGGCTCCTTTGTGATGGTGACTCCTTCAATGACAGTGATTTTCATCACATAGTGCATGTTTGGCATTCTCATCTCATCAGGACTTCTGCCCATCAACAAGACTCTGCTGCAATGCTGCTTATATTTCTAAAGACCATATAACTCCAAACAGCTGTTGTGAGACAAAAGAAAACCTGTCAGAATGGCATTTTCTTCTTATTCTTGAAAATGTAAGGTTTCTTTCAAATACTACACTGGCCTGAGGCTTAAGAGAGGTAACATTTGGCTCTGTGCTAGGACAGATTTTATATGTCAACATCCATTGGATTTAGAAATAGCAGATTTTAAGTGAGAAGTTGCTATAAAATCTGCTAGGTCAGGGTATACTGTACATAAACTTGTTTGGTATATTATAAAAATGTATTGATTTTATTGGGACATTTACAGAAAAAAATTATAATCTGAAAGGCTGAACTAAAAAATACAGGGAGGATCTGATCCCACACATTTGAAATTTCTGAACACATTGCTAACTACTGTAAATAATCTGAAGTCTGTTGTAATAAGTGTTCTATGCTTTAAAGATTTTAAAGAATCATGGCTATATTTTAAGCTTTCTTGGTTTTTTTAGTCAAAAGCTGAATAGCAGTTGTGAGGATTTCTAGGCATCATAAGATCACAGTATGATTTTTTTATTCACATTTTTACCATGCAGAGGTAAGGACTCATGTTATGATTTTGGCTGCAGTCACAACAGTGTCTTGTTGGTTGAATAACACGTCCAGTTTTGCCTACATGCCTGTGTCTCATATATATATATATATATACACATCTCTCTATATATACACAGACCTACATATACTTAATTTTGTTCTCCTATTAATAATCATACACATTGAGGCTTCATGCTCCTGTGTGTTCAGGCTGTTTTAGGGACATGCAGATCACGTCCACTGCAGATCTTTCTGCTCTCCAACACCCTGTGCTGGTTGTGCTTCCCTTGTCTCTGGGGTCATTCCCAACAGCTAAGTCATGAGAAATGTACACAGCATGTGGGGGCCCTGGTCAGTCAGAGCTGGAGGATTTTTCCTGTAGATGACATTGCATAACATACTTCAGTAGGTTTTTGCTTCCCTGTTTGCTTCTCTAATCTTCTAGAGGCTGCAATAACACTTTATTGCAGAAAGCAGAATTATTTTGGCCAAAGGAATACCTTTAGCTGGGTACTTTTCAAAATACTACAAGGCAGGAAGTGATATTTTGGAATAACGTACTTTGTGTGGTCCCCTTTTCATTTGACCTTGTAATATATGGGAGTGTGTTGGTGTGTGGATTGATGAGTTCTCAAGGGCATCAGGATCCTAACTGTGAGTCCTGCTGGATTAGAAATGTAAAACTTGAGGAGATAGTAGAGAAAGCCAAAATTTAGTTAGAAAGTAAACAAGAAAATACAAACACTTTCGTAGATTTTTCAGTGAGGGCTGGCTGTGTCTCAGTTTCAGGAGAGTCTGTCTCTCTCTAGCCAAAGGGAATGTAGGATGTGTCAGAGAGGGTCTGATTGGGGAGGAATTCAATGCAACTATCAGCAGTGGACTTCTATGTAAATACTCCAACACCTCTGAACCAAGGAACAGCTGAGATAACATTGTAAACTAATCTCTAGTGCTGGCGAAGCTGCTCAATCCCTCACATTATATGGTTTCTGTAGAAAAGATGTGCTAGGGAAAAAAAGAAGCAGATTTAAACTATACATGGCAACTTACCATCGGGTAAAATATGCTGACTTTTTAGAATTGAAAGCAGCATATGGTATTTTTTTCTTTGAAATGGTGCTCTGTGCCAGGGTGTATTTGCTTAGAAATCCTTGCCTATATATGAATTCTTATATAAATAGGCATTGCTATCACCAAAACATTTCCAAGTCCCTGTTATGTGTGCCTGATCAATTTTTGATAAATATATACTCTCTTGGGGTCCTTATCCCACCAGTATTGACTTTGGTTGATTTTCCATCAAGACAAAGCAAACAAAGAGCCGAAGTTTGTCCAGAGCAGAGGCATTGAAGCACAGTGTTTTGCTGCTTTGACCTTTTGAGGTCACTGTATTTCACAGTCCTACGCAGCCTTTCTTAGGTAGCTAAGAAAGAAGAGCAATATATAAAAATATACATATATATACACATAGATATATATACATGCATATAAAATATATATGTGCATATATATTTATATATACTCATGTATTAAATATGCATACAAAACTCTGTACACAAATGGTGTCTCACCTGGAACAGGTTCTCTTTCCTCGAGGCATTTAAAGAAAAGCAGGAGCTATTAATGTCCAAGAAGTTTGCTGCTGCCATCTCTTTCAGAGTTGTGCTCAAAATTGGGCACAAACTCAAGATAAACCGGGGTTGGGGTGGAGCTAACCACCTCGTTAATTGTGCTAGAAACAAGGAAACCTTTTCCACAATCTCTGATTTCAGAAGAAATTAAAGTCTGAGGGTCTCTGACGCCCCCTTTGGATACCGTTTAGAAACAAACAGCGATTTCCAGTTGTCACACACGTTGTCAGAGCCAAACCACAATGCAAAGATTGCTCTTCCAGCAACACTTCTCAAAGCCCCCAGACTGCCAGTTGTGTAGCATCCACAAGCTCTTTCCTTCCACCTAATTTAAGACGTATATAACCATGTGATGGCTGTCAGCCTTTGTGTGGCATCTCTTAAACTGGACCTGCGTTTAAGCAGTTGATCCACTTAAATGTTCCCCTCTTGACTTTGAATCTCACCATTCCCTTCTGTCCCAAACCTCAACTCTCCCCCCTGCATCCTAGCATTGTGTCACAGGCAGACACGGAGCCGTTTACAAGCTGAGCTCCTGGAGGACACTGTACTCCACACTATAATGAGTTTCTCTGGGACATGAGTTGACAATCTCTGCTTTCACATACCAAGCCAACCCACTCAAGGGATGCCTCTCCAGTCTTTCTATTTTTAACAAACAAAAAAAAGTCCTGAAGACACATGGATTTTCTAGGTTCCACCGCTGGAACAAATTATCAATGAGGATGTTTCAACAACTGAGCAGGAAAACAACTGTCACATTACATTAATACCATAGCTGTTTTTTGTCCAAGCTATTCCCATATCTCGTCCTCTGCCCTATCTCTTACTGATCTGGTGTGCATTAAAAGCGCAAAAATAAGGAGTTTAAGTCTATGCATATTAACATAAATGATCATATCCCATTTTGTGCTATAGATGTCAGCCAAAAGCAGAGAAAAGGGTGATTTTTGCAGCATGTGCTCATCAAAGTTTAAAAAGAATTGAGCGTGCACTGCTCCTTCCTAAGGCAACACAGAGAGCAGAGGCTGCCTGCATGCAGGAGAGGAGCCTCAACTGTTGGCACCGAAGTAACCTCATCACTCGTTGATTAAAGATGAGCTCGACTGGCCTTTTTTTCGGTGGAAAAATTAAAAGCCGGGAAGAAAACACCCGTGCGGCTTCCCTCGCACCCTCCTCCGCCAAGCCCAAGCATCATGAGTTTGAGGCGCCGCACCTGGCGGGGCACCGGCGGGTGCTGACCCCGGGGCCCGAGCCGGGCTGCGGGCACGGCGGCACCTTCCCGGCCCCTGCCCGGCCCCTGCCCGGCGGCGCTGACCCCCGGGGGCTGCGCTGGGCTCCCTATTTGGCCATGCGGCGGCTGGGGCCGCGCTGCCCCGCGCCTGCCTTACATGGGCCGGCGGCCGCGCCGCGCCGGGGCTGGCCCGGCTCCATTCATGGCTGCGCGGCCGCTCAGTGGCGCGGAGCCGACCAAATAAGGAGAAGGTGGCTGCCCCGGCCCGCCGCGGCCCCGGACGACGCTGCCCCTAGGGGGGTATAAATTGGGGCGTCTCCGCCGAGCCAGCACCCAGGGTCTCCTCTGCCGCCCCCGCCGCCGGTGCTGGTTTGGTGAGTAGCGCGGCGGCACCCGCAGCCGCGCGGGGCGGGCAGGAGGCATTGGCGGGGTGGGGCGAGACGGGAGAGGATGGAATACTTGGGAGGGGTGGATGGGAGGCACCGCCGGGCGGCGGACGCCGGTGGTGCGGGTGCAGCCGGTGCCCGGGCCGTGCAGCTCCCGGCTGAGCGCTGTTTCCGCCGGGGACACCGCCCGGCCCCGGCCGCGCCCCGCGCTGCATCGGCCTTCGCCGCCCGCGAAGCGCTCTGGACAGGACAGATCTCTGCGATTTAAAAAGCTTTCCCTCCCTTTTCGGCCCGCGGCCCGAGGGATCCGCTAATGACGCCCTAATTGAGCGTCCTGCAAGCTGGGGCGGCTTTTAAAGCGGGGAGAAGAAAGCGGGTGACGGGTCCCGTTTAGAGCCCTGCCCACGAGTCGCGGAGCATCCTCCCGGGACGACTCAAATTTCCCGCTCCCGCCGCAGCAATCCGCGCCGGCAGTGCCCTCCGGGATGGCGAGAGGGAGGGCGCGGAGGGGCTGCCCGCGGGGCTCTGAGCGTGCCACCGTGCTGTTTTCCAGGTTTGAGCTTCCTTCCGAAGATGTGTGACGACGAGGAAACCACCGCACTGGTGTGCGACAATGGCTCGGGGCTGGTCAAGGCGGGCTTTGCCGGAGACGATGCCCCCAGGGCCGTTTTCCCGTCCATCGTCGGTCGCCCGAGGCACCAGGTAAATACCGAGGCAGGACAGAGCATCCCACTCTCTCTGGGCGTCGCCTCCACTTTCCCCTTCCATCAGTTCTTCCGCCCTGTACTAAATACCCCGCCCTCTCGTCTGCTCACCTCTTGCGATAGTACTGATGATACATTCCCAGGTCTGGCCAGTGTTTCCTTAACTTCCCTGTTTGGCTGTCCCATGCCTCCTTTTTCTCCTACAATTTCTTTGGGAAAAAGTTCATAAAGTTCATAATGCCTTTCTTTTTCTTTTTTTTTTCTTTTTCTTTTTTTTTTTTTAATTAAAACATTTGCAATTTTTTTAATCCTTGATAAATTACTGCTGAGGCTGCGTAGTAATATGGAGTATCTTCCTTCACTAGAATGCTAATTTCCCTCTGTATCTTCCTGTTTACAAACTCCTTTTCCTGCTTGTGACATTGTGCAGTTTACTTTCAGTCAAATTTTTGAAAGAAGCAACTGAAAATAAGAGGTGTATTATAAATGGGGAAAAATCCATTCATCTGATGGAAGGAAAAAAGATTTTATGAGAACACCTCAAATTCTGTTGACTTAATATTTTAAAAATGTTAAATTTATTTTCCCAAACAGCCTTTCTGGGGTGCGACTGCTTGCACCTTTCCTGAAAATAAGATCGTTAGAATTGCAGAATCATAGAATATCCTGGCTTGGAAGGGACCAACAAGGATTGTCAAAGTCCAGTTCCTGGCCCTGCATGGGACGGCCCTGGGAGTCACACCCTGTGCCTGAGAGCATTGTCCAAGCACTTCTTGAACTCGGTCAGACCCAGTGCTGTGACCACTTCGCTGGGGAGCCTGTTCCAGTTCCCAACCACCCTCTGGGTGAAGAACCTTTTTCTAATATCCACCTGAACCTCCCCTGACACAGCTTCATGCCAGTTGTCTGAGATGTGGTTTTTTGGGCTCTGTGATATTGCCTTCCTCAAATAATTCTCTTCTGTGTTTTCTTCTCTTAGGGTGTTATGGTTGGTATGGGTCAGAAAGATTCCTACGTGGGTGATGAAGCTCAGAGCAAAAGAGGTATCCTTACTTTGAAATATCCAATTGAACACGGCATCATCACCAACTGGGATGATATGGAAAAGATCTGGCACCACACTTTCTACAATGAACTCCGTGTGGCCCCTGAGGAACACCCTACATTGCTCACAGAAGCCCCCTTGAACCCTAAAGCTAACCGTGAAAAGATGACCCAGATAATGTTTGAGACCTTCAACGTGCCTGCTATGTATGTGGCAATCCAGGCTGTGCTGTCCCTGTATGCCTCTGGCCGTACAACAGGTAAAATAAACAAATAAACACCATTTAGATTCTATTTCCTTTCAGAAACTCTCCTTCCTTCCCATTCCAAATAGGAAAACACACCATAACTCATTCAAATTTACAGAAAAATAGGTATTTTTGGTTTTTAGCAATTAACAATAAGAGTAGCATAAAAGCCAGTATGAAATAGGCCCACAGTGCTCTTTCCATAGACTATCTGCATTGCTTTTGGAGAGGCACCATGGAGCTGACTCTGCCACTGCTTGTTGTGGCCCAAATGAGGAGACATTCCTGTAGGGTTACTGCAGTTGCAAAAGTGTTACACCAGTTTAAGGGTTTAAACTGGACCGAAAGACGCCAGTTATCAGATCAAGACAGTCACTGTTGCAAATATTCTTATTGGTCAGTGTAGTAGCAGTGGAAGACTGCTCTTATGGATTAGCTTAAAATATTAATGGAACAACTGTTCTGTGCAAAAATTCACACCAAACAAGAATGCTCAGGCAAGCAAAGGCAGAAAGAACTAGAAAGATCTTTGTGACTGAAAAAGAATTAATCTTCTTTATACTGCCTGAAAAATCCTTTATTTTGCTGTTTTTCTTGATACCTCCTGTGTCTAAGGACTCTAATCATTTGCTAGGTAATTCCAGCTGCTCTCTGACATTTGTCTCCCAGGTATTGTTCTTGATTCTGGAGATGGTGTCACCCACAATGTACCTATTTATGAAGGCTATGCCTTGCCTCATGCTATCATGCGTCTGGACCTGGCTGGCAGGGATCTGACTGACTACCTCATGAAGATCCTCACGGAGCGTGGCTACTCCTTCGTGACAACAGGTCAGTCCTTCAGCTTTTCCCTACTGTGAAAATCCTTGTGTATCTCTTGGCTGATCATCTTCTCTAGTATTGTGCTTATCCAAAGCTTGATTTGATTCTCCTATATCTACAGCTGAACGTGAGATTGTTCGTGATATCAAAGAGAAACTGTGCTATGTTGCACTGGACTTTGAGAATGAAATGGCCACTGCTGCCTCTTCCTCCTCTCTGGAAAAGAGCTATGAATTGCCCGATGGTCAGGTGATCACAATTGGTAATGAACGTTTCCGCTGCCCTGAAACCTTATTCCAGCCATCCTTTATTGGTAAGTGTTCCCAGGAAATTCTCCTTTCTGTAGGAGGTATGAATGAATCAGAAGGTTTGGAAGGTGCCCTGCTCCTCTTCCTGCTTCCTGCTAAATTTGGCACAAAATCAGACATGAATAAATATGATTTAGATGCTTTGGTTCCTGTAAGGTGGGCTTGATGTGAGCTCAATCTGGTAATTAGCTGAGTTTTGGGCTCTTGTTGCAAGTTTTAGATCAAGTTTTAGGGTCACAAATTTTTCATGATAAAACATACAGTTATAATATCATCATTAAGGAGTTGGACTCCATGATCTGTATGGGTCCCTTCCAGCTCAAGACATTTTATAATTCTGTGTCACTGATGGCAAGAATAGCTTTCAGTGCTGTATTTGCACTTACACTCGAAACAGTATCTATTTCCATGAAGAAGTAAAGTGTCAGAGAGGAGAAGGACATGGAGTGAAGGTGTGTGTATATTTATATGCACTGTAATTAAACATTACCATGGTCGAGATGGTAGGCTTTGCTGGTTATGCATGCAGCTGACGGGTACAGCAAATGTTTATACTCTTAAGTCCCAAGCAAAACATGCAGTTGTTCATGAGCTGACATCTTACCGTGGATCCAGTGTCAGCCCTTTCAGGCAGCACCTGTTAAAATTAATAAATTGGAATGCAACCTACAAACACTTGCTTCTTGTTTCTTTTTTCTTCTCATCAAGTACTAATATCTTATTCCATGTCGTGGTTATGTCTTGCCTTGATGATTCTGAATAGAATAGACTGAATTTTGAGTTGACTGAAGAAGAAGTTACTATTGTCTTCTTTATTTCCACTTTAGCTATTTGTGTTGTCTTCATTGCTGTCTTTACTATATTCCACTAATGCTTTTAGTGAGACTGACATAAACCAATACTCATGTTTTCTGTTTAGATACCCTTCCTCCATTGCCATATACTAAATGAGTTTATCTTGCATGTCTGCTTGTTCTCTCACTGTATATTTTGGGTCTCTTGCCTTTGCTCATGCATTATGATTGTTACCTTTTCTGACAAATAATGTTAATTTTCTAAGTTAGTTTTGTAATTCTATTTTTTTATATTTTTCTGTAACGCTTTATAATCAGTAATTATTTTTACGAGAAAAAGGCCATAGAAGTTTATATTAATGATGAGGAGAAATGCCACAGTTTTGTCTCATGAAGAACCCTTGTATAATTTACTGGCCTACTGTCTTTTTTTTTTTCTCAAGGTATGGAATCTGCTGGTATCCATGAAACTACCTACAACAGTATCATGAAGTGTGATATTGATATCCGTAAGGACCTCTATGCTAACAACGTCCTCTCAGGTGGTACAACAATGTACCCTGGCATTGCTGATCGCATGCAGAAAGAAATCACCGCTCTTGCTCCTAGCACTATGAAGATCAAGGTAAGGAATTTGACTCGGTGTTATAAAATGTGGATAAAGATGGGGACAATGTGTACTTCATTAAACTGGGATATAGGAACAACTCAAAATGAGATCAACAGCTGATGGACAAATGAGCAGAAATTCCATTTGATCAGAATAATTATGTTGGTTAGAATCAAGTGTTAGAAAAGAAGAAAATATGATTACAGATTTTTTTAATACATTACATGTGTTGTAAGAGCTGCTGAAGATCAATACTGTTATAGAAAAGTTCTTTACTTGCTTAAAGAAATACCTAGCGGTTTGATTGACTATGAGCATTGATGATATGGATTCGTTGTTCAGAAATGAAGATTTTTTGCTTTTCTTTATCCTAGATCATTGCCCCTCCTGAACGCAAGTACTCTGTCTGGATTGGTGGCTCCATTCTAGCATCTCTGTCCACCTTCCAGCAAATGTGGATCAGCAAACAGGAGTATGATGAAGCTGGTCCATCCATTGTACACCGCAAGTGCTTCTAAGCACTTCCCCCCTCAATTTACTTCCCACTCAGGATGAGGACAGTATGCTTCTTGGAGTCTTCTGGCAAACCTTCCCGAACTCTTCAGTCATTGTACAGTTTGTTTACACACCCGTGCAATTTATTTGTGCTTCTAATATTTATTGCTTTATAAATAAACGAGATCTGGGACTTGCAACCTACAAAGTATTGTCTTTTGTTTCATTTTAAGTATTTTTTGGTCCAAAAAAATGAGACTAAACCCCTAGGGTTTTGAAACTCCCATGAAACCTATGAATACTTTTATTGCATCCATGTCCTAACTGATGTAGGCATGTTAGGTCATGGTGTTCTATTAGTAAGAATTTACACTTTATAGTTTTAATTTTGAAACTTGAAACAAAAGAAGCAATATATTTCAAGGCTAATAAAGAAAAAACCTTGAGGGTAGACCCAGTTAAGTGGAACAAGTGAAAGGAAACCTCTCATAGTCAGTTTAGAAAGATTCTTCTTTTGCATTTATTGTAACCCAGACATTTTAATATTCATTTATTGAAAGCCAAAGCTTCTGTGAAAGAATTACGTTAATACATTTAGAATGAGATTTATAAATAATTATCTCTGTCCTAAAGAGTCATACAATTGTTTTCTGTCAGCTATAAATATTTATGACAAAACATTAATTAAAACTGACGGCCTACTCATCTTCCCCTATCTCTTCAAAGCCAGAGATAAGGAAGTGAAGTCTTTATTGTACTAATGCACAAGAATCAAACTTTTGCTGTATAAACATACAATTATTAAAATCACAATTACTTTCACATCATCATTCATATGTCTTAGGCAATTTTTAATCCTTAATCTCTGCTGTCCTTTCTTGCTATTTGACCCAGATACTAGTCATAAATTGCACAGTCTCCACGAGCATTTGTGTTCCTCACCAAGACTTCTTAAAACTGGGCTCTTTGATTTTTTTTTTTTTTTTTCCAAAAAGTAGTAACTAAAAAGGAAGTACAGAACAATCTGGGACATTTTCATAAAATGGAACCAATCGGTGTTATAGTTTGAACTATGTACAGACTGGAACATGCCTAAATTTGATTTAAGAAACCAGTGCATGTAGCAAGCTGTGTATGTATGTAGTTAGCTGTCATCTCACCTGTTTGAAAAGATAAGATTTTATGCTAATTTTATAATCCAATGCTAATTAAAAAAAATATTTTACACATTTATCGGGAAACTTTCTGTTCTTCTTAGCTCTTATTTTCTTGAAAAGCATTAAAACTAGTCATTAGGTGTGATCTGTGATTATACAGAACCAATTTTACCCTTTGAAAATATGAAGATATATTTAGTTTTTGTCTCCAATTTACTTATCATTAGAAGACATTTTACTGGGGGAGTGCTGTAATTTCCTACTATCCCCTTGCAATTGAAATATTGAAATATTTCTAGATATTTTTGGGGTTGGGCAGAGAAGTTGGGTGGAATTGTCAAATATAAAAAAATTTAAACATAAATATGACATTTAAAACATTTTACTATTTGGACATGCATTTAAATATTTTAGGCAAACATAAAAATGAAATTTTAAAAGCATGAAAATTTAAACGTAAATATGAAATACTCATTCTAATAGTGCAGTATTACTGAAATGTTGCTGCAAATAGGCTTTTTCACAATAAAATACAAATTTATTAACCTGTGAATCTGTTAAGGGAAAGTCAACAGCCTCCACTGTTCTCCAGAAGGTTCCCACAGACAGTAATTATTCTGAAGTTCATACCATGGAGAAATTTTGTATATCTTGAAAACATGGGAACTCTTCCAGGTGTCTGACCAACACAGATGTTTGCCAATGACTTTTGCATATCGTTGTTCAGAACTATTGCACTTTTTTTACTTGTCTTGCTTGCTAATTTGAAAGATTTGGCTGGGCAGAAAGGTTATCTCAGGTATTAGTGTGAATTAATAGGGTGAAACTGGACATAAATTGCAACTAATCAGAGCTTAAAATGTTAAGCAAGTATGCAAAGGGCATGCTACGTCAGCCCCTGTGGATGCCTGCCTTGACTGGCTCTGACTGATGGGTCAGGAACGGCAGGCAACAGTTGGTACCACATTCCCAGCTCTGATCAGGGGTTCACCACTGAGCATGTGGGCAGGAGCAGGGAATTGAAGGAAGCCACTGGCTGCCTGACTGATGGAAAAATTCCTTCCACAGGCATTTTGGGGTTTGTAATTCACAGTTTGTTGATATGGATATGAGCAGCAAGGATTGTACAAAATAGTCATGTGCTTGCATATAGGTAGGACAGGACTAAAAAATTATCAATGCCTTACCCTTTTCCTCGTCTTACAGTGGTTTTCCAGAGGCATTAATTTTTAGTACAATAGTCCCAGATTTGGCCATTGGAAATTATGTATTCCCACTCAATGCAGTGAAAACTAGTAATTCAATTATATGGGAATTATAATAACAATTTCTGGAGACAAAAACTAGATATAATTTGATTGAGACAAATTTGAATGTTAAATCACATGATCTAGGATTCAAAATACTGGTAAGAGAGGCCACTGTTAAACTTTACCTTCTGTTTACATTTTACAAGACTTAATGTGTTATACATTTTGCATGCAAAATTAAGATGGTGGAGTGGGATGCAGAAACTAACTGCAGAGCACCTACATGACAGGTAAAACTATTTTGAATATTCCTTGAAAAAGGTAGATTAAAAAATATCTGCATCCAAATCCTGTTGTGATCAAGTCTTCACCTCTGAAACACCTCAGCTAATGAAGACAATGACATTAATTTGAAGACTAAAGGAACCCAGCTAACCTTCACTGCTTTTGATGAGATGCCCTTTCAATGGAAGAATAAAAATTAATGTTTAGCCAAATTACAGATTCAACACACGCATTTTGAAAAGCAGTGTGAATATGTGGCAAAAGGTCTGTCTGCCACACTGAAGGGTGTCTTGTTATTTGACTTTGCAGCTCCTTACTGCTCTGTATGTACAGTGGAGAGGAAGGAATTCTGTGGAAGGCAGTCTGACGTGATTTTTAAGCTACATAAAGAAGTTTATTCAGTAAGAAGGGCTAAATAGTATTAAGAAATACTGACATACATCAGTAAGAGTTGAGACAAAATCTTATTGCCTGTCCTGGCAGCCAGAACAACACTGCCCAGTACTTATGCTTTTGACTCAAGGGCATTGAGGTATTACCACTGCTGGCTGACCCTCACAGAAAACTTTCCTTGTAGATTGACAAGCATTTGAGGAGTATTGAGAATTATGATCAAAACACAATACTTTTAATATCTATATGAAGTATGTGCTAAGGATCTGAAAGTACTGTGATTCTGGTTTAAAAGATTTTTTTTTTTTTTTTTTTTTTTTTTTTTTTTTTTTTTTTTGACAGGAAATAAGGAGATGTTTCAGAACTCATTTGTTTGTGCTTAAAGGTTACTTAAAAAACTGGTGGTAGAGTCACAAATTTGATAGAGTTGTCTACTTTGCACTAATCTTCTCTTAAAAGGCTGTTTTATCTAAAGCCTTAAGAAAGTCAGCCTGAGGCAAATCACTAATAGGAAAATTTTTAGCTTGAATACTGTAGAGTGATAATTTTTTTAAATATAGAATGAGAGGGTTTTATACTTAGAAAACATTAGATGACTCTAAATATATGTGACAGATTAATCTACAATACTAACACTAAAAAAAAAAAAAATAGATAAAAACCTTCTGGTTGGATAAATGTATACGAGGCCTGAGCAGAAATTGATGCTTGCTTCCAGTAACAGCCGAACCCTGTCCTACCCTGAAGCAACCTGCAACAGAAGTCTCTGTGACTATCAAGACACAAGAAAAAGAATAAAATATTATAAAATTTATTAGTAAATCTCACTTGTTACACTTCAGAACGAAGCAATTCAGGCAGTTAATATACTACCAATTACCTTTGCTTTTTCTCCTGAGGATGGCTACAATTGCTGAAACATAGAAAGTCAGCATACAGAAATGTTAATTATTGAAAAAATGTTATAATGCTGCTATATAATTAAAGGATGGATTTAATTTATTATTAGGCTGTCCTGTGTGAATAATATTGGATGAAATTAATATAGTAGGCATTAGCACAAGTTGATACACCTGGTGGCAGTTTTATATTTCGTCATAAAGGTAGAATTCACAAAATACAGTATATATGTTGTCTACCAAATACAGGGTAGTATGCTCTTGTAGCATTGTATGAGTTGTATTTTAGAAACATTTTTAACTAGGAGTATGTATGTATGTTCATACAGAGAAAAAAGTGGGTGAGGCATAGCATAAAGCTGCATTGACATGTAACGTGTAAATGATACAATAAGTCTGGGAAGGTACCAAACAAGATGAAGGTAACAAAGCAGTAAGAAAGAGCTTAAAGATTAGTTAGTTCTAAGCCCTGCAGGTTTAGATCACCAGAAAGGGTGATTAAGATTATCATTGACATTATCATTGTCAATGGTAATGAGGACTACTTGAGCTTTCTTTCCAAGGTCCCAAATGCCTTAGGAGTTACATTTTGCCTTCTGGATATGCTTTTGAAACAAGGTGACGCTCAAAGGGAAATTGAGGAGCTCCTGAATGTTAGAGAGGGCCTCCAACTCCAGCTCTTCTAGAGAGAGTGGAAATGCAGCAGCTCAGCAACTCCTGCCGCACGTGTATCCCCCTCCTGCAGCTCTCTGTAGCCGGTTGTGGCTGCCTCAGCTGAGAAAGCAAACATGGCAAGTGTAGCTGACTGCCTTCAGGGAAGGAAAGGGTCTGGGAGGCACAGATTACTGGGCCAGTAGTTGTGGGGACATCTTCCACGGCATCCAGAAGCACAGTGATTTTACAGTAGCTGCTATCAAGGAAAGAATCAAAATGTAGGGACTACAAGCCATATCCTCAGGTTTATGTAATAGATGAGTTCTGACACTAAATTTCACATTATTTCTTATTTATTTTTTATTTTGATTATATAAACTATTTTCAAGACACAGACTTATATCTTCAAAAACCATTGCTATTTTATATTAAAAAAACAAACCAAACCAAACCGAACCCCAAACCTAAAGAGAATAAGAATCATTACCTTAAACAAGAAAATTGTCTACTTTGGGTCTGTGTGTATATGTGTGTTTACAATGCTCTGATTCTCTGATAAGTCAGAGGGGAGAATTCTTTCAGAAATAGAAATCTCAGCAGATTTTAAAGACAAACCATTGAACAAGTCAAAAGAAAAAAAAAAAAACCTACTTCTTTAGCATGAATTATGTCATGAATTTAGCACCTAAACTGAGTGATCCTTGCTTGTCAAGAAACACCACCTACAAGGAAACGTCGTTTTCCACCAATTAAATCAAGGCCATTCTGTATCTGTAATTTTACTTTGGGTAAAAGGTTAAAAGGAATCATCTCCTTCCCAGTCTTCTACTACTGTCTGGTTAACCAGCAGACATTTTTCTTGTACTAAACTTGTGGCTTCATTATCTAATGTTTTAGTTTGACAATTTGAGTAACTGGTTATTGAAATTAATGTCATTAGCCTGTCAAGTTACTAATTCAACACTGGTTTTGAATTCATTACCATATTGTTTCCTTCATCATTAAAGCACTGGTCTCCTAGAAAACAGCCTTTTTGTATATGCAGAAATGTGAAAAATACTATCTCTGGGTTTATTCTTACAAATGCTTGATCATTTTTTGATCCATATTTAAAAAGCAAAATGTATTTGCAGGGATGAATATGTAGTAGCTATTTAATGTATGGCTTACTAAATGTCACAATCTGTTGTCAGATACTACAAAATGCCCAGATATACCTTTAACTTGTAATACACTGTATTGTAAAAACTAGAACCTTTAATATGTGATGCAGTAATTTACAAAAATGATCTTAGGCCTTACTAGTCATACTGGTGTGGAAATAATTTCAGATTTATTTTTAATTTAATTCGAGCTCTCTTGTGCAGCTCAGCTCTGTATGGCAACCAGACAAACTGCAGAAATGCAGTAGTTTTTGATCTTTTGCCCATACATTTTGGCAGTTAAATTGAAGGGAATTTGAAAGAGACTTGCATGAAATTGTTATCTTCACTGTACATAGGAAAATGAGTTACTATGCTATTGATGGTGATATTTTCTTTCTTACCTTTATTTCTGGATTCTCCAAACTTTTTGCTGTAATAATATACACACATATATATATACACAAACACATGCATACAGAAATATATTCATACATATTTGTGCATGCATATGCATACAGATATTTTCCCTAAGCCTTCTCTTTAACTTTGAAATGGAAGAGGATCCCTGACTTGGTAACTAGTTTCAGAGACTCCATCTGTACCATACAGCAAATGAGTACTCCTCACTGGAGATTTAGTATAGTTGAAGTTGGAAAGGAAAATATTTCTGGTCAGAAACATCACAGAGATATTTTAGTAAGACAAAACTGTGAATATTTTGTAGCCTTGTTCCTAAGACAGAAGTTAATTCCTGATTTAGTTTTGTGCTCATAGAAAAACCTCAGAATGCCAGAATTTTGAGATCAGAACTGAAGTGTTTTTAGTGACAATGTGAAATACTCTTTCCTTCTTACAACCGACACCCAAAAAGTGCCACAGAGATAAGATTTTCAGATGTAACCTGAATACATCATATACTGCTGAAAGTATAAAAAATGCCCAGAGAAAATGTATGCAATATCTGGTGTCACATTCTGTGTTTTAATGGCTGCAGCAATAGTTTTGCAGACTTTTACTTCAGATGAAACATATTGTCATCTGTTGTCATTAAACTTTTTCTGCCATTACATTTCAACTAAGATCATGAATTCTGTCCATCATACTGGCACCTAACAGAAATAAGAAACTACATTCTGACCTTCTTTTTGTAAATAAAAAGCATATGAAATCATCAGGAATAGTAAGTATCCTGCAGGCTCCTCTTTCTGCAAGAGATATACAAAGGGTTCCATTGCTTATACAAAGTTAATATATTGACATTGAAAATGCTGTAAGGCTATTTCTTGTATAAGAAATTATACAGAGAGAGTGATTGTGCAATCTCCTAATAGGGTCATGTGGTGACAGAGGGACAGTGGGTGCTATTAAAAGCTTGACATTTATCACTCACAGTGTTTAAATTTATCATGGAATTTGTGGCATTTGCCAATCTAAGTATAGAGAATGCCACAAATACCACAGAACAGATAAATACTGCTATGCAAAACCCAACAATCTGCTGGTGGTTCTTTGCTAAACCTACAGCGCTCTCTATTCTGGAAATGTGTTGCAGGTGCTACTGGCTGGAATTTCTCAGTATGAAAAAGAAAAAAAAAATGTTTGTTATGCTTTTATTTTCCTTTATCTTGACTATTTAGACTAAAAGGCTTTTTGAATAGGAAATTTTTCAGTGTTTCTGTCTGTAGCCTCCAGAACAATGGAGTCCCCATCAAAGTTTAAGTGTCCTAAAGCTAACAAAAACCAGATCATGGAGTAGCACTTTGTGTTATAGTTTAGTGGTGGTATTTGGGCAAAGGTTGGATTCTATGACCTTGGAGGTCTTTTTAAACCTTTATGATCTGATGATGCTATGGCATATCATTCACACAGACAAAATGTACATGACAGTACACGAATTTTATGAGATGTTCTATTGGAAAATACATCATGTAATCTGTGATGAACAACTGTGGAATTCCTGTTGGAAAAAAATTACTTCAGCAGAATGTTGTTCTCTAGGACTCTGAGCTCTAGAGCTCTGTCTAAATCTTGAAGGACAGAATTGATATAATCAATCACACTGTACACTTGCTCTAAGAAACACACAAAAGTCACCATTACTTTTTTTGCAATAACTGCAGAAAAGACATTAAGATAAAGTAGTACTTAACGGAGCTATATTTTCTTCACCTAACAAAGCAGCTTTAATGGTTGGTGGTAGAGGAGATAAAGGCTTTGCCATTGTCTTAAGGCTTATGGAGTCTAGGCACCCAAATCCAATTTGTACCTTGGAAGATATTGTTTCTTGACTTCTCTTTCCCACGTTCACAGGGTGAGCATGAAATGGACAGCTGCTCTCAAGTCGTAGCAGCAGGTGCAGTTCTGTCCTTTCTTGGCTGAAGGAGGTGCTGTGGTGCTAAAGCAACAACTCTCACAGGTGTAAATTCTGTAAAGGGTATTTTGCTACAGCTTAAGAAAGTGAGGCAAAACGTTGAAAGAATGTGTCCATAGTTGTGACCAAGTTCTTCATCTTTGGCAATGACGTGTGTTTGATTCCTTAATGGGAGTCTACCCTTATAGGACAGACCTAAGCCTAGAGTTAGATAATTTCCCTGCCATGCAGCTATTGAGACTGGCTATTTGATTATCGCTTAAGTTTTTGAATGCATCTGGTTACAGCAGATGGCACTGAAGAGTGTATAATGAAATTCCCAGGCTATCAACAAGACCTGTGTGTCACAAGCCACTCCTGCTGTTAGTTCATGACATGAGCTCTTCACATGAATTTGCTATTCTCTCCCAAATTCCCCAGTCTTTCCCACAACCACAACATTCACATTGCCTGGTGAAAGCAATGGAGGGCTCTAGGCTAGGGAAAGAGGGTACTGTATCCAGCGTCAGAAATTTCTGTAATAATTTAAAATTTACATTCATAGGTAAGTTGAATCATAGGTAAGTTGACCTTTTAAAAAATCTCTTTAAGACTGGAATGTATTTTGATTCAGTAAGTATTTTTTTTTGAGGATTAGAACTTCAGATATAACTTAAATGCAGAAAGAAATGGCTGCGCTGTATTCTTAGGTCCATTAAAAAAAAGATAGTAGGGCCAAAATCTCAGGTCAGATAAATTTAAACACTGCTCTTGTTTTGATGCTGTTGATACTAGTAGGGCTGCATAAAGTAGGTGAGGGTATGGATATTTTCCAAACATGTGGTTTTTTCTTCCCATGCTGTAAATCTCCAGTGCATGCATACCTTTAATTTAATTATTTTGATATATACACTTGATACATTTATCTGACCAACCCTCCCAGTGAAAACATAACATCTTATTTATGATGTCAAAATCAATGTCTTTACACTATACTTTCCCCATCCTTCCCTCCCCAGTCTTCTTAAAAACTGAAGAAAATCACATTATTGAGAAGGGCTGATCATAAGAGCAACTTTTCAAAAGAGGAAACTCAGACCCTGCTCCCTGTTTGAGGATGTTTCTCTGATCACAGTGCAGGAAGGAGGCTTGCCACCCAATTTAGTCAATCTTGTTGGCCTCATCGTGTTTCAGAGTGAAACATGCTGTGTTAAGTTGTATTTTCCATTCAACAGGAGCTCTGCCTACACTGTGTGTATGACTCATCCACCTGTCTAGTTGGTGTTCTTTGGATTAATTGATCTATCTTTGAGCTCATGTTTTCTCTCATGCCTTGTTTGTTTTCGTGGCAGTCATATTTGGATTTCACACATTTATTTTTGCTGTGCATTGTGCCTTCAAACCCAAGGAACAGTTTGCACTGACATTTCAGGTAGCATGATTCTGGACTTTGATAACTAGTTGGTGTAATTAAACTAAATATGCTTCACAAATATTTATTAAAGCCCTGTGGGATTGGCTGTCATTTTTTTCCCTTCCCCTTTGCACTAGCATTCCTGTGAGCCTTTTCCCTTTGTAATACAGTTTCTGTCCCAAGGCTGATCCTTCAGGCCAAGGAAATGGATAAAATTATGAAATGTATCAAAAAACCCTAATGAAAAAATTATATCAATATCCCTTTTTTTTTTATTGATTGAAATATGTTTTAAACAGATGAAGCCTTTAAGTGTTTATCAGAAAATACTTGAATCCCCTCGCCTGGATTTTATCCACTAAAACTGTAGGATGGATATACTTATACAGTGAAACCAGGGCTGGAAAACAACTGATTTATACTTTTTAAGATCAGGAGAGGGTTGGTTTTGAGAAAACACTGGGGAGCTTCATCTCACCATGACATCTTGAAACTCCCATCTCTAAATTCTCTTCGTGTAATTTTCATCTATTTTAAGCATGCAAAAATCCTTATTGAATATAAAGCTTAGGAGTCCTCTGGTCCTTCTGGCTTTTTGATTTTTTCTTTTTAGGCAAAAGGAAGCCTCTGGGATGCAACAAGTCCTTCACGGATTCATTCTTAGAAGTTTCCACCAGGAAGTATGTGTTTCATCATGCTTCTGTGCAGTAAATCAGGATGGGGAAAGGGAGAGTTACTGTCTGGGATGCAACAAGTCCTTCACGGATTCATTCTTAGAAGTTTCCACCAGGAAGTATGTGTTTCATCATGCCTCTGTGCAGTAAATCAGGATGGGGAAAGGGAGAGTTACTGTCCCATGTTAGGAGGTATGACCCCCTTATGGGCTTGAATACAGTCTGAGTGACTCTGTCATGTGGAATTTGTGGGTGAAATGGAGATATTCTGTAAAGGGTTATTGATGAAAATATAATTATTTTATTTCTTTTATTGTGTTCTGGCAGGTAGGGACACACAGACACATACAGATGTAAGACATGCTTCAAAACCTGAAAAAAACCCAGAAAACATAGATAAAACTTGATGTAATGTTGGCAATACATCTTAGTAACTGGTAAAAATCAATAGCTGGTAAAAATGTTTACGATATAAACTATTTACCCGTCTGCATGTAAATATAAATATATGACGTTTACACTCCACTGAAGCCTTTGAAGTTCAACTGACAAATATTTTAAAGACTCTGTGGTTCAGGCTCTAGTTTAGGTGTTTAGCCACACAAGAGGTGTGTAGTGTAGTCCTTCAGCTTCCTTTGATCCTCAGCAAGGTGTAGAGCTGGGCAAGCACAAGTGGGAAACATACCCAGGGATGACTCAAACAGATGCTTGGTGCTACTGGTAGAGTGAGCCAGCCTGCCCACCCCAGGCCACAGATCCTGGGAATTGATAGAGTAATGGAAGATTCATCTCTCCATGCTGTTTCCCACTCATAGAACATAGATTTAGGTTAACGAAATCACGGAGCAAGGTACCATGACAAATTTTCTTTTTCTTTTTTTTTTTTTTCCTATAAATCAATGATAGTTTGGTCAAGTTTATCAGAGGAAAACAATTCTCACATTCTTACAGGAAAGTGTGAAAGGGGTTGCAAACATAGCAGAGCAGAATTTTAAAATCTAAAATGCCAAGTAAATACCTGATTCAAATGAGGACAGATTTGCACAGGATGTACACAAATCAGTGCAGCCCTTGAGCAACTCTAACCTATGCAAGAAATTATGTGCGTTTCACTGTCATCTAGAAAAAGAAACTGTAACTCCCAATATTATAGCAACATTACACATAATGCTGATTTGTCTTTTTCTTAAAAACACAGAAATAAATCATACACATTTGCAGCTGTCCCACAATGTTTTATGAATGATTGAATTTTTCTTTTTCTCTTGTTGTGTCACAGATTCCTGCAATACTGTTGAAAGTAAACCACCTCTAATAGATTCTGAAAAATATAGTTATGAGTAGAATATTTCAGAACATGAAAATTTTCAGAAAATCTTTAGGTAACCATTCAATTTGCTGTGAAATAAAAGAAATCAATATTCTGAATTTGATTTTGCCCCATTTTGAAATGGAAACATTACAAAAAATTAATGAAGTACTCATCCTGGAAATCTTTTTCTTTAGGAAAGATTAACAAATGGTGTTATGAAAACAGAGCATGTTGCACGGCACTGAGCAGATGCTGTTTGTTAGTAACAGTTGTGGAACTCACAAAAATGCCAGTTTAAATCACCACCTGTGAAATTTCAGATGTGCATGATTGGGATGGGTCTGGGAAAGTGTTCTGGCTCTAGAAATTGGTAATTTCCAGTACAAGTGCATAGCTCTATATACTAGATTAAAGATTCTAGACTAAAAAAACTGGCAGTACAGAATATTTATAAACTTACATTAATTTGAAAATAAATTTAAAAAAATTATTTCATGAGCTCCACAAAATGTGTCAGATTCTTTCCTCAAACCCATGACTATATACTCTTGATTCATATGTACTAATGTCACTGCAAGTCAAAATTCAATATATTTTGCCTGGAATCTTACCTGGGACAAAATCTTAAATCTTGTGGAATTTAAATATATTTTCCCCACAGAACCCTTTTAACTCATTTCAGTAATCTTATAGGAGAGGATTCATAGAGAATTCCTATGGGTGGGTTTGCCTTTGCTTAATCCAAACTGTCTTCCCTAACACATTCCTCATATGCAGTATGGGGGACTTTATCCCCTTCTGTGGTAAGCATGTTCTGACTGACCAGGGCCAGCACGAATGATGGAGCCTCTAGTGATAATTAACCAGGTGGCCTTCACTACAATGTAAATCTCAAGATTTGAAGGTCCCACTGCCCACTGCTTTCAGTGTGGTTTGTAACAGTCCAATGTACCATTCAGTTTTCCCAGAGGCTGCTGTATGGCAGAGAATATGACACATCCAGTCAATACCATACTCTCTGGCACAGGTGTCTAATGTCTATGAGGTTATTTTGAAAATGAGTCCCATTATCCAGCTCTATTCTCTCAGGGGTAGCATGCCTCCACAGGACTTGCTTTTCAAGGCCCAGGATGGTATTTCAGGCAGTAGCATGTGGCACAGAATAGGTCTCCAACCATCCCGTGGTTGCTTCCACCATGGTCAGCACACAGCACTTGCCTTGGCAGGCTCAGGGAAGGGTGATGTGAACAATCTGCCAGGCCTCCCCATGCTTATTTTGACCATTAGCCCCCACACAACAGGGTGATGCCCACCCACTTGGCCTGATTGATTGCAGTGCATATTTCACAGTTACAGATAACCTGTGAGATATTTTCTATGGTTAAGTCCACCCCTCAGTGTCCTGGGTTGCAGTGTATTCTATTACCGTCCTCAGGAGCCGTTGAAACCAGGTGGGGCAGTGTTTCCTTGCCTCCTCCCCCCAGACTATCTTTCTGTTAATTGCCCATCATTGTCCTGCCGCCTGACTCAGAGATAACTCCCTCCGGACTATCTTCTGTTAATGAGCCTAATCAACACTTGGCCTCATGACTCATCATCCCATTGTGAGATGCTCCACCCAGAGGGAGGAACCAAGCATCCCATCGTGGATATAATCTGGGACTCTGACCACCAGAGGCAATGCCTTTCCACTGGATTTCCAGAGGACAGGAGCTACACAGCTACCCCTGGACCTTCTGAGGAGGAGCAGACCCTTTGTTTCTACAGGATCACCGCTTCAGGAGGACTGCAACCACCATTCTACCAGACTGCCACCACCACCCTGACTAACAGGGTGCCAGGTTGTATCCTAACTCTGTCAGTTTAACCCAGTGTTATCCGCTTTTATTGTTTTTTTTTTCTTTCCCCCTCTTTTTATTTCCCTATTAAATTGTTATTCTGACTTGGTGTCTCCCACTAGTTTGTTTTCAAACTAGCACACTCAGTCATGAGCCCATCTGGATGTTGCATCTCTTCCCTGATGACCTGAGGTGTCGTGGGCCCACCAAGCCAGAAATAATTCACCCTTATGTTGTCAGTCCAGATCCACCTGAAACACTTTAATCTTGGCAGCCCAATCCACCTGTCCATTGTGGTGTTCTTCAGTAGCCCGACTCCGGGGTACATGTGCATCTCACGATGTACTTTTACAGCAAACTTCTCTACCTGGGCAGTGATGTTTTGCCAAAATTCAGTAGCCCAGAACGTTTACCTCTGCTCTGCCAATTGGTCCAGCCACCCCCACAGAACACTTGCTACCATCCATGTCTCAGAGTAGGGGTAGTGTGCTGGCCATTTCTCTTGTTAAGTGATGTCCAAATCCAGCTGGATGGCTTTCAGCTCTGCATCCTGACTTGATCCACCTTGTCCCTCAACAGCTTCTGTCTCACTGCATAGGACTCTCCAGCCAGGACACACATGCTTTAATACAAACATCTGTGCACCCATGAATATGGCTTGTATGCATTTATACCTCATGTATCTGTATAGAATTAATAAAAAATATATTTCACGAATTTTTATTACAACTGCAGAATCTTTGAATCACAGAAGGATTAAAAACCCTCTGCATTTCTTACTGAGCTCCTGCTTTTTCACTCCCGTTCACTGACATACTTTACTTTCAAGTCAATCACTTGACTGCCCTAGATATTTCAAGAGATTGTTTCAGCCTGGCTTCTGAAGGGAAGCTTTAATGTAATGTGAATTCCCTTCTGTGGCTGGTGAGATGGGGAGGGAGACAACAGGAGTGAGGGGCACCCGGAATACTGAAGACATATGGTGGTGTAGCAATCAAAACAAAGGAAAAGAACTCTGCAGTAAATCACGTCACTGAACTGAAAGCAGCTGGGAGCACAGAGATTCAGCCTTTGGTTGAAGACAAATGTAGACAGGGCAGAGATAAACAGTAGCACTGAAAAAGGTGCTTGATGTAATGCATTCATACTGAAATACTGAAGCATGATTTCTCACAGTTTATTTTCTTTTTTTGTATGGAATAGGAGACGCATCAAAATGCTGGCAGGAGTTCCATTATAGCTGACTCTTTTCTTATTACTGGATCTTATTTTTTTGTTGCTCTGGGTATTCTGAAGCATTCACAACTTTTTCATAATTCATATTCTGCCATAGGAAATTTTAAAATATTCTGGTGCAAATAATATCTTCAAGGTTTTAAAATTCTGGCTCATCTAAAGCCAGTGGGAATTGCCATTAGTACAATGAAAATTTACTACCACATGATGAAGATATTATGATATAATATAAATTTTTTAAAAGATATTATTACCGTGAAATTTAATTATATTTCTTCTGATAAAAATCTGATGGAAAATTTGATGGAAAAGCAAAAAATAGGGTTTGCCAAACTGAGTCTCACAATACTCTGCATTTGCTCTGGCATGCTGGCTGTGTAATCAGCTGGTATTTTAGCACAATGCCCTAATCAGTTATATTGGGCTACATATATTTTGAAATAAGTATCTTTGAAAGAATAGACTCAAGGAATAAAATCATTTGTTCAATGATGAAAAAATTTCACTCCCATATTGAATTAAATATATTAGTATGTAGATATTTTTTGCAACCTTAAAATGTGTACTAAATCTGTTTATAGTGGAATCCTTCATACTCTTTTCTGTCCAAGTTATTTTTGAAAGGCTCTTTCATCAGTGTATATGAAAACTCAAAGAAAGCTGAAATTGAAAGGCACATAAGATTGGCTCACAAATTTACACTTAAGCCATCATAATCCATGAAATTGCATTAATGGATGTTTGGATGATTTAGCACAATGTGAGTGCTTTTTTGAGATTGGTGAGGGTCAGAAGGGAAACTCAATAGACTGGCAGCAGATGATCTGGTCACTAGAATATTTTACTTCTTTTGTATATCTTTGCAGAGCCTGTCAATTCATAAGTATTTGTTTCAATAATATTTCCCTTCCCTTGGCTGCAGCCTGTCTGCAAATAAATCAGAGTTTGCAAGAAGTTCAAGTGCTGCTGCATTAGGAGCTGTAAACCTGCCAGAAGTAAATGCAATTTTAATTCAGTATATAGATCTAAATTATTTCCTCGGAAATTGATTTGATCTGTTAATTTGTGCACTGAAAGGTCCCTGTGGACACCTTACAAGAGCCCCATAAAACTTTGGTGATTTTTTCTGTCAGGAAATAAAATATGCTGTAACTAGAAAAGTGTAATACTTAAAATTTGTTTTCTAGGTAAAGCAGTTACATTTTGATTTTTTAAATTACCTTAGTTCAGAAGACTGTGGTATATTTATTTAGTACCTGCCCCCATTGTGAATATTTCTTATGGTAGCCCCCCACCCTTTGCAAGAATAGTTATGGAACTTCAACATGACTTATGAACCCTCACTTCAAAGTTCATGACTATTCACAGATTTATTCCTTCTTCACTGATTACATACATTGTTTTCCTGAACGACTTTTCATTTATAGCAATCTTCGTTTATAGATAGGAACCTCTGATGCATAATAGAGTCTTAATTCGATTATTAGGTTAACTGAGTGTTTTGTCTGTTCCTGCAGTACAGAAGCCCTGAATTCTGTGTGCTTGACACTGCTACTGTCAAGCATGAAGCATATAAATGCAGTCTCTATTCCATGCTCACAACAAGGACCCCACAAGTGCCTGCCATTGACAGCTTTGACACAAACACTGTTGACTGGATGGGCAGAGTGTCCTACCCATTTCTTGGCAGCAAAATGAGTATTCTTGAAATGTTGCTTTCTCTTGCGAAAGACTGAGGTCATTAGTACATCCAAATCTTGTACCTTTTGGGAAGTCATTACTTTTAAAACTGCAGAAAAAATTCACTTTCTCCGCTGTGATATACTAGAGTTGCCTTTTGAGGGAAATTCATTTGAGAAAAAGACATAGAGAGGGATTTTTTATCAAGACCTACATACAGCAGCTAACTGCAGCTAGAATTGTACTCATACAATGGGGAGGGAACGTACACACAAATGCACATTTTATTGAGAGAGAAAGTGTAGGTAGAAGCAGATGACCTAGATGATTTTATGAATAAAAGATTTAATCTGATGCAATCATTTCATTAATACACACATGGCACCAACTGAAAACAGAGCATAGCAGATGGCTATGAGAGGTCTTAAAAAGGCATTTTCAGTTTAGTAGCTAATGACTTAGATTTCATGGACTACACCAAATACTATCAGAAACGAAGTATTTATCATATCAGTCTTCCAAAGAACGTTCTAATGTTTTATTAAAGCAGTGCTGAAAGATCTCTCTTTTGTGACACTAGTTAGAAAGTGCAGTCACATTACATATTATACAGATATAGGGCAACATGACTTTTCACAAAAACTTCTGAAAGAAAACCCCATTGTTTTCTTTATTAATAGCCTATATTTTTTTAATTTAAAGCTCTTTCTTTGCTTCTAGTTTGCTACAGTTGGTGGAAACAGTAGTTTACAATATAACAATGAAATACAATCATTTGCCATGCAATTTTAGAATATAAACATGACATATGTTCATTTGCTGTAATGATGGATCCACTGCAAACAGCTGCAAAAAATTGCATTGAAGATGGTTGGGATAATACTAATAATTGATTCGATTTATTTTAAGGTAAAATATTTGGAATAAATTTGGGATGAATGTATAAATTTAAAAGGAGGCAGTAAGTGCAGAAGGCTCTTATCAGAGCTGTATTGTGTTTTTACATTAGTAAACCTCAGCAGAGAAAGCAACGAAGGAGGGGAATAGCGCTGTTTAGCACACTGTATCACAGCACGGGCCATGTGGCTACCACATCCTGCCCCAGTCATGTTATCCACATCCAGGTTGCAGGGGGTCTGACAGACAAGCCAAATGTGTCAGCTCTGCTCTCAGTCTGTTCTGCTCCATCCTGGATGAATGTGCATCCTGCAAGATTTGATTGCTCTCTGGACCCTTTACAAAACCAGATCAGGGCAAAAGGGCTGGATTTCTTAGAGAGAATCTGGCCTACAGCTTCTTACAGACAGATTAACCTCAGTTTGGCTTCAAACTGAGGACACATACAGTCTCATTCTTCAGACCTAATCCAAGATCAACTTAGTCTATATTATTGCTCAGAAATTAATATCGCTGCACTGGGATCTTTGAACACATGCAGACTGAATTTTCTTTTTGTAAAGCTTGTTTGAGATCCTGTTAGGTATGACAGAGTTTATACTGAATTTGAACTGAATGAATACTCATTCTCTTTGGCTGCAAAGCAAGAGGAACAAAAATACACCCTACCACCCAAAAGCTGGTGTGTGGAATAGCAAGCTGATTTTATTTCCTTTCTATGCAACTGATAAAAATATTGAACAAGACAGGCCTGGCCCTGTTGCAAACTGTTACTGCTGCTTCATCTGGAAATGGTTCTTTGTAAACTAGGAGATATGAAGCTTTGATAATCCTGAATGTTTGTGAATGTAGTCATGGTTTTCTAATCTGAATATATACACTGTGCAATATACATCCACAGCATCCTTGGCAGCCTGCTGCTCTGCAAGTCCTGGCTTTACCATAGGCTGAAGCATTCAGGGGAATGGTGTAAAAACTGAGATGAACCTTTAGAAGCTGAAAATCTTCTTACCTCTGCAACTTACAGTCATGACTATACATAGTCTGAGCACTTTGTGATTTAGACAATTTGTCAGATAAATCCCCAGGTTGCCGTTACTCACATAGAGGATAATGGAAATGCAGTCAATCGCGTTGTTCATACACCTTTCACTGTTGTGTTAAACATTCAGAGAACACCATGTTGATTCTTATTACCTCTATTTTGACAGCAAGACAGGCCTCAGATTAAGGACAGAAATTCATAGCTTCAGAAATCATACATGTAAATTCAAGATATAACAACTTCCTTTGAATTTTGTAGCCACTTTACATGAATGTTGGCCTTGTGAAAGAGACTCTCACTGAATTTTTTGTTTTCCAAACTCACCAAGGTCTGAAGTCTTGTAAGCTTTCTTAAGAGGAAGGCCAAGTATCCTGCATCTGAATATGGTTGCGGGGTGGTGTATGCTAAAAAAGGAGCAGTCAGGTATTCCAGAATGAGATGCAACTCCTGTAAAAAAAGCTCTGAAAGAATTCAACTTTAAACCATAATTAAACCAAAACAATGTAATAACAATGTTTATATGTTTGCAGCATTTATTTATGATATTTCACTGACATTATGATATTTCACAAACACTGACTAACTGTTAATTTGTAAACCAGTGTTTGATATGATCAGAATGTAATTCCTTTGCATTTAAGGGTCCTAAAAGCTCAGATAAATGGGTTTTCTATCCCAGTACCAGGGAACAGCTTTCCTTTGTAGACATTCTGTCATTTATCTATGAACCAAAATCTTCTCTCTTCAGTAACTTCAATCATGGGTTTTCCCTCTGTTTGGTGTGCTAAATAGGATTATCATCATTAGCTTCTTAGCATATTCCCCGCCCTCTCTCCTTCTACATAGGCATTACTCCTTCCCTTACTGCTTTGATTTCTCTCTTTTTCAGATCCATCTCCAAACAGATTTCAATCTATATGAGACACTCAGTTGTCAGGGTAGCTGGATAGATACCACAGTCCTTTTAAAACAAAACAAACCAAACTCCAACTTCTTTATAGCTTTGGTGTTGTTGCAGCAGCAATTTTTAGAAACTATATACAAAAAGCCAAAGACCCTTGACTGAGAGAGAATAAAAATCTTCAAATTTCTGTGCAGAGGTATTCATTGATCCTCTCTTGTTTGATACTTTCCTAATTCAGTCAGTCAAGTGACCCAGTATCACGTGAAGCAGAGTCCATCTGCATAGTCCAAATGAAGGAACAGCAAACCTTGGGGTATCTAAAGCATACAGATGCCTTCTTGCACAGATGAAGCATGGTTCCATTTATTCAGAAAACACTTAACATCTTTAATATGAAATGGAATTGGTTCATGAGAGAGCTGCAAAGAAAAAAAAAAAAAGGACTACACTGTTTAATATGGCCTGTGCAGCTCTGCTTCAGAAAGAATTTGATTTTACTGAGTTTGATGGTAGGAATATTATGATAAAACTGACAGGAATTGTTCTGACGTTGTTCTTTAATGAGATTAGTTGAACAGGTGTGAAGGTTTACCTGTTTTTTTTGTAAATATGCAGAATACAAGAATAAATTTTACACTGTTTCACTGGAGAAGTCAATTCCAATTGGTACCAATGTTTTGTGTGGAAATGTTTGGTGATGTTTCAGGTACAGTCTGTAAGGGTATCTGTAAAATGAAAAAAAACTGTTTTAAACACAGTTGTTTATGAGAATAAAATATGTGGACTGATTATAATGCAGGGGTTTATTCAAGATACTTTTTTCTTTTACTGTTTAGAGATGCTTTGTGTGAAGATTTGGTGTCTTTTCTAGCATAAATACAACCTTACTCTCAGAATTCTCTGAAATGGCTATATATGAGCTTTATTTCTTTTCAGTGATTCTTATAACTGTGATCAGGGGAGAATAAAGATGCAATTTTGAGTCAAGTATCTTCCAAGGGTTAGCAGCTCTAACAAGTAAGGTCACTTCTGTTGGAGACCGCTGTTTTGATCTCTAGGAGAGAGGCAAAGCCCAGCAACCCCTGGAGACCCCCGGGCAGGCGCCCGTGGCTGGGCGGGCCATGGTGTCACACTGCCGCCGCAGAGCAGCGTTTCGGACGGGCAGCCGAGGGCAGCGCCCGGTGCTGGCGGGGCTGCGCTGCCGGGCGGAGCGCGGGCTGTGCCGGCTGGCGGGGGCGGCGGGGCAGCGGGTGCCCGGCCGGGGCGCTCCGGCAAGGAGGCACTCGGTTGCACAATGAGCCTCGTGCCTGCCGGGCCAGCTCTTCCTCCGCCCTCCCTCCTCCTCATCCTTTTATTTATTTCATTTATTTTTATTCCATTTATTTGTTTGTATTCCCCGGAATAATAAAAATGAGAAAATCCGAGCGCTGCTTTTGGCTGCTCTCCACCAACCTGTCAGTGACGCAAGCGGAGACTACTTAAAGGCAGATTAGAGACAGCAAGACAGTAAAGCCAACCTTCCTCCCTCCACGCCGCCGGTCCGCCCGCCGCGCCGCGCCACGAGCCGAGCGGGCCCGGCCGGTGGCGGCCGCCGAGCGGCCCCGAGCCCCGCAGAGCCGAGCCGAGCCGAGCCGGGAGCCCTCTGCAGGGCTGCCACCTCCAGCCGCCCTCCCGCCACCGGACTGCGGGCGGTAGACACGGGCTGCTCTTCTGTTGGTTTTCCCTCCCTCTGAAAAAAAAAATTAAAAAAAAAAAAAAAATAAAAAAAAAAAAATAGGAGGGGTGAAAAAAAGCAGAAGTGAAGAGATCCCCCACGCTTGCCAAAGTCTTTGTCTCCGGATGAACAGCGATGGGGGAATGGACTATTCTAGAGAGGCTACTGGAAGCTGCCGTGCAGCAGCATTCTACTATGATAGGGAGGTAAGGGTCGCGGGGGAGCTGCGGGGAGCACGGGGGGATCCCCTCCTGTCCGAGAGGGCCGGCCGGGGGGTCGGAGGCGCGCGGTGGGTCCCGGCTGCGCGGTGCCCTTCGGCCGGGCTCTTTCGGGGTGTGCCTGGAGCTCGCTTGTGTGTGTTGTGTGTGTGTGTGTTTGTGTGCTGGGGACGCCGGTATGCGGCACGGGGCTCCGAGGCGCGGGGACACCGCAAACGCCGCTGTCCTTGTGCCCGAGGAGCCACGGGGCACCGGACGGTCGTCGGGGACACCCCACTGCCATCGGGGTCCCGCTGCCGGCGCAGCCCCGCGCCGCTCCCGGCCGTGCTCTCGGGGGCTCCAGGGCCCGTGTGGTCGCCTTTCCGCCGAAGGGGCCGGGCGGGGGCCAGCGCTGACCGCCGCCCGCGGTCTGTGGCACACGGCCGCGCCGAGGCGACGCCGCGCAACCTGCGCGCCCCCCGCGCGGGAGCGGGGCCGGTTCGTGGTGCCGGGGCCGGTTCGAGCTGCCGGGGCCGGGGCCGGGACCGGGGCCGGTGCCTGTGTCGGGGCCGGTGCCTGTGTCGGGGCCGGTGCCTGTGTCGGGGCCGGTGCCGGTCCGCGGTGCCGCGGCGCGGGGGCCCGGTCAGCACTGGACAGCTCCCGGCCGCGCGGCGGCGGCGCGCACTGACGGGCTTCTCTGTTGCAGGATCCTGCTGACCGTGGTGGTGATCTTCAGAATTCTCATTGTGGCCATTGTAGGGGAGACGGTGTACGATGACGAGCAAACGATGTTTGTCTGTAACACGCTGCAGCCAGGCTGCAACCAGGCTTGTTATGACCAGGCTTTCCCCATTTCTCACATAAGGTACTGGGTGTTCCAGATCATCATGGTGTGCACTCCCAGCCTGTGCTTCATAACATACTCCGTTCACCAGTCTGCTAAACAAAGGGAACGGAGGTACTCCACTGTCTTCCTTACCTTGGAAAGGGACCAGGATTCAATGAAGCGTGAGGACAGTAAGAAAATCAAGAACACGATTGTCAATGGGGTGCTGCAAAACACTGAGAACTCCACCAAAGAGGCAGAACCAGACTGCTTAGAAGTGAAGGAAATCCCCAATCCTGCTATCAGAACTACAAAATCAAAGATGAGGAGGCAAGAAGGCATTTCTCGATTTTATATCATCCAAGTGGTCTTTCGAAATGCCCTAGAGATTGGATTCTTAGTGGGACAGTATTTTCTGTACGGATTCAATGTCCCTTCCATGTATGAATGTGACAGATACCCTTGCATTAAAGAAGTAGAGTGCTATGTCTCTAGACCCACTGAGAAGACTGTATTCTTGGTATTCATGTTTGCTGTCAGTGGGATTTGTGTGGTGCTTAATTTGGCAGAACTGAACCACTTGGGCTGGAGAAAGATCAAAATGGCAGTGAGAGGAGTACAGGCAAAAAGGAAATCCATATACGAAATCAGAAATAAGGACCTGCCAAGAATGAGCATGCCTAACTTCGGCAGGACTCAGTCAAGTGACTCAGCTTATGTGTGAGGCTGTGACAGAACTGAAACACTGTGCCAGGTGGAACAGACCCAGATACCATTAGAGAAAGGTACATTGCTTAGGCAAGCATTTTATCAAACCACCAAGAAAGCCATTAAGGTATTGGATCTGCACTTACTGAACTAGCTGCAAAATGCAGCACTACATAAAAGACTGAAAAAACAGCTATAAAACCATGCTTGACCTAGCCTTACAGCACAGCTACTATTATTCCTACTTTTCTTTCTAATGATTGGGTTTTATCTGTCAGTGAAGCAGCTTTTTGGTTGTCATTAGGATGTTTACAGTTTGAACTGTCTGACTAATTGTTGTAAATGTGTAGAATGTTCATATCAAAAACTCTGCAAGGATACTCTATATGGGGCGGGGTGGGGTGGGGGACACTGTTGCAATGTGCAGGCATAAGCATGTTTTAAAAGGAGGAAAAGTGCACTGTAAGGAATCTAACCACAGCTCAATCAGGATACCTGCGTTCACGTATCTCACAGATGTCTTATTTTGTTTGTCTAAATCACAGACTGTAGTCCTGGTGTGTATTACTAGCTATTTTCTCTCATGGTTTGTGCATCAATTAGTCATGCTAAAAATAAATGCTGAATATAATTTTGCCATTTTTTGTTTGCCTGTCCACACACACACACACACCAGAGACCTTAATCATCTTGCATTAGTTGTGATCTGCAGAATATATCGGTAGGTTTTGATTGATTCCCTAATAGGTGCATAAATAAGATGGAGTTGGTTCATGCCAGCCAAGATATGCATTTACCTACAATCACCTGCGATGACACACATACCAAAGGAAGAGAGTTCATTGCATTTAACTGCGAATATATCATCTTCTCTCTGCTCTTATTCATATAAGTGCCATACTTGAAACATCTAACTCTGTACTTAGTCAAAAGGTTGTTTTGGGATACCAGCTGGAGTGAAATGATTTTATACTCTCCTTTGTTTATTTTATGCTATTTGTTTAGTCATTGCAATGGTGTAAAAAGCAGCAAAAGTATATATTGATAAATAAAGTACTTGCCTTTTTTTTTTTTTTTTTTTTTTTTTTTGTAAGCCAGAGAGATTTGCTCTTCTTTATTCTTGTATACAATTGTAAAAAAACTTACAGGGTCAAAATAATTGACTTACAACAACTATTCTTCAGGGTTTAAAATGTCTTATTGGTATTCTAAACTCTAAGTGATAAAACCTGGGAAATCAGGACTATTTTTTATGTCTGTTTTCCTCCTTAAGCAAGCTTCCTCTGTCTTTAAAGCCTGATCCAAAGTCCACTGACACCAACAGCCTTCTTTCTGCTGACACTAAGGGCAACACAGTTGGCTGCCAAGGTCACTCTAGGAATAGCCAGAATACATTTACCTATAAATGAAACAATTGCAGCTTTTCATCAGGGAATCCAAATAGTAACCTCAGCTTTTCTGCCTTACAGCTGGTTTAAGAAATATATCATTCATGTCCCATCAACTTACTGGTAAGCCACTGAGGCAGTCTCAAATGAATCTCTGTTAACAGCAATTATCTTAATAAATAATAGAATATTAAGTTTGACTTTTTTTATCATTTTTAAAATTCGTTCTGAATTCAACAGAAAATATTTCTCTGGCAACAGTAGGAGTTGGATCAGGACTAAAAAACATACAAGTGCATTTCTAACTAAATAGTATCTGCCCTTTAAAGAAAAGGGCCAAAATGGTGCTGGAAAATTTGGGGGTACTTTATAACATAAGAAGGAGACATGGGCTCAGAGTCATAAATGGCCTTTTGATTGTATTTTATGTCAAGCCTGAAAATGGATTTTATTATATATTGGCTTGGAGATGATGCATATAAATCTTTTCCTCTTGGCTTACAATAAATACCTTAACATTCCATTCTTGTCGTTTGCCAGCATTTTCACTTTAAAAAATGTAGATTAATTCTTAGATAGTTTATCCATTATCGCATTCATCTGTTGTCTTTTTTCTTCCACTGTGAAACATTAAAGGATTTTGAGATGTGTCATGTTTTTAAAGATTTAAAAAATATTTTTCTTTATGTGTAAGTCTTAGAGTTTTCCTGATTTGATTACAGAAACCTCTAAAGATGGATTTCTCAGATGATTCTTTGTGATAAAAACGCACACTGATATTGCTAGTTGACTGCATGCTCACTGGAAAACTGCATGTTATTTTTAGAAGGACAACATGGCAGCTAAAATTTCCATCTGCAAAATAACAAGCTTCCGAAGATTGTTATTTAACACACAAATCCAAGTCTGATTTTCATTTTGCAGAGTCCTGGGATGGTTTTCAAAATCTCTTTTTGAACAGATATTGAAAGGAAAAATATTCCTTGGCAGTCATAAGCACTCCTTTAATGTTGAAGAAATGGGAGATTTTATGCAAAGGGCTTGATCCAGTGCAAATTAAAGTTGAAAGAGCAAAACTTGTACTGAATTCATTGGGCTTTGGTTCAGGTCATAATTTTGTGTTAGGCAGAAGCCCTAATGCAGGTTTTTCCAGTGGCTGCATAGCAGTTTTCAGTCAAACTCTAGTGAAGGTGCATGTCTTGAAAGCTATAAGATTTTAATACCTTAAAATTCTAAGGTAATATTTAGGAAATATCTGTTTATATTATTCAATGCAAATCACTCAGTTCATTTAATTATTTTTATGTAGTTGCACATTTGTACTCCAGTAAACTGGGATTCTTCAGAACCCAAAGAGAAGAATATCAGGAAATGTAAATGCTAATTTACGTAACAGGATCAGTGATAAAGTAGGCAAAGACTTATATTTTGATCAACAGAAACATCATCCTCCATACTTGGAATATGGGTTCTCATAGTTCAGATGAGAGATGAAATGTGTCAAGAGATCAGTTGTTCTAATCTTCCTTTTAAATTGTTATTTTTCATTTCTTACCAACTACTCATTTGTCATGGACAAGAGAAATATAGCAAACACTTTTTTTGTCAATGTATGTGAGAATCATATGATTAATGCTAATGGCCTGTTTGCATGAAAGCTGACTATTCATTTACAGAATAAATGCTTTAAAATTGTCACAGCAATGGAAAAGTCTGTTAACTGAACAGAACTGAGTGAACATGAAGCTGAAGGGCACATTACTGGCTACTTAGATCTTGCTCCTGCCTCAGTGAAATAAATTAGTCTCACCATTGACATCTCTGTAAGGATCAGACATTAAAAATGAAAATTGAGTTAATGTTTGTTTTGTTCAGTGTTTACATTGTTTTGCACTGGTGGACAACATTATATGTCACGATACATGCAAAAAAAATGCTGTGTTCACTAAGCTCCTATGGAAAATTGCAATAGAATCTAATACACTATTAGCTTCATGAAATTAAAAAACTTACATGAAAAAAGACATTATTTCATTTTTATATATTTGACCTTGTGCTTTCCACACCTGTGTGAATTTCAAAATCTGTTTACATAGGGGTTATGAACCATTTCACCAGATATGTATAAGATACAATGCGAGCCTATGAAAAAATATTTTAAAAAGTAGGACCTTTTTTTCATGATTAAAACTAGCTGCATTTTTACATGTAGCATTTTTACATGGGGAAGCTGAATTCACTCTTCCCATAAAGAGTTTCATTTTATAGACCTCTGACTTTGAAGAAATATAAGGGTTTTCAGCTTTTACAAGGGAAAACCGAAGAACAAAGAGATCAACTGAGATGAATGAATCGCAGAAGCGGTCAGGTGGATTTTACTCTGTTTTATGCTAAAGAAGTCAGAAACACTCAGAATGTTCAAAGTGGGTGCAATGCTTGTCTTGCATTATACCTACTAGGGTAGGACAAAGCTGCTGCTATGTAGAGAACCATAGGAAAAGACGTACATGAAATGTTAAATGTGAGGAACAATTATTTTCCTGCATATATAAAAGAATACAGTTTTTCCAGGGCAAGAGGATGGACCAGGTGGACATTGTGCCTGCATCCTTCTGGCTTAGTTTTGCTTGAATATAACTATTTCTCCTTGCTCCTTCAGCAAAACAGGTTAGAAGCTTCTGTTTGGTGTGCATGTATAGAAACAGGAATTTAAAAATTGGGTCATATGAGGAAAACACGGGCATATGTTTTCAGTGCTTAGAGTCTGGTCTGGTTCTTCATGAATTTAATGACAAGACTTTGCTTTCTGTGGGACCAAGTCAATTCCCGGCTGGGTGAAACACTTCTACTTCATGAGATTAACAGGAGAGATCACAGCATTTCTGTATTGCACACCCATCCCTGGATATTTTGGAATATTCTTCCCAGAAATTCTATTTTATTATAAGCACACAATAAACACACTAGGTTAGTATCAGCTACTAATATCAGATTCTAAGCATCACCATCTTCTCAATGAAATTCTAATAGTATCTCTGTGAAGAAAAATTGGGCTAGGAAGTGGTTCATATTATGTTTATTAAAATGTACTAAGAGTCAAGAGTCAATCAAGAGTCAGCAGCCCATTAGATAAATGCAGAAATGGAGTATTCCATAGCACAGCATTAAAAATAAGCCATGCATATAGATGTATATAGGAAGCTAAATATCTGCAAGAATGTTAAAAGATTTTTACCTAAACTGCAACAGTGTGTTACATATTGAATTTCAGAGATGGATACAGAAGTCACATACCCAGAGACAGTTAGAAACTGAACTACATGCAGTGACCTGACTGGATATTTAACATGCATAAACCCCCAATAATCACCCTTTTCCTGAGACTTCTGGGCCTATGGGCTGTACCAATTGTTTTAGAGAGTTCAGCTGAGCAGGTGTCTGTCTAAGTGATAGCTTTAAAGAGGCTTGTCTTCACTGCATTAAAATATATAAGCTTTTTCTTGATGATGCCTGAAATACAGGATGAATCCAATTTCTAGGTTATGGAGACCCACATATAAAATGACTGTCTGATATCCCCTCAAAATGAGAATTACTCTTGTATTCAACAGAATGTGAAAGTAAGGTAATTTGCTACGAATTCATCTATTTTTTGCATATGTAGTGTGGCAAAAAAGGACAGAGAAGAGTTACCAGTATCTGGATAATAATTAAAACACCCTAAAGTGATTAAGCAAATCTTGACTTTTGTTTCTTCCACTGAAAACAGCATTTTCTGCATATGATTTATCTATAAATATATTTCACAGTACATAATTAAATGTAACTTTAGTTTTTGAAATATTTTGTGAAGTTTGCAGTGAAATCATGATTGATGTTTTCATATTTTTTTCAGAGAAAGGCTAAAAGATCGCTGTTTGAAATTGGCTCTCTATTTTTTGAAATAATAATATAAAATAATCCTATATTTTAAATGTTATAAAAATTTGGAGTCTTTTTGAGGAATGCTAAAGTAGAAAATTATTTGTACCAGTAAAGCAACATTACATTTGCAGGAGATGGTTTCCTTTTCAGTGACTAACTTTATTTGTCAGAACTTTTTTTTTTTTTAATTACATTGGGCAGAGATTTTTGAACATATTAGAACTACATATTGTGAAGAGATAATTTTAAGGAAATCTGTAACAGCAAAATTGGGGGGAAAAAGGATTTGTGGGTATTACAAAAAATAGGTGTGCTATGGCCTTATTTTCCCTACTTATTAACAGTTTAGGGATTAAAGCATATTCAGAACATATTCATGAGCAAATATACAAAATTCCTTGCATTATCTCTTATGTAAGCAAAATGTTTCTAGAAATTATTTCCAGCTCTTTTCCAGTATTACTCTGAATGCTCTAAATGGTGCATTACAATGTCCAAAGTCATCCTGAATACTGATGTCCCTAGTTCCACCCTAACCTTAGTGGACTTAACATATTAAGGATTTTTTTTTAAAATGCACCACTTCTCTGTAGTGAAAACCACTTTGCCATCAGAAAATCTGCCCATCAGAAAACAGGTGGTACTTGACACGGATATCAAGCAGACTTTAATGGAGCAATCAGACTTAAAGCTGCACATTAAAGGGTGACTTTGGGAGAAACATGTTATGAATGGAGTTATTAAAAGGCCAAAACAGCTTAAATAAAGGGGCTTCCACATTTGCACTGTGTGTGATATTCAGGTGCATAAGATTCAGGGGTTCTGAAGAAAGATAAGGGCTGTAGGAATTTCTTTTCTTTCTCCTTTGAAAAAAGAACAAAACCTGTTCTAGCAATGTTCTTTGTGTAAGAACATGTGTAATTCTAAATATGTACATGGGTACAACTCTGAGAGGATTCCACATCTGACATTGTTAAATGCCCACCACCAAGTGTAATTGAGCAATATTTAGTTTATTTATATATAGAGATAACACATTCAGGTCTTTACCACCATTTTCTCACACGCTAGTGGAAACACAATTTGTAGGACCAAGCAAATAATTTGTTGCATCTGATATATATTTGTACTAATTTCCACGAAGTGAAACTCTTCATATTTTTGTCTCATGAAACTATTGAAGTGCCTCTGTTTATAAAAAGGGTGGAACCACATTTCTAAAAAATTTTAACATGCTTACATTAATTTTGCAACTTGAGGTTTGGTTTTTTAATTTTTTTTTTAATTCTGTGTGGTGCAAATTTTCTTGATGTATTCTTCAATTTAATATTCTGGTTATTGCTTGGATTGTGTCTCCAGGGAACTGTAATTTTTCTGGCTTTCTTTTATAATTATTATGTTTAACTCAGATTCTGCACATTTGTTAAGGTATTGTAATTCTTAGTGTCAGCAAATATAGAAATTTTTAAAAAATACGTACAAGGCATCCAATTATATATCATTTAATTGTGGGGATTTCATTTAAAAAAACTGGTAAAAGAGAGGGCTTTCATTGATCACTTTAATTATTATTCCATTTTTAGAAATTATATCTCCTGCATTTATTAATGTAATTTTTATGTTAGTGGAGACTGAAAATTTTATCTTCCTCTAGCTATGTGATCTATAGCTCAAATTTCAGCTTACTTTAAACCAATAGGACCACAGAGCATGAACAATCAAGAGAATCACAATGCTCAATGAGACATCAAAAAAGAAGTTAATTTTAGAGTGATGTTGATCTTACAAAAGATACATACTGAATTAAATCAGCCTTCATGACCAAATCACAGAAAAGTGAATAGATTATCATTGTGTATTGTTGGGAGTCATACTAAGAAAAAGCCAGTGGTAGTTGCTAATGAGAAGGATTTTTAAAAAATCATTGCATTTTTAATTTCTCAAATAGTTTAAAAATCCCTTAAAATGATGCAAAGATTGAAATGTAACTGTGACACTGGCCCATCTTCTTAAGTTGTTGAAGCACAAATTGTAAATATATCTCTATTGATAAAATACTTAATAGAATCACAGAATAAGCCGAGTTGGAAGGGATCCACAAGGATAACTCAGTCCAACTCCTGGCCCTGCGCAGGGCAACCCAAGAGTCACACCCTGTCCCTGAGAGCAGTGTCCAAATGCTCCTTTAACTCTGTCAGGATGGTGCTGTGACCACTTCCCTGGGGAGCCTGTTCCAGTGCCCAAACCCCTTCTGGGTGAAGAATGTTTCCCTAACATCCAACTTAAACCTCTCCTGACTCAGTTTCATGACATTCCCTCGGGTCCTGTCACTGGTCACCACAGAGATCAGTGCCTGCCCCTCCTCTTCACGAGGAAATTGTAACTGCAATGAGGTCTCCCTTCAGTCTCCTCTTCTTCAGGCTGAACAGAACAAGTGACCTCAGACACTCCTCAGACAGCTTCTCCTCCAGAGCCTTCTCTGTCCTCGTGGCCTTTGTACATTCTTTAACAACTTAATGTCTTTCGTATATTGTGGTGCCCAAAGCTGCACATAGGACCCAAGGTGAGGCCACCCTAGTGCAGAGTAGTACTTCTTTGTTCATATGTGTGTACTCTCCAACTTTGCCTAGCAGGCAGCCAAGAGAGAAGGGGCTTTAATTGTACAAGGTTTATTAGACTGCAGTAAGAGCATAGACAGATAAAATATTTATAGTATGATTTTTGAATTTGGCAGCATGACTCTTATTAACATTAATGGAATTTTTACAGCTGAATCTTAGCGCATTAAGTAAAAAATATCATTCCTGCTGTTTGCTCTACAACTTGACCTTTCTACTGTAAATTAATACAATATTTTGAATTAATTTTAGACTAATTAAACTTTGAGGCCCTCTTGTACTCTTTCATGAAAACACATATCAGGGAGAAGCTAGCTTGTCAGCATGAGCATATGGTTATCTAAATTTAGCCTATTTTATTGAAAAGGTGTCAAATTTGATACATTGAAACTGTCGCACCATTGGAATAGCACCTTACACTTTGCAGTATTAGAGTTTAGAGTGATACAGTGTGCCAAAGAACTATGCAGCATTGCATATTTGATTCCTTTCAGTACTGAAAAGCCTATGAATATTTGTTAGAATGACCTTCTGCTTTGAATAAAGGAGAAAGAAAGGAATCCTGCCAATATTATGGTCAGGAGGTCCTTGACCATGATGTCTCCTTAGCAAATGTGTGAACTTCTGAAACAAAAATATAAAAATGGAACTGTGTTTAGACTGTCAGTCCTAGTCAAACAGGAATTTTTCTCAGTGTTCTCTGCTAGACTACGAATGATACTATAGGGCTGTGAGAGCTTCTACACAGCTGCTGCAATCCTGTATGAAAATATTTAATTGTAATTAATACCTGAGTTGCCACTCATTGAGTGTCTGTCTTGAAGGTACTGTATGACTTGCTTAACTATTAAAAAGAGCTAAACTCTCTAATTTGTTTTGGCCAGCATTGCTTCATACAATACCTACCAAGAGGCAAAACTCTCCTTCAAGCAAGCATTCTTTCTCAAATTTTATCCTAGAACAGTGGATCATATCCTCACAGGAACTAAAGAATACAAAACTGGCTCCAGCCTGTTCAGCAGCATAAGCAAAACCACGGGGGAGGGAGGGAGAGAGAACAGGAAGAGCTGGCTTTGCCAGTTTTCTGCTGCTAAGGAGAAGTGGGAAGGAAAGCTGTGCTTGTCCTTGCCTTCACCCCGTCCTCACTTCTCAGAGGCGGCTGTCACCTCGCATATGTGACCATTCCCTGGACCCAGCAGCTGTGGTGAGCTCTGTGATTGTACCTGCTGGTCTTTCCTGCCTGCTGGTGCCTTTGCAGGGGCTGTAATGGGCCCAGGAACTGAAAGACCCTGGCAGTTGCTAATTCTCGCTTGTCCAGGGATTCTTTCACCATCCTTCAGAACAATATCGCGCATTTGTCTTGTACAAGACAGCTGAATTATCAGGAGTCCGAGGCAAGCCTTGATAATTCATGTATTCTCTCCATAGTGAAAAAAAAAAAAAAAAAAAGAAAGTTTATTAAACATGGGAGTTTTAAAATGAAATTAAGGCTGTAATTTCTCAGTTGCTAAGAGATATATACAGCAAAGTTTTTAATGTTGGAATATTCATCCAGAAATGCTGACTCATTACAGAATGAATGCATATTTTAAGTTAAATTCTACCTAAGGAAATGTGAGGATACTCCTGTCAATGTCGACTAGAAATTCTTAGACTTGTCTGGAAAAGAACATAATGTCACATGCAAATTAGAGAGAAGAGTGAAAAACAGTAAGGTTAACATTGTCTAAAAAGTTTCTCTATATTTATAAAAAAACCACTACAGGTAAAAACACTCAACTTCCTTTTTTACTTCTGATAAGCATAATATGTAATTGTCCCTGTGCTATTTTTAAACAAAAACATTTTAGAACACTTTCTTCTGGCACTCATCACACTCAGAGCTCCACGATAGTTCAACACTGAAGATGAAAATACTTAAACACATAAATATCCTCAAATTCAAAAGTTTTCCAAAGAAGAAAAATATAGTTGGCTATACACTCTAGAAATACTTTGAACTGTTTTTAAAACAGAATTTATCAAGACAATAATTAAACAAGTGCCAGAAAAGACTAACTTAAAGTGTTTAAAGAATTGGGGCAATGAATTAAGACAGTCACTAAGAACTATTTAACAGATTGTGTGGTAAATTTATACTGTGCTGAATCTGATAGCCCTGAAATGGGCAAGCTTCCTGCCCCAGGTCCAACCAGTAGTGAGAATGAACTTATATTCCCAGGATGCAAATGCACAGAGTGCACACACATGAACATCACATGTAAACATGGCTGGCCACACAGGTCAGACACACAGAACACTCACATGGAGCTCATCCCACTTCCATCTCTGTTGTGCGGGATGCAAACACCCTAGTAAAAATATATATGTGTGGCTAGCTAGCTAGCTAGATAGATATAAATATATGTACATATACTACTTGGAACCCTTTAGCATCCCAGCTCAGACCCTCGGCCTGCCCAGCAGCTGCCACTGGATCCCAGTCTCCTCAGTTGTTGTCATGGGACAGACAAGCCCCTGAGGCTGCAGCTCACTGCAGCTGCTGGTGCAGACCCTGCACTCACACAGAGATACACTCACATTTACACACGCCCAAAGCTGCCACTGGGTTTCACTCACTCAAGTCTCTCCACACAGGCACATGGAATTCCTGACTCATGGTCTGACTGCGATTGCTGGCACCCAGACCCACTCAGTAGGGGGTCTTTCACTGAAAGAGCTTTGAAAGAAGATAGGACAAGCTGGGCTGGTCAGGTGCAGCTCTGGCCAGAGAAGGAGAAACTCATACCAAGGAGAAAACTGCACCTGACTGGCCTCTTTGTCTCTCCTTCTCCTCACACAAATTGTTCCTCCCCAAATTGTCTAGATCACTTCCTTTCCCTACCTTTGGCTTGTCTCCTAAACATCCCAGAATAAATCTTGAAATGCACTTCCCTTGCATCCCACAATATGTCCCATATCCTAAAGCACATTCCTCCATGTCAGCTAGGGTAAAACCATCAAATGGTGCTGTAGTCATAACTCATGTTGATGGCCTTAATATCCAGACTCTTGTGCTGAGGGTCTACTAGGGCAACTCTGAGAGAAGCCTAAACAGAGCAGTCCTGTCTATGAGCCTTTAATTTGGGCTCTCTCCTTGCTTTTGTACTCCTGCACTTCTCTGGTCTTGTAGAGATGAGTATTTGTTGGGCTGATGGCTCCTCTGATAGTGTGGCAGTAATTGGGAAGGGTGTATTTTGAGTTCCCCCGCCTGCTCTTATCTCTCTATCCTCTTTTGTGGGTGTGCAGATGAGCTTTGATCACATAAAAATCTTCTGTCAGGTACAAATGCAGGATAAAATTTTTTCTTATAGCAGAAATGCATGATAGACAAACTGAATTTTTTGCAGCTGTATATGTGTATATGTGCAACATTGTCTAACAGCTTTCAAAGTGCTGAAGGAAATTTAACTAGCATGGTGAGCTTTGTAAAGAGGAAGCTGAGCTGTGCCAATAGGTAAGATTTATTCTGCTTATTTTGTAAGGACAGTCAATTAATTTTTGTCAGTTCTTTCCTCAACTAAGTGGAAGAATTTCACAATAACTTGAGTGAAATTTGGCTTCACATTTGTTAAAGAATTCAGTCCTGAGGAGTCTCCTGCAGAGAAGAGGATCTGAGACCTGGGGCCAGTGACTTAAAATATTTTGGCTGGTTCTTCTGCACTCTTAAATCCTATACCTGTCAACGCTCTTAGATCCCATTCTCAGTTAACAAAACAGCTTATGTCCATCAAAGGCATGCACTAAGTTGCTTTCTTGGATTGAGACATTAAGATCTATGGCCAAATCAACAGGAAGAACGCCATGATTTCTGTAAAGGCAGCAGGGTTTCTGAGCATTTAGTGTAATTTGGATCTAAAGTTTTCATTTAAAAGATGGAATAAATTGGCCTTTTATCTATAGTGTAGTTTCCATGATTCTATTCATATTGACAATTGTGTTATTTAGAGTACGTAGCAAAAACTTAAAACCTGGAAAATTTTTGCCATCTCTGATGTACACTTTCCTAAAAATATGATGGAATAGGTAGACCTGTTTTGTTGCTTTTTTTATGGTTTCACTCATTTTATTAATCTGGTTAGTTCAAATGATAGCCTGTATCTCAGCATCACATCTGTAACTCAGTCCCTATTTTTCATCTCGATGGCTCTTGACAGGCGCAGAAGAAAGTATTTCAGAGCATACAAAATGTCTCTCATAAATGTTGTGTTAGAATCCCAGCAATCATCTACTTGAATAATTTTGCAATGTTCTATTTCAGATGGCAGGTCTGAGATCACTGGGAAACAGCAACTCACTGCCTGCCCTCCTGCAAAGGCTGTGCTGTAAGTGCAACGCACGTGGAAAATACAAGGACATAAACAGCTAAATGACAAAAAATGTGCAGAAATATTTGCAGGATAGGTTTTCCATCGTGGTCTGGACACCTGTCACCAGTGTACAGAGGGAACAACTTCACTGAGATTTGTAGACTGTAAAATCACATTTTCACCATGTCAAGAGAGAATCAAATCTGGCACTGTTTTTACAACACCGTAATGTCATTAAAAAATAATTCAGGTTATTCTGTTGTGCAATTTTTACAGCCTTGCATCAATGTGAACTGTAGAACTGTGTGACACCTCAAAATGAGTAAGACAGCTTTTAAAATTTTCTGTTTTATTTGGGTCACATTTTTGGTCATCTTGCTAGTTCCCCATTAAACTCACATACACGTCAAAATATTTATGTATATATATATGTATAGTGGAGATCTGGGGTTGTATTGTCTCCATCTGTGTTTAAGTAATCCTTTCAAACCTTGAAAAAGGAAACATTATAAAATGTCCTGTTCATTGCACAGACATCGTAGGTCTTCCATGTGCACTGTTCTTCGACAGCTGCTTAGCCATAGGCTTCTTTTGACTTCATTCAGGTGACTTTAAAAGCTAATGACAGAAACACTTGTTAAGGAAAGTGAGTGGCTCAGCCCCATGGCACAGCAGAATGTCTTGTTATCATGGTGAGAGAAAATTCAGTCACTTTTATTTAAGGGTTATTTTGTGCAACCACACATGTTGAATTTAGCAGTTATACTTGTTTAGTTACTCCATGGACCTGACTACTTTGAGGAAATCTATACACCTCTGTGGGCCGCCTAGCCCCTCTACACTTTGCTGTCATTCACCCACTCACTCACTCACTGGAGACTATTTCCACCCTGCAGCTGCACAGCTATGCTCAGATGCTGTAATGAGCCTGGCCATCGTGTCACACCACCCTCTTAGTGTCTGCTGAGTGCAATCCTACCAAGGTTCAACAGCCACAGTTTCACTGAGCTCAGGTTTTATTATATTCCACTGCAGGCAATTTAGGGACTCTGATCTGTGGGTTTTCCATGAACCTTTAGATTTTAGTAGAACTACACTGTAATAAAAGGGGAAATGGTAAATTGAAATCCTTTTTCCCCCCTGTTATTACGTGGCCACGATAAACCAAAAGGCCTCAACAGCAGTTTTACGAAAAATATATTGCATATTACATCACAAAAATAACAATAATCTTAAATGGGATGTTTTATTGTAGCAACTTTTTGTTGCTCCTCCCTCGCTTATTCACTTTGTTTCCTTCCTTAATGTGTGAGGTTTCTTATTTCCTTAAATACAGCTTTTTTTCATGTACTATCTTTTGATATCTCATGTACAAATAGCAGTCTGTGGCTGACAGGTTAGAAAAAATATGGCAAAGATAACTTACACAACATCAGGAAAATAATTGGCAGAGTCTAAAATAAAACTTAGAGCAAAACCAAAGGCCCAATAATTAAAAATCAGTATCCTACTGGTTTCTAGTCTCTGTCCTTAACAGTTGGTGAACCCCTGTTCCTGATTAGTAGGAAGTTATTCAAGCATCTAATTGAATCTGTTAACTGATGTATCACACATAATTAAGATATCACACATACCTGATATACCATACATATCACATCTAAGTCATTAGATAACTCAGTTTTGCCAGGTTCATTATCATACCTTTGTAGCTCATATATGAGCCACATTACTAAATCACATCATTACTAAATCATTCATCACTAAAGCACATCAATATAATTCAAAATCTTCTCCTACCTGTCAGTCCTATAATAAAGCACAAAGGCCAGAAGACTACCCTTAGTGTTTCTAAGCAGCTAAAGCTGTTTGAGAGAGATTTTTAGCTAATTGGTCCAAAAGCTTCCTTAATGTGGTTTAGAAAGTTAAACTGTTATATTAAAAATTCTTGCTTTGAATTCGTTTATTCCAGGTAAGAACCTCTAGTTAAATAGATTTCACACATCTTTCTCACACCTTCTCTCTTAAGTGCTGCAGAAGAAGAAGTAAACTGAAAATTAAGTAACACCAGTGCTCTCCACTTTCAGCTTCATCTGTTGTGCCTAAAGAGGTGTTTATGACTCTACAAATATCCTGGAAAAATAAAGCAAGATCTGGGAGTGAATTAAGCCTGTAGATCAGTGAAAGGGCCAGGCAGAGAGATAGGCAGCACTTCTAGTGCAGGATTAGCCACAGTGTAGGATTGTCTGCTCACTTCAGGTCGGGGATTGCAAACAGTTCAAAATCTATCAGCACTTGGAAGTCCTGCTATCAGCACCAAAAAGACTAGCAGAAACTTTGGATTGTGTAGGAAATGATAATTTCCCTGAAACTCACACAACATTTTCATGCATGATGAAATTTTTCATACTTGCTGTGGCTCTTGTGCATGGAGCCTGCATTTGGTGCTGTTGAAGGTGTTATGATTTAGGACCAAGAACTCAGTCAGAATTAGGCCAGTTTTATGTCAGGAGGGTCTGACCACTATCTAAAACTCTGGACAAGAGAAACATTTAGAATTTCTGTTCATTAATTGGTTTTAATCTCTTGAATCCAACCCAAGGGTGCTTATAAGAAAGTAACATGTAATTCATCAGCTTTTCTGAGCAAAACCAGATAAATAGAAGTGAATCTCATTATGCAAAAATCTTGAAGGTGAAAGAAATGGGAATTCAAAAAATATTCTCCATATGTAGTGTGGTGACACCTGATGAGAGCTTGATATCAAGGGGAAAAGTGAGATATGCATCTAATTGCAGCATTCTAGCTTCTGCAGTTATTTGGGTGGGTTACCATTTACCAGCTTTGCAGGTCCTCTTTTTCTAACCACCAAATATTATTTTCATTTTAGTGAGGAATGGATTGTAATTTCGAACTTGGTATCTTTATTTCCACCAAAAAAAAAAAAAAAAAGTGTGTACATATAAACTTGTATGGATTTATTGAGAAAACTGCAAAAAATTTTATTAAATGAGTGTGAAATCAGTTTTCATTTTTCAAGGTGACCACTCAGTTGAATACAGGATGTTTCCTTAAAAGATTTTTCTATTTGTTTGGGACACAAATTCTAGGTACTTTTTGCAAATCTGCTTGAAAGAAATTTCAGCCTTTTTTTCACTGGAAAAAAAACCTCTTTAGCATAAGTAATTGCTTTGACCGGTTTGCTTAATTTAGCAATTTGCCTTTGAAAATCAAAACTTTGTACCCAGACTGTTCTAATTTATTCTTCCACTTAACTAAGTCTATTGAACAGTGCCTTGGTACAAGGTTAATTTCAATGACCGGCTTTGTTAATATTGCTTGAGACTTAGCAAAGGCAATGTGAAATACTCCCCACTCTTCGTCTCTTTCTTGGTAATTTAGTGGCTATTGTGCACAAAGACAAGTATATGATCAGTGCTGCTACATTTGCACTCTCTACCTGTAAAGCAAATATTTCTGGCTTCTCTGTGTGAAAAAATGTGCAAATTCATAGCAGACTGCTGTCTTCCAGTAATATTTGCTAATCATAACAATTGTATTTAGCCTGTGTAATCACCCTAATTTGTTCTCTGTGTCATTTTTACCTCTGTTGTGGTCACTCAACCACTATATGCCATTTAATACTGCTGTTCAAGTTAAGTTGTTCAAACTGTGTAATTTCTTTTTTTTTAGCAACTAACTGCTTGTGAAAGGAACACGAACAGTATGAGAAGATTGATTGCAAGTCTTTCTAATAAGGTGGGCTTGCTTATAAAATAACCACAGAATGCAATGAAACTAAAATGTGATCTCTACGACATGAGCATCTCCAGAAGAGGAAAAGAATCCTGTGGAAATATTACTTCTTGAGCTGAGAGGTAAACTTCTCTCTGTACCAAAAAAATTTTTGTGAATTTAATTTATAAGTTTTTTAAGAAAAACCCAACCTACATAAATAAATATCTATCATTAATTGCAATAAAAGAAGGCAAAAACCAGTGAAGTGAAGAATGGACAGAACAGGTTATGAAACAACAGTTCTAAAAATACTTTGCAATGAACAAGTCATTGTTCAAAAAACTGTCAGAGAACTAGATAAAAGTTTCATTATTTGAACCAGCATCAGAAAAGGAATTTTATTAGATCTATACTGCAGGAAAAAATAAGGTGAAGAGCATTGATGCATATCTTTAAAACTAATATTAAATAAATTTTGATTTACTAATTAAGTAATGAGGATCAAAATAGAAAAATAGAAGACAGTGCTTTACCATGTATGTAAGATACTTCTATTAAACGTAGCTATTGTTCATATCTGATTATTCTGTGAGCATTTACAAACCTACTTACTTCCTGTTGGTTATGTGTGTATCTAAGAGCAGAATTTGGTCCAGTGACTTCATTTTCTGTCACATAAAGTAACCAGATTACTTTGATAGGAAAAACCACAGGGGGAAAAATGCATATATCTGTATGAATTAATTTGATTTAACTACTGCAGGATTTGATTTAATGATTAAACACACTCTGTTCTCTGGTAAAAAACAGGTACCAGATGGTATGCATAGCAAAATATGTTTGCTCTATACCTGCAGGTTTTGAAGTAAAATACAACCTTCCTAACATCTGGCATACCACCTCAGGACATCTGAAAGTGCACAAAGTGGACAGATATTATCAGATAACAGAAGGCTATGTTGAGTAGATTTAATCTTAATTTTATACAGATAGTGGCACAAAATAGTTATGAACACAAACACCATACCAAGAAATATCACTTGTATGCAGCATTTTACATCTAATTTGTAGATTGCCAGTTGTGCAATACCAAGTTTCTTAGAATAGCCAGAATTGTCATATATAATTTATTCTGTAGTTTCCATTGCTAAACAGAAAAACGTACAGAGAGTTATCTAAAAATGTGTTGACATGCTTGTATATAAATAATAAATACTTTTGTATTATTTCCTAAGGGAGCTGTCAGAGAAGAACTCCAGCAACCTCTGGTATCTTATCTTTTTCAGCAGCATTGATATACACGACATTGTTGTTCCAGTCAAACACAGGATCTGAATAAGTCCAGAAGCATCAGTAACTTAATAGAGTTATCTTGTGGAACTGTATGGATATATACAGTTCCATTTGAATTACAGAGAGGTTGTGTTCACAGTGCACAATGCACGAGTATGGAATACTGTAGTGACTTTAACAAGGGTAGCCTTCCCCTTGAACTTCAAGCTAGCTCAGGTGTCTCCTCAGAGCACTTCAGAGCGCCGTGAATCTTTTATTTCCAAACTGGTCAGTTCCATGGAATATTGAATGTCTGCTTTAAAGTTCCTAATATACAGAAATTCTATGGCATCTAGAATAATATGTAATTGTGTGATCTTATGAGCTAGCATTTTCCATACCTATAAAGATGTCTGAAATATGTATGTTCCTTTTTTTTTCTTGTGTTAAATTGGCTAAATATTTTCTTTTGAATAAAGAATTTAGAAAAAAATACACTATTCTTGCATTGTACTTGAGCTATTTTATTGGATTGGCAGCCTAAATAATCTGTACCCACAAGTGTGGGAGGAATAAGGAGGCTGACATCCATGCTGGATTGACTCCCCATTTCAAATGAACAGATGAGGAGCCTGAATCTAAGGCTTCAGGGACAAAAGGCAGTAGTAGTTCTGCTGCCATGCTGAACAGCTTGGAGGAGCCAGTGGAACCTCTTCATGCAACTGGTGTTAGATAAGTATTCCAAACACCATTCAGATGCCTGGTGCTCTGCTATAAAAGTGTCTCATGTGTTCCAATGAAAAACGACTGAGATAATGTCAGGCGTTGAAAAGAATATGGCAAAGTTCTGAAGGAAAATCACCAGATTCTGCCATAGCTTAAACTGACAAATACTTAAATGATGGCCCAAATCTGAATACTTTCTTAAAAGGGTATGGTTAAATAATTTTCCATGCTGCAGCCTGTGAGTTTGGACATTTATTTGTCCAGTTTTATTAAGCTTAGTAGTAACTAAAGTCTACAGTGTGTTTTATCTTTCAATTTTGTTCAATGGATTTTTTTCAAATACTATATTTAGAGAAATTGCTTCTTTGCAAAAACATTTTTCCTATGTTCAATCTGAAAACCAAAAGCTTGAAAACAGTCTCATCTTTAGGTGTGCATTTCTCAAAACCCTAAATATTATGTTGAATAGTTGATTTTTCTTCTCCATCAGCAGTATCTGAAATGATATTTGAAGTGAAACAAAACTATATATTGCAGAATGTTCTTTCCTCTTACTTGCATTCTCAGGGAGTGACGCTTCTTGAGAAGTTTAGTCGACAGCACCTGTCTCAGATATTGTACAATATCTGTATTTCTAAGAATGACCATCTGACATTTGCAATAAATAATGTTCCTTTTACAAATGAATCAGAACATTTTAGTTCAGTACAGAATCTAATCAATATAGAAAGAAATGCTGCACTCAGAAATGCTGTTCTGATTCAGACTCTAAATGAAGCAGCAGTCTTCCTTTATAATAATAATAAAAAATGGGTATCAGATATACACTATGTGAACACCTCCAGTCTTTGTGTATTTTCCCAAATCCACTATGCAGAATAGTCTGCAACAGTTATGACATTTTAATGGTAAAAATCAAGGCTGATCCATCTGAAGCCTGGTTCTGCTGAGTGCAGTTATTTACACTGTGGTCTCATTTTAGTTTATTGTAAAAGCAGAGGGAGTCACATGAGCATTTTCTGTCCTTCACCACAGCTGGAAGAATAAGAATGGTCAGCTGCAGTCCATTGTCAATCTGGAAACCTGCCATTCTGCTGAGAAAAGGCTTATGGGTGGTCTAACTTTGCTCTTCCTTGGGGGCAGGTGGACTTATGGGTCAGAACACTGACCTGTTGAATGACAAGCATTGGTTCTCTATGAGCCACTTTAAAGACTTGCTTTAAGACATTGCTTATTCAAGCAAGTCATGTAAATAACTAGCAAAAAAAGGAATGGGTGCATGAAGGCATGGGCAGGTCAGTAGACTGAGTTATTTTGCTCTCTTGACAGTCATTGAAAACTGCGCGAGACACAGAGAGGCAGTCTGACTCCTCTTCAGTGTTCCTCTTTGTATCATGACCCTCAGAAGCAATGTTCTGAGCCTGGGCAGAGTGGAATGCTGATGCCTTGCACCCCTCAAATGCGCTTCTGTTTCTGCTCCCATTTGAAGAACATTAACTCATCTGATATTGCAAGTTGTCCTGTCTCCTCTGAACTGTGGAGAAGACTTGTGACCTTGCGGGTGTGTAGGAGATCTAGTCTGATGACGACATGTGATTGAAGGAGGGCAATCAAAGAGGTAATGGCAACCCTATCTGAAAAATATCTACCTTTCAATTGAGAAAATATTTCTCTGGGGTGGAAATGTTAACTTTAACTGTTGTAACTTGTTCATTGCAATCTTGAATCTGTAGACCAGGATTCATAACATCTGTGTTTTATTGTTAGCTGGACAAAAATACTGCGAGGGTGGTATCATAAATGACTGTCCTGGCATTTTATCTCTGTGTGCATAACTTAATTATTGAGCTAACATGCTCCTAGCAGGCCAAAGAATGAAGGTAAGACAGGCATACTGGGTAGTTTAGGATTGACATATTTTCTGTGGTTAAAAAAAGAGAAATTCATGTTATCTAAATCCATTCTTCTGGACAGAAATAAACTGGTGTGTCTGTGAATTTTAATAATAGATGACACAAGTGCATATTTACTGGGTAATTCCCACCTCATCTATTATCTAAAAGATGCAAAAGTATCCCTAAGTAAGAGTGGCCTGAAGTAGGTCTGGTGAAATTCTGCTTTTTTCTAATAGAAATAGCGAGGCCAAGTGCAGAGGTATGGGTTTAATGGTCTTCAGAAGGAGAGGCATCTGTTTTAAGGCACATTTTCTAATGACTTGGTTTGGAGGATAAATTCTACCACATCGTACTCAAACTAAATGCCACAGCAAATACAAGCAACAGGTTATAGCAGAAGCAGAACTGGAAGAACACCTAGCAATTTATACTCTCACATATGAAGAATGACCTTATCAATAGCTGTGTTTGAATTGAAGATACAGGAAGAGTATACGGATTATTCTGGCTTTATCAGCTTTCCCCCTGTAATTCTAAAAGCTTATCTGAAAATATTTACCCATCTTCCAACAATAAACTAAAATGAGACCAAAATGTAAATAATTTTATTCCAGTTATTCTTTCTATGACAGCACATATATGTAGACATTGAGGTACTTTCCCAGACAGTGTGGGAAATGTAAGTTTTCAAAGAAATGCATCTGTCAATATTCTGAATTTAGCATCTAGACTAAAAACCATAAAAGCAAGCTATTTATAGGGATCTGGAGCTTAAGGAAATCAGCGGTTTGAAACATGGTATGAACACAATGTAAAAATAAAGCAGAAAGTAAATTGTGCTAATGATTCTCATTGAGATCTTAAGAAATTCCAGATTACAAAAATCAGGTTGTGATTTTGTAAAAGGTCAGAAGCAAGGCACAATGGGTTGCATCTCAGCACCAGGCACAGTGGGGGCCTCATCTCAGAGAAGCTCATACAAAGAACAAAGGAAAGAAGACAGTAAATGGGTATTTCTATTATGCGAGCCATATTAACAGATTGCATAAAATCATATAGTCAAAATCTGCCTAATCTTTTAGTAGCTAAAACATGAAGAAATTGAATGCTGATAAAACACAACAAGAGTCTATAGCGAGAAATGTTCTCATTCTTCCTTTCCATAATATTTTAGAGAAAAGAATGAGCAAAAGAGGTATCTTTTTAATAAATTTTTTTAGTGTAAGTTATGATTTAAAAACACTGTTTTAAAATTTAATACTGAAAAATGACTTGACAGGCTAAACTGAATACAGTAAATTAATTAGAAAGCAAAGGGGTAAGGAATACATAGAATCCTGGCTCAGAATAATGGATAGTCCAGGGACAAAAAGAAGATGGTATAAACTCCTTAAAACCCCTGGATTACAGAATAAACTTTTTTTTCCTCTCCTTTAAAATTGCTGATTCACAAAAGGAAGTGCATATTAAACTACTTCTATAGTTTAAAATTATCTTATGTGCTATTTGACAATTTCAACTAGCTCTTGCAATCTGTTTATAAACCGTCCTGACTGAAACAGATGGATGTGTAATTCAAATAATGAGCTGGATCCACTCCCTGTAGCAGTCAATTATGCAGGGGTTCTTTTAGTATAGTATTCAAGAGACTAAGATCTTTCTCTATATATATAGACCACCTGAAATGACCTTGCTTATGCAGTGTCAGAGCCAAAATGGAACAGTAGGATATGTATCTTGCTGCATTTTTAAGAGCTCAAACTGATTGTTTAAGAACTATTAGATATGACATTTGCACTTAAATTGTTCCCAGTACTTAGCACTCTGATCTTTTAATGTGATACTTTCTCTCTAGGTAAACTGCCCAGAGACATCTCATGTCTGAACACTGAATGCCATGTGAGGACTCCTAACAGCATTGTATTTTGCTGAGGAAATGATGACAGTGAGGGAATGCATGCTCATCTCATTAACAATAAGCAATAATCTCTAAATAGTGAGAACTCTTGGACAAGATTTAATTTGCTTCTAGCACTGAAAATGAAATCATCTAAGGACCTGTCAAGTGGTGTGTGTACAATGTTCATCAAAAGTATTACATAGAGACTGCTCTTCCTCTGTGCTTGTCAACATGCACTCTGGACCAGATAATACCATAAAAACCTTTATTGTAAAAGCATTCGACTAAGTGCTGTGGGAATTTTCTTTGATCTGCAGTAGGTACTGTTATGATCCAGTTTTAAGGTTCTTAGAAATGTCTCTGCCTGAATTAAGGTGCAAACGAGACCATATGCCAGCAACAATAGTAAGGGTTTTATTTGATGGTAAATATGAGAGAGAGAAAGAGAAAGAAAGAAAGAAGTAGAAGATAGGTGGGGGGGACAGAAAGAGTGACAGGGACACAATAAGGAAAATATCACCACTCTGTGGATCCCAGCGATGTTCGTTGATCCTCTCCAGCTGCTCTCTTGGTGGTGAAGGTTCACCCAGAAGGAACAGAGTCCCATGGGTGTACATGCTCAGGCTGGGTGGGCATGGCCGCCTGGAGGGGGGGTCAGTCTCTCACAGCAGACTCTGGGTCTGTTGCATCACGTGCAGTCCTGTGGGGCCAAGCCTCTCACTTGAAAGTCCCGTGGATGTGCCCTGTGGGGTTGGGGGTTCCACAGCTGGGCCAGTTTGTGTAATCGGAGGATGGGTGTTTATTGCCTCTCACCAGAGGTTGCACCCAAAACCTCCTCCTTCCCCCTCGGTTGGGGGGAGTCTGTGTAAACCTGGCTTCTGTGAGCTGTGTTCTCCCCCCACCTCAAACTCAGCCGGGGATAGTTGCAGGTGGTGGCTTTGGCCTTTTGTGGATGCAAACCTTTCCCTCAGCCTGAGATGACTGAACAATGTGTTTCCCTTTATCTAATCGACAGTTTGACTTTCAGTTCAAAGTCCCACTCTTCTGGGAGGCTTCTTCGGTTGTAGCTTCTTTATAATGAGCAAAACTTTATATCAATGTTTGAGGCAAGAACTATTTTCAGTCTCTGACAGGTACCAGTGACAAAACTCTAGCAAACTGCATCATAGGATTTGAACACCTCGTTAACAAAGGAAGCGAAGTTGTTGAGATTGGATAGGGGCCTCACTACTGCTTACATACATTAGATTAATCAGGAATTATCATGGAAAAGAGATATGCTGTTTGCCTTTGGCTTGCAAAGCTCCATTGATGGTTCAATTTGTGAGTTTAAGAGGTAAAACCTAGAAAACCTCATAAGGCTGTGCGGTGGGCTGGAACTATACTGCACTCATGGAACAACTTGGCTGCTGCTACAAAGAAAACTTCTTGCCCATTGCAGAGCAGCTCGAAAAGTGAGAAACACAATTATTTCTATTCTGTTTTGTATGACTTGTTGGTATGCAAATATAAACACTAATTGTATGTGGCTGCAGTCAAAATGATGTGAAACTGAAGAATGAGAGAGAGCTGAAATCTGGATCCGCAGTTAAAAACACCCTTGAAGCACAGCTTTTGCAAAGAGGATATAATATGCTAGAATTCATAATCTGATGAGTTTAAGTCCTTAATTTTCTGCATGAAGGGACATAGAAAGTCTGGAATTCCTGTGTTACATGATATCAATGAAATAACTTGTCTGCATAACTTACAGCTTTCAAATAGTTTGCCACATACGAAGTGCTCAAATGTACTGTGTTGATTGAACAAAGATACTGTTATGCTCTGACTTACCATATAAATTCAATTAACAATTGTATTGGTGCACTTTGAAAGTACTATGATTTATTTGTTGCATGTATAAGTGTTCAAAAGAACATTTACAGCAAATGGAAGGAAAAACATTGCAAATAAGACTCAAAGTATTTTTATTCCTCTTTATTTTGGGATGAGAGGCATCACTTTCATTTTTAGCTTACTACAGAACCATTTCTTTACTTTTTTCTTGTTCTCTTAATATCGTTCCATCATTCAGGGTAATTAGCAGTTTTAGAGCATTTTAAGTGTTTCCATTAATTTCAAGTTGCGCTTTACACTTTTTTAAGTGAAACCTGGAATTTGTCAGGACATCAAGAAATTTAAAAACAGTCAATACTTCTCCATTGAAAAAGTGGGTTAAAAAAAGAGGTATTTCTTCATCTGCTGCATTCCTATCCTTTGTTCTTCCCTGTGCCTGGGAAGGGTTGATTCATATCCCAGAATTATCCTGCACTAGAAAGGCTATCCACTGTGAGCATTAAATTCAACCCACATAAAGGAGTTCACTTGAAGGAGATCACTTCATTCCTCCTTACTCTGCAGTCTCTGCTCTGGAGATGGGCCAGAAGTTTAATGTAGGAGAGAAGAGAGAACTGGGGGTATGTGTGGGACTTTAAGAGTGGGGCATAAAAAGGTCAGAGTTTGGAACATCTAATCAGGAGGATACAAATTTTTGCTCCTCTATCGCTTCTGACAGTTTTGACATACTAGTTCAGAAGTACAGATTAGCTAAGCATTCTCTGCTCTTAGTATTTAATACAAGGAGAGGGAAAAACCCAGAGCTCTAAATGTAATGTCCAGCTTGGTTTGCAGTAAACTACACGGACTATGATAATTTATTTCTGCTCTATTTTGTTTCTGACAACCTATTTACTTTTCCTAGAGAAGATAGAGACATAGACTAACAACGTGAACCTTCTATGATCTCTACCAGAAGGAGGAAGTTATCTAGTAGGTACATGAAATAGTCTGAGTGACTATTTATTATGAATGGTCAGTTATAAAAAAATGGTGGGCCTAGAATAACTGTGACCTTTTTCAGTAGCCATGAGGCTGACACTGATTAAATAAGAAGTGACAAAATTAAAATTTTTACCAACATGTTTCTTGAAAAGAAAATGGCGTTTCAGGGGGTGTAGAGTAGTACGTTTGCTCACCATTTCATCACCCTTCAAGCCTGCTTTCATTTTTATACAACATCTGTGCTAAGGGTTTGTAGTTCTTGTATGCTGATGGTGACACTTTCAGGTTTCTTTTAGTTTGGATTGGGTGCAGCTGCTCCCACAGTAAATGACATGAAACTTGATGATGTGCCACACTCCTTTTGCATTTGTACCACATAAATAGAACAACACAGATGGATTTATGCTGCCTTATGATACAGTCTTTTGCCTAACAATAGATTTTTCCTTAGCAGCTGGTAAAGCAGGAGTTTCATTGTCATATCTGCTTATGCTCATTTATGTAAAGTGGCATAACTAAGGTCTGCTGGGGACTGAGCCATCTAAATGCTACTGAATCACATTTCTTGTATGCTCTCTGTGACACCAAATGACAATGTATAGATAACCATCTTGGCAGTATAGGCTGTAAGGCTCCAACACTCCGCCTGTTATTGCCAAAATATGACCAGTATAAGCATAAATAATTAAATGCACCTAGAAAATATATTATTTGGATTTTTTTTTCTCATATAAGCCTATTTTTTTGAAAATTAAAAATAAAAAATCCTTCAGTGATTTTTTTTTTTGGTTTTGTGTAGACTTCTGGGCTTGTCAGATGAACAAATCATTAATACAACCCAGTTCCACCATTGCTTTTGTTTGAGAAAGGAGACAACTCATCTTTTTTATTACTTAAGGCATTGTCATAAAGTAAAAGGAAGTTCTGTTACGGAGTCCATTGAGGTCAGTCATAAAACATTGGTTATTGCTTTCTATTTATTCTTCATTGTTTCATACCTGTGCATTTTTCTGAAATTTACTGTGACTGGGGTGAAATCTTTGGATTAGATTTAGTGCTTTATGGTCACCATATCCTTAATTGACCCCTTCCATTCACAATGCTTGAATTTCCTTTTCAAAGCAAATGACTCTCAAATTCTGCCCTCCATCTAGTTTTATAGCTGTGACTGTCTCTTGGGCATCCCTTAAGAAGTTGCTGGTTTTGTTTTTTCCATACTCTTTCTCTCCATTATAGCTAAGAATTTAATGCCCTCAGGAGAGTATGCTCCCAACACCTCTTTGTCTTCCATGTTATTGTGCTGTTCTCACTTTTAAGTTCGTGCAAACGATATCTAGATGTAAAAAGGAATATTATAAACACATAAAATATTTTCTTTTTTTTTAATAAAAATGTTCTAAAATGTTTATAAAACATTTTAGAACATTTGACTGGAGTTTTCTCTACACTGAAAAAAACCCTTTTATTTAAACAATGAAGTGTAAACTGTTGTGACACACTATTGTTTAACTATTCATCAATGCCTTGGATGAAGGTGCAGATCCCTCCTCAGCAAGTTCACAGGTGACACCAAGCTGGGAGGAGTGGCTGATACCCCAGAGGGCTGTGCAGCCCTGCAGAAGAACCTCTACAGAGTGGAGAGATGGGCAGAGAAGAACTTTCTGAAATTCAGCAAAGGCAAGTGCAGGGTCCTGCACCTGGGGAAGGATAACCCCGTGGACCAGCACAGACTGGCAGCTGACCTACTGGAAAGCATCTCTGTGGAGAAAGACCTGGAGGTCCTGGTGCACAGCAAGCTGTCCATGAGCCAGCAGCGTGCCCTGCTGTACAAGAAGGCCAATGATTAGATTTGCTGCACAAGGAAGAGCATTGCCAGCAGGTTGAGGGAGGTGATCCTGCCCCTGTACTCAGCCCTGGTGAGGCCACATCTGGAATGCTGTGTGCAGTTCTGGACTCCTCAGGATGAGACATGGAACTCCTGGAGCAGGTCCAGTGGAGAGCAGCAAAGATGATTTAGGGACTGGGGCATCTCTCTTACAAGGAAAGGCTGAGGGAGCTGGGCCTGTTCAGTCTCGAGAAGAGGTTGACTGAGATGAGACCTCGTCAGTGTCTATCAGTATCTAAAGGGAGGGTGTCAGGAGGATGGATCCAGGCCCTTCTTGGTGGTACCAAGCAACAGGACAAGAGACAATGGGCAGAAAGTTTTGCATGAATAATAAGAAAAAAGCCTTTATGTGTGTGACTGAGCAGGAACAGGTTGTACAGAGAGGTTGTGGGGTTTCCCTCACTGGAGATATTCAAGAGCCATTTGGAAGCAATCCCATGCAATGTGCTCTAGGATGTTCCTGCTTGAGCAGGGAGGTTGGACCACATGACCCACTGTAGTCGCTTCTAACCTTACCCAGTTTGTGATTCTGTGAAAAAAAGAAAATGCATTCTTCAAGTATGTTTCCCCAAGTTGTGACAGCTATTGAAAATGGAAATGTTCCCCCAGTTCAGTCAGCAAGAACCTTAGAATAGTAAGTGCAACGGTAAAGGAGACACTAACAGAACATATTAAGGGGAAAATTGTTTTAAAATATTTTTTCTTTAAGTTTACTGTTTATTAATATTGACTTCACATCAAAAGCAACATATTTTAAATAATCACATTAGGTAATTGTGCATTTTTCTGTGAAACTTCAGAATTGTTTTTGCTAAGAAACATTTTTTTCCCTAAGTGCAAAACCCCTTAATTTGACAGATTTGTGGAAGCAAAGTTGCTTGGGACTTTGAATACAATCATCTCGGTCTAACCTCTGGTTCAGGACATCTTTAAAGTGCAGACTGCTGGAAGCTGAGATGACACATTGGGAAAGTTTAGCTTTTGTATTCATGCCCTGTACATCTTGTAAAGGTCATGTATTTAGGTTAACAAAGTTTTACTTGGGGCAGTATCTGTATTTACTTTTTTAAGGATTATCCTTACATATATACATATGTACAGATGTATAAGCTGGTTCTGATATCCTATTTTGTGATGCAAACCAATATAAACATTAATGTCCCACAATTTATGATCTCTCTATTCTTGCCATGGCCTTTATCCAAAACTCAGTCACCTGTGCTATAAATTACATGCTACATGAGAAGATTTGCGCTTCTTTCTGTCTCCAGGTCCTTGGTACTAAAGTAATCTTCATGAAATCCTTAAGACTACTCTTCATGTTTCCCTGCTATTTCAGCTTCTTCCTCCAATTTGTGTCTTCTTCTCATTATTCAAAGTCTTGCACTTTCCTGGCTTCAGTCTGTCTTTCAACACTAATCCTTTGGATTCCTTTGCTTTCAACACTCATTTCCATAAATCACTTCACTCTGTATGGTGATCTGCTCCTAGAATTACTTTTGAGCCTGAATATGTTAAGTAACTTATATCTTCCAGATCATGCCTACTACCTTTGATCAAATTTTGGCATTGAAATAAATTTGCGTTATCTTTTGAGGAGAGAAAAGTAGTGAAATGGAGCTCATACAAGGTATGTACCTCAACTTTACACAGTGTAAAGTTGTAACTTTTCAGAAGTCACTTCACAGCCTTGCCTTCTTCTGGGCCATGACTGATTTAAAATAGATATCTCTTACTTTAGAGCATGACACAGCTTTGACAACAGAAGTGAAGTTCATGCTGGCTGAAGGAGCGATGAATATCAAGATGTATCAGAGGAGCAACATGTGCCACATTCTTAAAACTAATCCTTATGGATTATGCTTGGCTCTACCACCAGCCCATCCGGTTTGTGCATGCCCTTTGTTCTTGGAAAATCGCAAGAAGCTGAATCACTCTCATTTCTTTGGTGGAAGGTAAGAAGCCTTCAGCTCTGCTGGTGACACTGGCTAGGTTATTCAACTTCATTTTACCCAGTGATATCAAGCTCAGACAATAGATTGACATTTATATAAGATTCCCTTTGAAGTTCTGTTAATTTCTGGCTCTGCTCATATGAATAAGATAAATTATGAGTACTTATCTTTGTACCATTCAAAATAGACTAGCTAAATGCTAGGTGATTACTGGAAATGATTTTTGTAAAGTTTAACAGCCATTCCAGTTTAACAGTGCTGCAGCTGTCTTGCCAAGAGAAAAGTAACATTTCTTAGACTGGTTTCCTAAAGGCAATTGGTTTATGCCAGCAGAATCTCTATCTACCGAGCCTATTCTTTGCCTAACAGTTTTTTAACCTAAAGAGTGATTTCAAAAAGGATAGGAAAATCCCAGAGACAATTAATGTCCTAGAAGTTCTGAGAAAATTAACAGAGGGAAGACAAAATAAGAACTCCCACTGCCGGACTTACTGTCTATTTAAGAATAACTTCATGGCCAATCAGTGCAAATGCAGCTGGTAACAGGCCACAGCTCACACTGTCTCTTCCCCAGTGGAGGGCTCAAAGGGAGACAGAAGGAACTGTAATCATCATAATAAGGTAAGCAGTCAGAGAGATTGGGATAAAGGTTACAAATCTACAGGAAACCATGCTTTTGCAGCTCTGCTACTCCTGGGGCAAACAGTCTTCCTGCTCTTTAGGGTCTCTTTTTTTTAATAAGAAATGTATTATTTCTCTGAGTGCTTCTATCACAGTTTCTCTCACTATTTTAGGTGTCAAGTCTTAGGTGTCAGTACCTATTTCATTCATCAGAGTTTTCATGCAGGCATTTTAATTCTGACTGATAGCTCTAATATATCTGTAATACAAGTAGAGGAAATATTCTTATGATACCATGGCATAATAATCAGTGGGATCCTGGACTGCAAGCAGCTGCTGTCATGATTCTTAACTGTAAACAAATGGGACTATTTCTTGAGGACACAAGATGGTGTCTTAAGCTATTTTTATTTATTGCTTTAAAATGAATCTTTCAGAAACATCAAGAAGTTTTGCTGTTTAAAGTGAAAACACTGCAGATAATGCAAGAAATGAATGAAAATATAAGTAGCTGAAATAGAGAAGACATACAATCCAGCTTACAAAAGACTAAGACCTAATGGTTATAAATTCATTCACTAGAAAATTTCCTCAAACTAGAGACAAACACAGGAATTAGAGAAATGCAAAAATGATCAGTGGAGCATATACTGCAGAATATAAAATGGAATAGCTGCAATGTGCTAATAGCATTGTTATCAGTAATTATTAAAAATTACAATAATGTAGCAGCAAGGAGTCTTTGCCAGGAGTGGAACCTCAGGCTGACTCATAGGGAATGGAGTCTGTTGCTATCTCAAACCCTTTCAGTGATTTCAGTGGAAGATGAAAATGCAACAGGGATACTGAGAGTTTGCTGAGTAAAAACCCCAGCACAACCCAGCCTTGCCTGAGTAATGTGCAAGGAGAGCCCATGCAGGCAGGTCCCACAGTGCTCATTCATTCTGCGGCACTGCCTCCTGCAGCCAGCACCCCGGCAACTGGGAAACCACAGACCTGGGCTGTCTCCGTGATATTTTAAATCACTTGTGATTTAAAATGAGAAAGGATGAGAAAGATAATTGCAGAGTGCAGCAGTGATTTTGAGAGGATGCATAGCTATTTATTTACTGTTTCTTCACTACATGCACAAGAAAACAAACAGTCATTACCTTTGTCTCAGAACAAGGGAAAATACTGTTAAGTTACACATACTTTCAACTATTGTTTACATGCAATGATAGAAAATATGATTTGAGTCTTAAGATACTTCTTTTAAAATTTCTTTAGGTGTTTTCAGAAGCTTTTAGAGAGGACAAGGGACTCAAATATTTTTGAAGATTAAGTTACAGATATGGATATATGGATAGAATTGGATATATTGGATATATGGCTAGAAAGCAGAATATAGCTTTGAGTAATGGTAGTTACATTTGGCATATCTCTTAGCTTGGTTTGAGTGCATTTCTATAGGTAGCTTATATCACTATGGAAAAATAAGCTAGGCTAAGCAAAACAATTTCCACTTTTAGATATCACGTTCTGCATCAGTTGTAATTAACTTTATTTTCAGAAATACAGAACCATAAAGTATTAGAAAATTTTAGCTGCCAGCAAGACTGCTAGAAGTCAGAGCTGCAGTTGGGAGCATGTTGTGGTCATTGTCATTCATTGTCCAACTGGATCCTGGAGAGAAAGTAAAACCCTAATTTTGTAATTACATACTTAGCAGAGGTTTAGCTTAGTAGCTGTTCAATAAATGGCTGAAAAGAAAATTGTTGTTATAAAAAAGATTTAAACATATATAACAGGTTTTGTGATGATTAGTAAATATGCCTCTCCCCATCTGCTCTGAAGGAATGGTTGGCATGGCATTTTCTGTGCACTTTGCCACACAAACCCACAGGAGCAGCTGAAAGCTGAAAATCTTGGCTCTGCTAGGCAATCCACTGAAATCCATGCGGAGTTGTGGAACGCTTTTTTTTAGCTACCCCAGGCAGCTTGGCCTGGTGTATTGATAGCAGGTGGAAAAATCATTTCTCTTGTCTCATCTCTGAACATGAGAGCCTTGTTCAAGAGGGGGAAAAAATGGTGCCTCACATTTTTATTTTTAAACATTGTATTTAAAAGATTTTAGGACAACAAGCACAGCTTGGATTGGGGTTTCTAGACTATGTGTCAAAATATAGCAAGCTGAAGCCAAAAACATCAGGGCGCTAAGATTTCTGTTTCTGTTCAGCAAGGGCAATCTTTCCACCCACACAATGGAATTTTGTATATTTTTATCAACTTTGCAGCTGCTGTCGTCATGAATATCCCTTCATTGCTGTTCTGAGATGGATTTGCTGATAACCATATTCAAAGAGGAGGGGCAGTGTCAGTCTCATGAGGAGCCTAAGGAGAAAGAAAGGCATGGGCCTCTCCCTCCTTTCACCCACATACTGAATGATTTGGATTTCTTCGTAACTTAACCCAGCAGGGACATAACCACGTACTGGGCTTGGGGCTCAGACTGGCTCCTTTTTATTCTAACACCTGCTCTGCCCAAGAAGATGCTTCTCTTTTCATTATCAGTAGGCAGAGAGATTAAAATGGTATGACAGCTGGATTTATTTATTGGAAGTTTATGAACCAGGTTTTGATTTGAAATAAAAACAAAATCTCAGCCCAAGCTGCTGAGTTTGCCTGATTTTGATTCATATTTGATGGCCTTTTTTCGAATGGTTTATTAAACTATCAAGCCTCTTTTGCTGAGCTTTGCGTTTGTAAACCCACACCTTTGAAAGGAATGAGTGAAGATAAGGAATGTGATGTGTATCTTTCTTAAAGTCTTACAGAATATTGTAGGCAATCCTTAATGTTTGCTTAACTATTAATGAGATGAGAAGTTTCCATATAGAGACAAATAAAGGAATATTGAATGAGAGGTTGAGTAGGTGATCCAGCAACACAATAAAGCAAGTTGGACCCTATTCCATTTTGTGAATTCATGCCATATAGCCCTTAGAATAAATTAACAGATAATAATTAAGAGAGCCTTATCAAATCTATTTTCTCCCTTAGGTAAAAAACATACATGATGGCAATCCAGCTATGAATCAGGGCATCCTATTCAAGCAGTACATTTTCTATTCTAGATAATGAATTAAGATATTATCTCTGTTCTAAAACCAGATCACTGTGTCAGCTTTGCCTTTGTCATTGTGCAGCTCAGCTGTAGCTCTCATGTGTTCAAGCATTTCTCTGTAAGACACAGTTGGAGCTGAGGATCACGTTGACAGAAACATATGCGGAACCGGCAGCCATTAAATCTCTCAGTCAGAGTTTTCTGGCAGACACAGATTAAAGTTGTAGCAGGCTCTCTGTGTTTTTCAGGGAAACAGACTTCCAGTTTCATGTTGGGCTAAGAGCACTGAGTGGCACATGACAGACTGCAAGAAAAAATACTTGTATTTCAAATACTTTTCAAGACATATTTTTATTAACCCAGTTTTTCAGTAGCTGTGGTTTATATTTAGGGAACTAAATCCCTGTATTTAAATGTTCAGTGGAAAACTCTCCTGTGTGCAAAATATTGATTTGTGTGCTAGTTAAAGCTTTCTTAAAACTTTATGTTTATGCTTGCATGTCTCTTTGGTATTCCTGAGAGAAAGACTAGAGTTCCTTTGCGGACTCTGAAAAATCATTAAGTATCACTATGACATAGTGAGTTTTGCTTTAAAAAAGGACTTCACAGGCTTGTCTCGCACTTAAACGGCAGAAATACATTTATGATGAGATCCTGGCCCTATTTGTTTTGGTAGGATGCTTTTTGTCATTGTCAGTAACAGAATGATATCTGATCATGATATCAGGTTATTTATATGGCATAGTGTGTATCTATCAGCCAGCTGAATACTAGCTGAGTACTCTGTGTTAGCTTGTGAACTCTGCTTCTTTGGGGGATAAACCATAGTATCTCTGAAGAGTTGTGCATTACACGATGTAGAAGTACAGATTTACAGAAGTAAGGGTGTTGGGTCAGATTAGGAAGGTGTGTGATTATTATCAGTACACAAGACCAAGTACAGGATGGTACTCTGATGAAAACCCAGGGATCAGCCAGGAATCAGAAAGGCAGAATATCTTTCACAACAGTTCAGCAAGAAGACAATTACACTGCTATTAAGGTTTTTTGGGATGCTGCAGAAGAAGGTCACATTGCTGTCCACTTGCTGTACTTGTCTCTTTGCTCTTATATTTCCTGCAAATATGAAAAGCCATGCAGGTTTGTTTTTAGATATCAGCAGCTGACCAGAACCAGAGCAAATTTTGCTGTGACATTGCATACTAAGGCAGTTTTGGTATTGACTTTAACTGAAACAAGAAGAGGTTGGTAAATGGATGCTCTGGTTGATGGCTGTTGTGCATTCTCAGGCTGATAGTGGGATAACAAAATAACATCTTGAGTGGAAGGGCTTTTTTGTTTCTAAATCAGAAAGGAGAGCTCTTGCTACACATTTATCACCGGGTAGTCTGGTGGTTTTGCCAGTTACAAAGCAGAGCAGACAATGGGTTTTTATTGCTCTGTAGAATATTTAAATGGCTTCCATATTTGATGGGTGACAATGTTCAGAACTGGGCACCCTTCATAAAAAGAAACCCATATGTACTGAGGCAACTGTTTCAAAAAAATGTGGGTTTTTCAGGGGTGGGGCGATACAACTCGTACTACAGACAACAGGTGGTTTTTACCTTCAGGTTTTTCCCTCTCTCCTTTTTTTAGGGAATCTTTAAAAACTTCTACACAATCTCCAAACCAGCTATTCAAAGAGAAAGAACTTTTAACATAATGCCATGTCAGTCATATCAAAACAAAGAGAAGCAAAAGAGGGCTCCAAGCCAAGCAGTTGCTACTGCAGTTGGTACAGCAACTGGATGTTAAGTAGAGAGTGAAGCTAAAAACAAGTTGGGGCTCAACTTTGTTTTTCATGCTTCTTTCAACACAGGTTGACATAAGAAAGTTGTGTTTATCTGGACATAGCTTTAAAATACTAGTAATTATGCCTTTCAGATGTTTATACTGTAAATATATCCAGATTTTTTCTCTGCTTTGTCTTCAATGCAGTTATACTACTTTGTGGCTAGAGATACATGAAAATACTTTGCACATGTCATTTCATTTATACATTTCTTGGAAAGGTGAATATGTATACTCCAATTCTGAAACTCTTTAAACGTTTCCAATATTCTGAAAGTGCTGAAGCTCAGCTGCATTAAATAGAGTATATTTTCCTTTATCTCAGTTGAGGTTGCATATCTCTTTTACTCTCAGTCAAATCTTTGATTTCAACATGGTAAGAGTGTATGCCTATGGCTCTGATTTAGAAACATAGAATGTACATAGTTCTTAATGAAAACTATCACTTTACATCAAAACCTGTCTTTAAATAATACTAATGCTAGTGTTGCTTTATCTGGGTCATTGAGTAAGAAAAGAAATAATAGGTTATGAGTCTGTAATAACTCATGATGTGTGATTCTCCTAAGGTCTGGTGGTTCTGTACACAATAGCTTCCAGAAAATACCATAAAAAATCAGCCCCTCTGTACATAGTTCAGTCATTTCACACCAGGTGCCATACAGGAATAATCAAGGGTTACAGAAAACCCTTGTATAATATAGAAAAAAATAATCTAAGCCCTAAAAAAAGCTTTGTCTAAACTCCTTGTCACATTGCTCAGAACCCAAAGCTAAGTTTTGCATATTGAGCTAAGACAAGCTGCCAGCACCAGTGACACAGTGACTTTTAGATGTGTGTTAGGGTGATGATTGGAAAACACCTAAAACTCTAGTCTTGAAAGAATCTGCGTGTGCATGGATGGCCCCCTAAGCTTGTAGTACATAGCTGCATACACAATGTGCCATTAAAGGATTTGTATGTCAGGAACAAATACTAGCTTTAAAAATTCACTTACTGATGGTAAAGGCATAACCCATTTGGATTAAAAAATAAATGCTTTCTCTTATGACAGATATGCGAAACATATTTTTCCTTGGCTCCAAAGAAGGTTTTTCTGTATGTTGCTAACCATTGATTCACTGAACACTGAATGTTGAATTCATTAGCATGGGCTTATCCACTGGAAATGGGTGAGGAGGAGGAGATATGCTCTCCCTAATAGAATTAGTAACTACACAGTGGCTTTCAACATGAGCTCAGAATATATGATGCTGCTATTTGGCCTAATCTTTTGGGACATGGCAAGTTCCAGGGTATCGATAATTTCAGATTGAATCTAGCTCTTAAATTTGAATTGGTCCCTCCAGCACTGCTGTCAGACTAATAGCATCAATAAGAAAGATCTCTTCCCTTCTTAGATAAGAAACATTCAGGCAGGGCTTTAGCCCATCCCTCAAACACAGCACTGTTACTTTCACAGCATTAACTGCATAATGACTGCAGGTAAAATATACTACAGGCTTTATGCTGGCCATTTCCATTTGATTTTGCAAATCAAATCTGCGTAGTTGGGATCAAACTTCTTGGCTGATTGGATTAAAAGATGAGACATTTGGATGAGGGAAATAGATTATGTACTCTTTCAGATCTGAAAAATGTCTTAACTATTCAATTCCAGTTTTATTCAAGTATGTCTGAAAGTAGGATTTGGCCCACAGTTGCAAGCTTTGATGATTGTTATGTTAGAGGTAAAAACTAGTGCCCTTAAGCATGCAGGATGAGAGCAGTCTGGCTGAGCACAGACAGCCTGGGGCTCAGGGCACACTGTGTGACACAGCCTGGCACCTGGGGTACAGAGGACAGGGATGGTGGGGGAGGCAGGTACTCTGCTGCTTCCTCTGCTCCCAAAGTGTTGCCTCCAGTTGAAGGAACCTCAGCAGACCTACTTGTCCAGCTGACGCAGAGAGCAGAAGGGATTCTCTCTGCTTTTTGCCTAGAGCTCAATCCACCCTGCTCTGACCAGACTCTGACACACAGTCTTGATATTTAATACATAGGGTGAGACTTGCAAGGTTTAGTGCTCCTTATTTACAAACTATCAACAGGGAAACATTCCATCTATCAGATATCTCCTTAGGTGAGGCTAACTGAGACATGCACTGGTAAAGAATATAGTGGCCTTGGTGTTTGCCACTAAAATGTGTGTTTTAGAAGCAGTACTTAGTCTGTAAGTAAATAAAGTAGCAAAATAGTTATGGAAGCGGGTTTTGTTCCAAGGAACACATGCCATGATTGAGAACATGGTAACCATCACATGAAGAGAATTAAGCGTAATAAACCTCCTTTTATGCTTCTATCCCAGCTCCCTCTTTCCCAGCTGTAAACACAACCCTCTATCCCACCCTGCAACCTCCTTCACTGCCCCACAAATGACATACCTTAATCTCTGGTGGCAGTGCTTCCATTTCCTCCTTTCCTTGGCATCTAGAACAGTGAGACAACGTGGTCACTTCACTGGCACACTACAAAGCCAGTACTTTACGCACCCCAGAGGGAAGGAAATTGAATCAGGAGGATATTTATAGATTATTCAGATGGAATGCCTGATTGCTTTGGAAAAACAGCAACTAGGAATTAAACATGAAACAGTTGTACCCTTTTTCCTCTCTTGAAAAAGATCTACACTGCAAAAAGAGGCATTCAAAATTATGGACTGTCAGAATGAAAGTTGCTTACACATTTTTAATTCTGTTCCTCTGTACTTATGCATTATGAAAGCAGAATTCATTCTGAGCCGTTCACACGGCCTGTTCCTATAAAGGTTGTCAGACTAGATGATCAAGATGGGCCCTTCTAGTTTTGTAACCTATGGAGTTCTGATCTAAAATGACATGATCACACACCATTTTCCCCTCAGCCATGCCTACTTCAGTGCACCAGGTAGATCTGTACTGTGGCTGAATTAGTTTGCTGTCTCTAGGATAACTGTTCCATTTGTTGGAGAATTTTTGAGATATATAGGGTGGAATGGGTAGGCTTAAAAAAAGTAAAAAAAATGGACAGTCACTCTAGGGAGCTGGATTCTATCCTTGAGTATGTCACATAGTTTCTGTGGAGTGTAAATTTGGAGTGGCTTTCAACATGCAGTCATTCATTTCTGAAGATGTAAGTTGTGTTGTTGATCATTTAATTGGAAAGGCAGGGCATTTAAAGTTGTAATTAAAAGCAAAACCTGTCTTTTGTACATAGATGCGCAGAATTATAATTTCTTTGCAGAAGGACTTGAAATTGGGAATCCAAATCAGAATTCTGATATTTAGTATCTGACAGCAGAAATACCAGCTTCTATAGGGATAAAAATGAATATGAATAGTATTTGTGAAGAGTTATGAGCATTGGACAAATGAAGGTGAATAACTGGGGGTTCAGAAAAGAGATCAATTGATGTGCCTTAAATAAGAGAGTACCACACAACCCTTTATGAAAATACAGCAGAATAGGAAAGCTAATAATTCTTCTACCACACAAAATGAGAAAATAAATCTAATTTATGAAATATTACTTTATATGAAAATGAGTGTATATGATTTTCAGAAACATTTTAATAATGAACAAATCTAGATAAAGGACAATCCTTGGCTTATTTAAATTGTGAGCTGCTTTCATAAAACCTATATTAGACAGAGATCTTCACTGACCCAATCAATTCCATAGAATACTCTTCATTGTGCTTTAAAATCAATAATAACGAAGTACTACCAGAATAAATTATAAGGGTTAATGTGCACTGTACAAAGTAACATGAAGTACTTTATTCTCAGGATGACTTTTGGGTCTGTCAGTTATACTCCTTATCTGTTATCTGGGAAATGCTGATCAGAAATGCTTCTATGATAATATAGATAAACTATTACAGTTGTATAATTTCCCACCCACTATGAGCATTTCTCTTGACTGTTGAGTAGCTTTGTTGAACTACTGCAGTGTTATGTCGGGAACCTTGGCACAGCCAGATGTGCAACATTCCAGGGAAATAACTGCGGTCTTACAGTACCTGGACACATGTTGCGATCTGTGAAGCCATGGGTAATAGCTCAAAAGAGTGCACACGTGTTCCTTACACAGAAATATTTTTCCAATCCCTGTATTAGATCCATGAATTCTAGTACAAGGACTAAAGTGTATTTCTCTGGGGACTAAGGTCAGTTGCAATAGTGGTTCAAAAAAGGACAGTTTAAAAAAGGAATAAAAAAAAGGTTCAGCTGGCCAATGTACGTTCTCTCTTCTAGATGCAGGGACCTTCTGAGATAGTAGGAAGAATCTGATTCTGCTTAAGATGTAGCTGTATTTTCTAAACTGCAAGAATCACCAAAGAAGGATTTTGGAAGATGTATCTGATTTACCAGTTTACTGCACTACAATGAATTTAGCAGATGTGATACATCAACACAGTATTATGAGCTTAAATTATAGTACCCTTTTTCATCAAGCATCAAATGCAGTGGCATATTGCACAAAGCTCAGTGTGTTCAGTCACTAGGCATTTATGCCTGCTGCCAAAAATAGAATGTCTTTCTGTGATGGGTTAATCCCTCCTTGGCTCTGATCCTGGGTAGATTACTAGTTATAGCATGCTATGAAAGACTGCTGTGTAAGGCAAGTGTTTCACTTAAGTCACTTTGCAACATTCTCTGGACAGTAGAAGTTTCTTGTGCATTTTCTTGCAATGTGGGGAATAGTTTCATTGTCTTTGCTAAAGCACCCAATGTATATTTTGATAATTATTTTTTACTGTGTACTAGAATGTTCTTAATCATAGTACACTTTGAATACTAGGGAAGAAATCAGTCTTTGATTTTGCTTAGGAGTTCTAATCAGTGTGTGTTCATAATTAGAGCACAAAATGTATTTGGTTATTTTGTATCACTTGGGATTTTTTAAATTCTGGGAGTTTAAACTTTAGGACAAGACACTGCAGTCTTCTTTATACTCACCTGAAGGTCAATAAGTATCAGAGCTTGGCAAACAAGAAAGAATATTCCTTAAACACTTCTCTGTAAGGAAAACAAGTTTATTTCAGCTGAAATTATGTCCCCATTTAAGGACCTTTTCAGTAATGTTTAAGGAATTGAGTTTTCCTGAAATGTCTGTGTATAGAAGCCAAGTTATAAACTTTAGAAAGTTTATACTTTTGTGTCAAAACCAGATACATTTAAAGTTCTTGATTTTTAAGATGGGATAAATACTTTTTTTAATCCAGCCAGGTAATTTTAAAATACTCTTGGTGTTCAAATCACTATCCTCATGGCAAGTCAGCAAAACTTTGTTGATTACAAGTTGCCAGAACTTGATACTTAGAGAATGGAAATAGCCCTGTGCAATAACCATGAGTAACCACTGCTCCCAGATACTGTGGGAACTTCATGGGGAAATATTGAGACATTAGCTCAAGAGAAATGAAAGTTTCACCCCAAAGACCTGAGTTACTATGAATAAAAATAATTCTTAAGTATATTAATCTGTTAACATTTGTGGAAAAAAATGGCAGAAACACACTATTTTCTGCAGGAAATATTGAAAAGGAATGGGATATTGAACCAGAAGAGGTTTAGATTATGTGCTAAGAAAATTTTTTTACAGAATAAGTTGCAAAGCAACTGCCCACAGAAGTGGTGGAGTGAGCATCCATGGAAGTGTTTTAAAAACATGTGAATATTTGAGGACATGGTTTAATGGTGAGCATAGTGGTCATACTATTTTGGGAGCTGGACTTGATGATCTTAAAGGTCTTTTCCAGCCTTAACAACTCTATGATTCTGGGAGAGATACAAACAGAAAAATCAAAAAAATAAGGTAAACCAGGGATATTTTTTTTAAATATTGATGAAAAGGATCATTTCTCATAGAAGAGAAGGATCAGCATCAGGGCCACAGTTGTGACTGCTGACATCAGATTTTTCAAGGTCGACTAGAGCATTTGTACTAGAGATATCTGCCAAAATCAACAATACCATATCACACCTGTCAGAAGCTACAAAGTAATTGCCCTTGGGTGAGTCATGTTAACATCCATGTACTCAGCAAACCAAGCAATTATAAACAGGTCTCTGCTCTCCCTGCCAGTCATTATAGTTATTTGTTCAATTTGTTGCTTTGCCTCAGTTCTAGTTAATGTGACTTATGAGCACTTAGTGCATACTGACTGGAAAGACAAAGGAGAAAAGTGACTCTGCTGAGTGTCTGGGCAATTGTCCAAAAATCCTAAATCTATAGTGACAGACAAAATTGGTTCTGACTCACAGGAGAATTCAGGATTATGGGGACTGATGCTGCTAGCTGGAAAGAAAACCACAACAGTGAAATTAAACAAAAAAAATTAAGACTGTAAAGGAACCAAAGTTTATTTTTTCTAGGGCATGACAGTAAATGCTTCTATAGCAGTTTCAGGCAATGCTGACTGTGCTGGTATATTTACATGATGAAAAGCTCACTTTCAGTAATTTCATTTTGTAAAGCCCACTACAATAGGAATTAGAAAAATGAATATTAACTCCATTATATTTTATGGAAAATGAGGCAAATTATGTCCTTATGTACTTGGCTACCTATAAGTTCATCCAGTATTCAGGTGATGACTTAGATTTTCTGAATAGCAGATGTTCAGAAATTGGGAGACAGAAGCTGGCCAAGAAAGCTGCCTTAGTAGCAGTGCAGGTTATAAATTCAGCATGGACAATCTGTTCTCCAAAACAGAGCTAAAGTGATTTAAAAGGTTCGTCAAGGTCACTGAAGAATACTATACAGCAGTGCTCCAAAGCACCAGCTGTCAGGACTGTCAAGACTTGCTAATGAACTGTGCAATCTGCAGAAAATAATACTAATGCTAATTGAAGCCTGAATAACTTGAAATCTAGTAGGTCATGGCTATTGATTTATTTCCTATGATAATATCAGCAGTGCAGCATGGGACAATGCCTAGTTACCTATAGTAGTAGCTAATCCATTGCTGATGCCATTCATACAAATATCTAGCAGGTTTGAAGCCCTCCTCATGAGATGAGGAATTTGGTTGCATATTTTGCAGATGGTGGATCACTTTTTGCTCTTCCACTAAATCCTGAACAGTGTCTTAGATTCAAAGAAGGCATACAAGTGCTCTGAATCCAAGAAGAGTTTGCTGTCACACCTTCTTCTGGGGGGTAGTAAGGGAATAGTCTGAGTTAGAATTCAGAACTCAGCCTAGCTCTGGACTCAGGAATAGTCTAAGTGTACACTTGAGTTTAACAGAATCAACAAGCCCTACTTTTTGGTTCAGGAATCTCTGCACTGTACGGAGTATGCCCTCTTTTGAATCCAGTCACATTTCAAAATTAAGACTTAAATTCTTTCAGGAAAAATATCTCTGTCTAAGCAGCTCTCAAGAGGTTACATGAAACACATAACAAGCACGCTTAATTTCAACACGGTTTTTAGGCTGTGTGTGTCCTGAACATTAAAAAAACATTTATTGAACATCAGTCTGGGACTTGATAGTCCTCAAGTGCAGAGGACCAGGAAGGTTCTCCACAGTAAGTTTTCTTGTTCTTTTAATTGAGTTTTTATACTTTATTTTAGAAATTTAGTAAATAGGGATCACAACATGTGAACGGCGTTTGTGTGAGTATGTAAAAGATCCATAGGAAGGCACTTCGAATTTTTGGGAATGGGGGTCTGTCTCCACCACCCAAAAGGTAGAGCTCCTCAGAGTCACTTATTTAGTTATTACCACTGAAACACATACTTGTCACGTCACCAGACAGACCTCCCTTTGCTACTTGTCTCTGCTTGTACTGTACCACCATAGCAAATGAATCCATTTAGTGACAAGTTAAAATTTTCCAGATTTATGCTGTGTTGGAATAGTCCCCATGGTATCTGTTTGTATATATTTTCCAATTTAGCCTCTTAAGTAAATCCCTGGGTTTTGCATTGCAATTAGTTTCTACTAGCAAGCAATTAAATGCAAAATGGTGTCTGATGAGTGTTCTAGTTGCATTTATGATCTTCAGGTTTCATTTCACACTACAAAGATTGTATGGTTTGCTTGCCAACCAAATCTTGAATTTAAGAGTGGAATTGCTTTAAATGAGTTATGCAGTTTGTTTTCTCAATGTTAGGACAAAACTTTGTTAATGTTTTATAATTGTTTTTATTTTACTCTGACAGTCTCTGAAAGTAGTTATCATAAACTGTTGCTAACAGAAATACAAGAGATATGTCTCACTGACCTATGCCTGATCCTCAATAAAACAAAAATGAGAAGCAGTTCAAATCTCAAGAAGCTTAGGATTTAAACAGGGCAGCTCAAAAGGCACCAACTGACGCAACCGTGGTAAGATTTTTTGTCCTTCCATATTCAGATCCGTATTTTCAAGGAAAGACAAAGCAAGTGACTATTCTCTGATACAAATGGGAGGATTATCTAATTTTTCTCCAAATGGTATTGCTTTTAGTACCCCTTTTAAAGCACTGGCAGAGCTCCTTGATTTTTACAATGCATGGCTGCAAAGAATGCAATGAAAGTTGTCTATTATTCAATTAATTTTTTTGAATAAGCTCAAGGTAATTATATCACATCTGATCTTTTGATATTTGCTTTCCTTAACACACTAGAGAAACACCTTCCTTTCAGCCACCTGAAATCCCAAGGTGGCCATCAGAAATGATTCCACCTCTAATGGTCATTATTGGCCTTTTCCCAAAAGCATGCAGTATGTGGCAAACAGTAGATAACACTGTCAAGACGGCTGCTTCAAAGTCTGGCTTTTTGGTTAAAGTAAGAATGCTGCAGAAATCAGAGATCAGTGTGACTGTGGAGTCTGGACATATAGGTTAAAAGTAGCTGATGCATCAAAAGGGTCAGTTTTCATGTGGGACTTTTACAGTGAAAGGTTGAAACTGTTAACAACTCATGAAGCACGTATTTTTGGAAATTAACCATTTGGAGGCTTGACCCAAATGATCTGAGTCCCTACTGCAGAGGTGGAATATATACAGAAACTATCTAGTGACTAGCGCTCACAAGTTGCTTCCTTAGTTTAAAAATGATTACATGATTATGGATTTTGATTCAAAATGCCTTTAGGTGTTTAATGAAGTGTCAGGTTCTATACGCACTATCTGCTCTATATAGGAAGCAGTCTCAAAAACATCTGAAAGTGAGTGGTAACATACACAAAAAAATTAGCTTAGGAACACAGTAAATATAATAAAATATAATGAATGAATAATGCAATGAATAATTAATCATTAATAATGAAATAGCAATTTTAGCATGACAAGTTTTATTGTGGTGCTGTACATCCTTGGCTATCTTTACTATTTTAAATGTCTTGATAGAATTCATATATCATATAAATCCAGTGCTCTGACAAATTTTATTTTGCTTCCTTTTCTATTAAAAAAAATAAACAAATGTAAACCAGTGATTTTCAGAAGATGCAGCTTCTTCTGCATTTTAAAAATTTGCTATAAAATAGTGGATGCTTAAAAACTGATAAATTATTTTTAGTTCTTAATAATATTAATAATGCTTAATATATATGCATGAAGATTAAAGAAGTAAGGACAATAGATATACTGTCATTTTGTTTTTCTAGGAGAAACAAAATTTTGATAAAGGAAAAGAGGGAAAATAAAGGTAAGAAAATGAGTTGATATAGCTATACATCTCCATTTTGCTGACTGCAATTTCTGACCACATCTTAAAAAAATCATTAAAATACATGTTTATCTTAGCATAAATGTGTAACTCATGTTATCTTAGGTGAAATTTAAGCAGAAATGTAAGTCCTTTATTAAATATGAATGTGATAACTCATTAGCAAAACAAAGCAAATGTTTGATCAAGACTGATCAATGAAAGTTTATGAGGACATCAGTTATTGCTACATCACTTGATGTGTCAGTCATGACTAAAATCTTTGTATTTTCTGTAGTGCTTTCTCTAAGAACAGTTTGTTTTAGGATTATAAGCTCAGTTAAATCTTCATAATGAGAAGCAAAATTACTTGATCGCTCACAAATCACGATTCTCAAAGACTGTATGGCCAAATATAAGCAGGGAAGAAATCCTGTTAAATTGTTGAAGCAAAATCCTAAAGTATGCCTGTGTGGCCTATTTTTCTCACTATTTTGAAAAGAATTTAATGACCCATTAGGTGGCACAGTAGCAGTTCTACCCTACTTCTTGCAAAAGAAAAACACTACAAACATAAGAGGATTATATTATCATCAGGATTCCTTCTGAATTAATAAGCTTAAGAGGGACCTGAATTACAATAGAAGAAGATGAGTTACAGTAGAATATTTTACATGGTACCTTGAGTCTAGTTTGGAATCTCTCCCTGCAGCCAGTTCGGATGATATGGTTTAGAAGACTCCCTTTTGTCACTAAAGCTAATTAGGAAAGGCTCTATTTAGACAAATTTAATACTGCTACTAATGAACAAAGATCAAACTATCTGGCATGCAGCTGCTGCTAAGTATATCTTATTCAGTCAGCATTTATACTCCCCTTGAATTCTGCTGCTATCCAGTGTTGTGTAAGAGTGTATTTTCCCAAAAGTAACTATTTATAGTGACAGTTAATACTAGGGCAAGAAAACAGTATTCAAACAGGCACGTGCTTTGCAGTGGCTGTAGAACATAACTCAGATTTCATGGAGCTCTGCAGGTTGTATTAATGACTTTCCACAGAGCCTTCCTTCCTGATGGAAGAAAGTTCAGAATGGATATACATCCAGCCTGCATGGATGAATGGGGAAGGGATTTTGTGGATAAACAGATGTCCTGTCTTATGTGGGATTTTACGTTTGATCCTTCTAGGCCAATAGACAAGAAATATTGTCTTGGCAGACAAGCAGTTTCCCACTATAGGCAGAAGATACTGAAACCACCTCTTGAATCTCTTATTTCAGCTTGAGCAGAAGAGTCTTAGGATTGCAATATTATTTAGATTATTTTGAAACAGCTTACCTGAAAAAAAAAAAAATGGAGATATCACTTCTCACTTGCAGTATTTTGAAACTTGCAAAACACCGTAAGTGGACATCTGAACAGAAGATTAAACATCTTGGGGCTCTTTAACACATCAGCAGAAACATGTTTTCTTTCACCAAAAATGTGGTAGAGACAAGGATTTTCTTAGTGCTTAATAATTTGTCTCTTGAGTATTAGGATAAAGAAACACTTTGAAAACATTTTGGCAGAGTATAAATAGGAGCTAAAGTGTTACCATTTTAATAAAAAAATTAATTATTAATACTTTAGCCATGATTGAATGGTCACATCAGATCACATTACAGGTCAAGCTTTTGCTTTGCAAGGAATTACTGCATATAATACATGAATGAAATAAACACACAGTATTTTAGATACAACTTCATACTTGGATTTCTAGATATCAATATATATAGCATGTTATGGATGTATTGTATACCTCAAAATTAAAGACAGATGAACTCAGGGCAGAGGGACAGAAGGCAATATTTTAAAAACTAGTGGTCAAATGTGTTTTTCTACAGTATAGTTCAATAGTAATACTCCTAAGCAAAAATACATTTGGTCTTTAGGTTTAGATTTATACTAAAAGTAAAATTTCAAAAATTGTCTACTTAACTCAAGACTCCATATTTCTTTTTTATGCACAATTAACTGAAGAGCTTATGTATTATTGAATTGCAATGAAATTTTAAATTCCATGTAGTTTTTCAAAATATAAGTTACATTTCAAAAATCTATAAAGTCTTTTTGGACATTTTAACCATAGGTGCAGTATTTTGAAAATATCACCCAAAGCGATTTTTTCAGGAGTCCCAGTTCCACAATGACAGAACTTAACTATCAGGTATTTTCATTGTGAGTTATGTGTTCCTAACTATATGAAAAGTCGATGCCCAGTGTATGTAGGTTACTGTTAGTGTCTCTCATCGGGTAGCACATAGTCTGCCTTCTCCTTGTTCACAGAACTGATAATTGTAAGATTTCTACTGCCAATTTGCACAGCAAGAAACTCCTAAACAACTGTAGCAAACTTAATAAATCCTGTTAACTCATCCTCTAAAAACCATCTTCAGCCATGCTTAGAATAGTAAAGAACTAAATAGTATAGTTAGTACAATCATTAGAACTGAGGTGTCCAAACCCCTCAATTTTTCAGGTTTGTCTGGATACTAACAAAGACAAAGATGGAATTAGGTTGGTTGTCACAGCAGACACAATGTAATGGAGACCAATTTTGTAAAGGAAAAAGAAAAAAATATAGCCAGTCCATCTTACTTGGATTTATCAACTTTTCATTTAATGAACACAGATCCTGATGTATTGGGACTGAATTGTGTCAGTTACAGTTATTCCTTGTGTTGTAGAAGAAATACATGTGTATCAGCATCATTAGGCATGAAATTCTGTCTCAAGACTGTGAATCATTCAGTGTTTTGTTGCTTGACCTTGCTTTTCTGCCTGTTTGCATGTCTGAAACTGTGTGTTGATCTTGAGGTTATTTCAGCTGAAGTGAGCTTGCTGGGCTCCCTGTTGAGCAAGGCTGTTAGGCAAGACAGTTGCATGACATTTGGTTTAATTTGTTGACACTAGAAATCCCTGAATTCAGCTCTGATGGAAGACAGATCGTGTAATGCCCCTGTGAAGGACTTGGAACATTCTTCATGTAGGGGCTTCAGACCAGAGAACAGTGCTTTAATACTAGTTTAACAAGAAATGATAGCATTTTGGTAGTCCTTGTTTTAATGGATATCTGAATTTTATCTTGGGGCTTAAAACTTTTTTACACACCCTACAAGCATTTGAAAAAAATTATTACATTTTAAGGTTTTATTTCATTATTCAAAACACAGATTGCAGTAACTTGCACATCTGAAAAAAAGTGCTTATCATGCCTGTCTGCCCAAAAGGCATTGAACAATGTTTGGATTTATTTTTGCATGGCTAGCAGTCATAGAAAAAAATAAAGAAATTAGAGCAGTACTTACTAGACGATGAATACAATATTTCTGTCAGGATCTTATTAAGTAGAAAAGATTAAATAAAGCTTATGGTATCTGAATTTTTTTATTATTAGGGATTCTTAACAATCATCCTCTGCTTTCAATTCAAGAATTAATTCCTCAATCTCTGTTAAAAGTTTAATTTCCAGCAAAAATTATAAGATGCTGCTATTTTCGGTATGCTACTTATGTATCAGTTTCATGAAAATGAAGAAATGCATGCCAGAAAAAAATCCCTGCTACTACCTGTTCTTCAGGTACCCAATTCTCTGAGATGGAAGACAGAGACAGGAGGCAGAACAAAGCCCCCAGAATTGAAGGGGAAATGCTCAGAACCTGCTGGACATGCACAAGCGGGGTCAGATGGAATCCACCCATCAAAGAAGGTGGCATAATTGCTCCCTGAGGCACCCTCCCTCATTTACCTTCAGTCCTGGATAGCTGGGGAAGTCCCAGTTGACTGGATGTTATCAAATGTCCATCTATCTACAAGAAGGCTGGAAGGAGGATATAGGGAACTACAGGCCTGTCAGTCTCAGGGAAGGTCATGAAACAGCTCGAGTGCCAATATGCCACATGTACAGGACAACCAGGGCATCAGGCCCAGCCAGCACGCCTTCAGGAAAGACAGGTCCTGCTGTAACAACCTGATCTCCACCTATGACAAAGAGACCTGCTCAGTGGATGATGGAAGGACTATGGATGTTGCCTTCCTGGGCTTTAGTAAAGCCTTTGACAATGTCTCCCACAGCCTTCTCCTGGAGAAACTGACTGCTTACGGCTTGGATGGGTGCACTCTTGGCTGGGTTAAAAAATGGGTGGCTGGGCCAGAAAATGGTGGTGAATTAAGCTAAGTCAAAATGATCACCTCTCAAAAATGTATTTCCCAAGGGCTCAGTATTGGGGCCAGTCCTGTTTAATATTTTTATCAATTGTCTGGATGAGGGGTTCAAGCACACCCTCAGTCTGTTTGCAGATGACACCAAGTTGGGTAGGAGTGTTGAACTGCTGGAGGGCAGGGAGGCTCTGCAAGCCTATACCTCTGCCAAGGCCAGTGGTATAGGGCTCAACACGGCCAAGTGCCAGGTCCTGCAGTTGGGTCACAAAAACTCCAGGCAAATCTACTGTCTTGGGGTACAGGGCCACAAAGCCCAGTGGAAGAAGAACCTGGAATTGTTGGTTGACAGCCAGCTGAACATGAGCTAGCATGTGCCCAGGTGGCCAAGAAGGCCAATGACATACTGGCTTGCACCAGAAATAGTGTGGGCAGCAGGACTAGGAAGGTGGTTGACCCTCTGTACTCAGCACTGGTGAGGCCACACCTCAAGTTCTGTGTGCAGTTTTGGGCCCCTCACTACAAGAAGGACATTGAGGTGCTGCCGTGGGTCCAGAGAGGGGCAGCAGAGCTGGGGAAGGTCTGGAGCACAGTTCATATAAGAAGCAGCTGAGGGAGCTGGGAGTGTTCAACCTACAGAAAAAGAGGCTCGGGGGGAGCATTATTGCTCTCTACAACTAGCTAAAAAGAGGATGTAAGAGGTGGGGGTCGGTCTCTTCTCCCAAGTAACAAGTGGCAGAATGAGACAAAACAGCCTCAAGTTGTACCAGAGGAGTTTTATGTTGTATATGAGAAAAAACTTCAGGGAAAAGGTGGTCAGGCATTGGAACAGGCTTCCCAGGGAAGTGGTGGGATCATCATTCCTGGAGGTATTTAAAAGACATGAAGACATGTAGATGAGACATGGTTTTGTGGTGAACATAGTGGTGCTAGATTAGCAGTGGCATTTGATGATCTTAGAGGTCTTTTCCAACCTTAACAATTAAATGGTTCTATGTTCTTACAGAAATTCTGGAGTTTCACCCATTCCTGTTTCTGTTTTAAATGTTTGAAGACTCTTAATGATGTTCAATGTGACAAAACATCAGCACTCTCTCATGTGGTCTATACATTCATTGAGACGTAGGTATTAATTAACAAGAAATAATTTTATATTATTTCTGAGGAACTTGCAGGGCATACCCATCTAGACCCCTGGGAAAAATCTAACAGAATGCTACTGGGATTACAAACCCTAAGCAGGTGAGTGCAACAAAAAATCAGGTTAGAGAAGGGAACAGAGACAAATCAGCAACAGAAGTACCAGAATTATGAATTCCTGATCAAGTAAGAGCAGTAGCAACAGATCTCTGCCTTTGTAGGCTGTGCTGTCTAGGTTTCTGCTTTCTGAGTGTCCTATAGCAGAAGAAAATTTGAAGAGAAACAAAGAGGAAAAAAACCCCACTTTTACAGAGGGGATTTGAAACATCATGCTAGCCTATATCAAGAATGAGAACATCAGTGCATTATTTAAAGACTTGTACAGTTAGGGGGTTGTCTTGAATATGCAGTGTCAGGGGTTTATTTGCTTTTTTTTCAACTGCATGATTTTTTCATCTGCTTCTTGCTGGTCCATCCAGGAAAAAAAAAAAAAAAATTGTGTGTCCCAGATCCGCCAGTCCTCAGGGTGACTGTGCTCTTGCAGCCATGTTCGCACAGAGAAGAGATCCTTGAAAACCGCCCACCTTCTGTCCATGCTCTGACAGCCACCCTAATGCAATCAGCCAACTCACATGCACGGGAGAGAGCTTCGGGCTCTGCCCCAGCTACTGGTGCTCAGAGGCCACCATGTACCCTAACCTCAGGTGGCAGAGTCAGGGTAAAAGAGAGAAGACTGAAAATACAAAGAAACAGGGGTGGAAAGCTAAATAACCCTTCCTGTCATCCCTCCAAAAAAGGAAAGCCGTGATAAAAATTAATTAAAATAATGAATGAAAAAGAAAGATGTGAAGGGAGGAAGCTGCCTGGGAAAAATAGGGTTTAGTCTAGTTCTGAATGGCTTATATGTCAAGAGCCTGGGGAAAATAGGGTACAGGGTAGGAAGCCCAGCTCCATTCAGGATACCTGCACTGGACTTCTTTGTGTAGAATATTTGATTATTGCCTTTAAAAATCCTGCCTGGGGTGTTAGATGTCTGGGAGATGCTCAGAAGTTATAAACAGACCACCACTGCAACTTTCTAACACAGGACCTGAAGGAATTGAGAAGAATGACACACAGCCTTCAATGCCCCATGTTTCTTCTCTTAATATGTCCATATGCCTTGGCCGAGGCAACTCAGAGTCACTCATAGCAACACATTTTATTAAGAAGAACTGTCTTTACTGTGAATCTGTTACCTGCTTGTTTCATTAATTTTTCCTTAATGCTTTTAGGGTGATATCCTCATCAAAAATTAAATCCACTGAGCATATACAAACACTTGATGGCAAGCTTAAATATTTTGCAAACCTTACTGGCCTTTGCAGCATAAAAAATATAGAGGAGCAGAACATGTTTTGTTGCAGGGCAGCAGTTGAATGAGAAACAGAAATAGAATGGAATTATTTGAGTCACAACCAAAAGAGTTCCCGCTAGCACCATTGTGTTGATGTGACAGATATTGTCTGAAAACAGACAGGAAGTGATAGGGTGATGCTCAAAATTGATAAGCTTTTCCATAAAAGTCTATCTTTGATCCTAAAATATCACATAGACCAGAAAATCTGCTAACACTCTCTGCAGAATTTTATCTATAGTAATTTCTCACACAAACACTTCATTTGTAAACATTTTAAAACTTCATTTTGTTAATGAGAAAAATGAGCTTGCCTGTCACTACAAAGCTAGTTATGTGAAATGGTGAAATAGTGGGAAAGAGTAAATAATATCTTTGATCCAAAAGCTGCAAAGTTTTGGAGCTGTGGCTTCTTTAGGCATGTAGTAGAAAAGGTTTGTTAGAAAATGTACTTTAAACACTGCATTGTCACAGCTTTCCTTTGAACTCCAGGCTCCAAATCCTCTCCTGGAGTGAAGTTTGTAATTCACTGGGCTTAAGTCACACACTTTGACATGAATTACACTGTTCACTGAACTGGAGTAACTTCATAAATAATCCTTATTCCCTGGACAGTCCAGTCTATTCATCATTCCCTTCGATGTTTCCTCCCATGCAGATTAGCCCACACATGATTAAAAAATCGGAGATGCAACCAATAAATGATTGCTAGGTCTTTGTAAAAGGTGATAAAAGTGCCATTTCTTATGCTACAGACTGGAGAAGTCGAGCTGAATTATACATTACAGACATCTTACCCGTTCTGCAGTGTCTGTGTTGAAGGCCATTATCTTCAGTCCTTCGGGAACTGCAAGGAAGTAAAGACATGGAAGCTTAGAAGAAAAAAGAAGCAAAAAAGAATTTAAACTTTTTTTGGCTAGAAGCAAATTTTAGTTTATTATTCAGCTCAGCTCCACTGTGTTCCACTTTCAGAGTTTCACTAGCTGTTCCACTTAAAAAGCATATGATAGCATGGAAAAGAAAGACTCCTTTAAAGTAGTATTTGTTCAGTGGGACAGGTAAGGTCTCTGGACTTGTGGCTAATATGAAAGAAGATGGATTTGCCAAAATAGCTTAGACAGTTTTCACTTAGATTTGCTTACATCTATGAGACAAATATAGTTAACCAAAGTTTATAGCTCTTTATGTTGACAAGCAGTAGTTATATCTAGACCAGGAGGCTACTTGCTTTTTGACTCATATTTCAACATGAAGTAAATTCAGAACGTACTTCAGATGACTCTTTTTAAGAGCCTACATGTATGAGGGTTTTTCATATATAGAAAGTTTATGGATATTAACTTCCTTCCCATGATACTTAAGGTAGATGTCGTGGCTTTTTTCCCTCTTTCCATGGGGCCTTCATGAGGTCTCATTGACAAGCAGCACTATCTCCCCACAGATTCAGGCTCTAATATGACTTTACCCACTCTTTTAGCAGTCTGTACCATCTACTCATGTACAGTGAATATCTACTTACTGAAATGCCGTCTGTCTGCTGGGCTTCACTGTCACTGTACACACTTTAACAGGGTATGCACTACAAAGAGACATAAACTTTGTTGAGTCTGATAGAATTAGTGTTTAAAAACAAAATAACGGCCCAGTATTAAACATGAGAATTCCAGACAGCTGAGAGAAGCAATAATTGTGATTTTCCTCTTGTAATTGAGAAATTTTTTCAAAGCATCATAGAGGATTTTTCTGTCCATTGATTGCACTATTTTTTTCAGTCTCAGAACAGGAAATTTCAGAAGACAGCTTTGTCAGATGAAAAGCATGTAGTTTTTCTGTTCATGAGTAAAGTCACACACTATCGTGTGTGTGAATATACTTATGACTGTCTTTTCTTGACTGCATAGTAATTGAAAAGGAAACATTATGTAAGTAAGCTAGAGCACAGAGGGTTTTGGTACGGACTAGAAAAAGAATTTACATGTTTGTGTGGCTTGCTTCTGATCCTTTCACATCTGTACTTCTCTACATTCAAAAAGCAACATTTCAAATGAAGAAAGTGCTTATTGCTCAGAACTCCTTTGGTCTAGTAAATAATAGAAACACTTTTTAAAAAAGTGTTCTTGGCTAAACAGCAAATATATCACATCTTTTCTGGAAATGCAGCCTCTTCTTCAGTAGGCAGTTTGCATTTAGATGAGAATAGCTCAGAACTCCGAATCTGTATCATTCCATCAAGCCAAGTTCCTCCCATCAAAACAATGTTTTTCACAACTTTGCAGGGAACAACTTATAAAACTTCCATGTAAATATTAGATATTTAAACTTGTAATTATGCATAAAATAAAAAAACAATGATAAAAGCCTAAACATAAATGACATTTACAACTGAACAGCTTGTATGAGGATAACTTTTGCCACTTCACACTCCAGTGAAATAGTACCTTGATAAAATGGTTCACTGGAAACAGATGAGAGCTGTTGGGATAAAATGCCTGTAGCAACTTTAAGCAACATCCAATATATCTCATCTAAACCTATGCCTGACAGCACAGAAAGTAGAAAGGCTCTCATAGTCTTTTTGTTGCTTATGACAGCACAGGTAGCATATGTTTCTTGATTAACTTTGGTGAGGTGGAAGCTGCTGCAAGCTAAGAATCTGCTATTTATTACAGGCAAGGGAAGGGGCACTTGAAGAAAAAAATACGATAAAATAAGGCAATTTTTTTGTCTCTGACAGAACTTTCTCTAGGGTCCATCCAAAAAACAAATTGAAGAAATGCACATATTGGCATTTCCATTTCTTAAGACCGGTGTTCAGATCTTGAATTTCTACCACAAGTTTATAGGATTAAGTATCAAAGGAAAAAGATATGAGCCCGGAAATAGTCAGTGCCTTATATGGGAAAATACAGGACAAAAACCAGACTTCTGTTACCTCAGGGAATATAATAAAGCTTCTGCTTGATTAAAAACAATGCCCTAGTTTCCTCCCTCTCCCTTTTTATGGAAGATAAATATTTGAGAAAAACAATACTGATGAATGTTTTCAGTCTCAAAGCAGAAAAGAGCACCATCTCAAAAACCTGTCTTCTTTTTATCTGTACCCTAAAATTTTATAAAATTTAGCAGAGATTAATCAAAACCAACCATGAGCAAATCTGAAACAAGTTCAGTCTTGCATCAACTAAAAAATTCATTTATTTTCAGGTATTCAACCCCTTTGACTCACTTGGGTTTCTCTCCATTTCACTGCAGCAGCTGGAAATGTGTCGAGCTCAATTGTAGGCTGACCCTTTGAATGTTAGTTTTTGCTGACATCTTGAAAACACCAGCTCTTATACTTCTTCAAAGGATGAATATATTTTGAACATGCCAAGGAAGAGATTATATAACATCTTGTCTTGACCATAACTGTAGTCTAAAAGTCATCCCTAAAAACAGCTAACTTATCAGGAAGTCAAACCTTTTACTCGAATACCTCATATAAGAAGCCACCTGAGATTTGCACATCAATTACATGTAATTGAAGAAAAAGGGAAGATATTTTGAACTGATCTAAATCACACCATGAATTAGTCTTCCGTATGAGTTTTGCAAAACCACACCTAAACTGTGTGTTCAGCCCTGGGTATTTGTCAATATCCTACAATATACAAGGACAAACTTCCTTTGATGCAAACTTTGTCACCTATTAAATACACACAGAGTATAAATATTTAGGCAAACTCCTGACCTCTTGAAATTAAATGATCCTCTTCTAGTGCATCAGATTTAAAATGATTTTACAAATTGGGATAAGCTCAATTTATCCCAGTTTTTCAGATTAAATATTATTAAAATCCTCCCTTTTTGGAGTCACCTTTCTGAAGCCTTCCTGTTACAATGTCCTTGAGAGTATTATCAACATTTGTTTAGCTTTGGCACATTAGGAAACATTAAAGAAAGAAAAGCAACCAAAAATGGAACTGTGTTTTACTTTGATATTTCCTGATTTCTTTCTTTTTTTTTTTTTTCAGGGTATATATTACATTGGTACACCTATGATTGGATTATTATGGATTAAATTCCTTATCCAGAGGCAATTTTTAACTGTATTCTGCTTTAAATGCAATTAATTGTTTTGGATATAAACTCAATGAATTTAAAAAAATGATACTGCTCAATCTAATTCCAAATGCCTTTTAACATTCAAATATTGTTTACTTTGTTTTTACTTTGAAAAAACTGAAATGAGTGGGTTTTTTTCACTGACATGAAGAAGACTAGGATTGCTCTCCCTATCCCTTTTGCAAACCACTTTTTGGTACAACTATCTTGTAGCTTCAAGACTGGCAAAAGAGTACTAAAGCAGTTTGCAAAATTCAGGACAAAACCAAAACCACTAGACATAAGACAGTTTATGAAACTAGATATCACCATGCATGTATATATGCAACCGTCTTTTCTTACTAGTAGTAAATTCATAGTTTTATTTTAAAAAGCTAAATCCTGAGACACTTGCCTAAGAGAAACAAACATGGCTTCAAAATGGTTATCCAAATCATTCAGATTTTCTACAAGCAAATAAAATAGGTCTTTACAGTGAGAGCAGATCTCCCTACCTAAGAGTAAATGGAAAAATTTTGAGATAGAAAATAGAAAAAGTACAGGTTTGGATTTTTATTTTTCTTTTTGCCTTAATATTTTTCATTTATATAAAATGCTACATGGAGCCTGTTGCATCACCAACAAACAATTTTTTGGAAAAGGATTTTGCACGGATATTTCATAGAATTTGACGCACTTTTAGCTACTCCAGAGATCAGGAACTATTAGGGAAACCCTTTAGTTCAGATGATATTTTCCCAAGAGCTGAAATGAAATAAGTAGCATGGAAGAACTCTTAATCAGTTGCAGGCCATTATATAGAACACTTTATACAGAACTCCCTGCACCTGGGATGGGGCAGCCCTGGATATGCACACAAACTTGGGAATGAGAAGCTGGAAAGCAGCACCACAGGAAGGGCCCTGGGGGTCCTGGTCGATGGCAAGTTGAACATGAGCCAGCAGTGCCCTGGCAGCCAGGATGGCCAGCTGTGTCCTGGGGGGCATCAGGCACAGCATTGCCAGCCAGGCAAGGGAGAGGATTGTCCCTCTCTGCTCTGCACTGGGGCAGCCTCAGTTGTGTGCAGTTTTCCACCACAGTATATAAGAATGTAAAGCTATTAGAAAGTGTCCAAATGAGATAGTGAAGGGCCTTGAGGCAAAGCCATATGAGGAGCAGCTGAGATCACTTGGTCTGTTCAGCCTGGAGGAGACTGAGGGGAGACCTCATTGCAGTTACAGCTTCCAGTGAGGGGAAGAGGAGGAGCAGGCACTGATCTCTTCTCTGTGGTAGCCAGTGACAGGAACTGAGGAAATGAAGTTGTTTCAGGAGGGATTTAACTCAGATGTTATGGAAAGGGTTCTTCACCCAGAGGGTGGTTGGGCACTGGAACAGGCTCCCCAGGGAAGTGGTCACAGCACCAAGCCTGACCAGGTTCAAGAGCCATTTGGACAAAGCTCTCAGGGACAGGGTGTGACTCTTGGGGCATCCTGTTCAGGGCCAGGAGTTGGACTAAATTATCCTTCTGGGTCTCTTCCAAGTCAGATTTTAAAAAATGTAAAATTTAATTCTCTGCTCCCCGGTGTACTTTATTTCTGACATCAGGTGAAAGACCTGCAGCAAAGATGGTCCATGCATCCTATGTGGACTTATGGAAAGACTCTTCACCTCTCTCTGATATTTGATTTCTGATTTCTGTTTGCTGATGATGTAGCATATCTTTTCTTGAATGTTCATCTACATATGTTAGCTAATCCCCTGAACCATAAAAGTATTTTGCACCATATTCCAAAATTTATATGATTCAAAGATTCAGTAATAACCTAAACGTCCTTGAATTTATTAGATTTTTAGTTGTTCTTCTTTAAGATCTTATATGAAAATATTAATTCCTTAAGACAAGGGAGTTTTAAAAAATGGGGTTTATAGTAAAAATAAAATTCACTGTCAAAGAAATTTATCAGAGAGCTCATAAGACAATAGCCAGACAAAAACTTTCAAATATGTTAGACATCTTGTGTTAAAGTTGAAACCCATGAAAATCTAAATGGTTTTGATGAAAACATAGAATAATAATTTCTTTCTAAATGATTATTCCTTCTTAGTGATTTTTAACTTATTTTTCAAACCAGGGCCAGTTAACCAACTTGTATAATTATAAAATCCTTCAGAAAGGCTTTGCAGTACAGCATAGATAACAGACATCTGTAGTTCTTCAGTAAACGTAAGGTTAAATATTTCTACCAATTAATAATTATATTCAAACTTACAAGTAATGTGTCGTCAGTTTTGCATAATTCAATATGAAAAATTCATAATTTTATTAATTTGCTGAGTTGGCAAACTCAGAGGCTCAGAGAGATACATTATTTAAATAATCTTACTTAGACTGGAAAAAAATACTAATTGTTGGTAAGGAGTGGGCATGCAGAGACATGCTTTATCTCCATATGACTTCTGTGTGTCTGTGTGAGTGTATGTATGTGTGTGTGCATGTGGACAGGCACACACCTAACCATACCACAATAATGTGGACCTAGTTAGTCTTATTTATATACTTCTTCAGCTAACTTCCCAAATTAAACTTCATGGAAACACTTTGCTCACACAAAAATTCTTTTTTTTCCCCTGAGAAGGTCCTCACTCTTTAAATTTTTACCAAGAAATGTTAAAGTAAGTAGCTGATAATTTCAGAAAAAAATAGTTCTGGACAGATGACCAAACAAACCAGCTCTCCTTTATGCTGGAGTCATTATAAGCCCACAGATATGTTCTACATGACTCCTAGTAAAAAAATCTTAGGCTGATGCATTGTACAATAGACACCTGAAACAAGTATGTTTTTTTTAATAGACAGTTGGAAAACAAACATGCGCTGTTTAGAAAATTTTTTCCAGTCTTTTTCTGGACAGTGTTTGAGGCTGATGCACTGAAATATTTCTTTGGATTTATTAAAAATTCAATTTTCCATGTGGTTCTGTGTTAGGCTCTATCCTATTGGACATCTGAGGTTTGACTCCTTCTGCCAAAGGAGTCAAAATATCCACCAGTTGGCAGGACTTGGGTTTTTATCCTTTCAACTCAAAATTAGTTATTATTTGTCTCTTCTCATTGTACTGAAAATCTAAGCAAACAAAAGAATGTAGAGGTCCTTTGTCTAGAAGTGTGCTCTGAAAATTTATGAGTTGGTCCCATTTTCTTAATGCAGATGGGAACTACACATTAACAGAGGGAAATAAAGATTAATTTATTCACTTTCACATTACATTTTGCCTTTCAAATGAGGCTAATATGTTTTAATTGGTGAAAAATTAGAGTAAAAAGAATAAATACATAATTGATTTTCTTCATTTACTTACATAATATTTTTTACTCTTAATTATTTCTGGTAATTGTGCAGTTTAATCTAGTAAATTGTTTGTAATCAGATTGAAATCTTTTTACTGGAGTATTCTGTTCTATGGAGGTAAGGTATTATCTTCTTTGTCTAAAATATGTCTGTAACAACAATACTACATACATGAATGGATGTCTGTGAAATATAGTTAGTTTTGAAAGTAAAATTATTTTTCTCCTGTGTCACCCATGAGAATAACATCATTAATGTTGTTAACTACTTTTCTGCATAGACACTAAGATGTCTAAACCTCTCAGTTTAGTCATTGACTTCAACCAAGCTGATTTCTTATGCTTCTCAAGTCTTCACCCTTGCTCTGCTGAGATTATTCCTATGTCTCATGCTTCCCTTGGAACAGTGTTTCATCATGTTCTTTCTCTCTTTTCCTTTAGATTCCCATTCTTGACTCCTTCAATACCTCTTTCTGCTACAACTGACATGCGGCTTTCAAGTTTTCACTTTTGACCAAATCTTTTTTCTCCATGTAATTTTTTTTACTCTCTTACGTAACCTTCCTTGAAGTGAGAAAATTATACAAGAATTGCCTTTTAAACATGAATGAACCAGTATCAACCACTGTGGTGTCCAAAGCAGAGAAGTGAATTGATTTGGGGAAATTAAATATTGATACTGTGCTCTCAGGGCCAGCACAAAACTAGGCAATTTTGCAAATTTTGCATGGCCCTCTGAGAGTTGGTGTGAAAAGATATTAAAGTATAAGTAGGACAAGTGGCTACAAGAGAGAAGTCTGTAGCTGCCACACTAAGATTCTAACCTATGGTGTGCTAGTTTTGGCTGGGATATAGTTAATTTTTTTCACAGTAAGTAGTCATGTTTTGGGTTTGTGTTGGAAACCGTATTGATAAAACAGGGATGTTTTGTTATTGCTCAGCAGGGCTTGCACAGGGCCAAGTCCTTTTCTGCTTATCACCCCACCCCATTCCACCCCACCAGTGAGGGCACTGCAGGTCCCCCAAGGTGCTGGGAGGGGACGCAGCTGAGACAGCTGACCCCAGATGACCAAAGAAATATTCTATACCATACGGCAACATGCTCAATATATAAAGAGCGGTCAAAAAAGAGGAAGGAGAGAAGATTCACAGTGATAGTGTTTGTCTTCCCGAGTCACTTTTACACATTACTGAGTCCTGCTTTCCTGGGGATGGCTGAACACCCGCCTGCCCACAGAAAGTGGTGAATGAATTCTATGGTTCTTTGTTTTCCTTGCACATGCGGCTTCTGCTTTCCCTAATGACCTGTCTTTATCTCAACCCACTAGTTTTCTCATTTTCACTCTTCTGATTCTCTCCTCCATTGTACCACGGAGGGGGAACAAGCATCTGCATGGAGCTCAGTGGCTGGCTGGATTTGAAACATAGCACATGAGTTCTTGTGAAAATTCTTGAACAACTCCATGGAATGTAAAATGGTAAAGAGCACAGGGTCATTTGCACTATATTTACTCAGCCAGAAATACAGACAACTTGATTTTGTTTGAGTATGTGTAATCGCACCTGTATGAAGCAAATGTGAAACTGCTTGGGAATTTTACTTGGAGTTGGTCCGCAACATGAAACAAACCAAAGGAGTTCCCTTCAAAAGCTCCATAAATAACTAAATGGTACAAAATTCTGGGCCACTAGTCAGTCAGAGAAAGTACTTCTAGGGAAAAGCTTTGGGTTTTTTATACATTATAAGGCTGAATGTTAATTTTTATACTAGCAGTTCTTTTCTATTTTGCATTGTGAAATAATAACCTAGAGAATGCAAAGATTTATCAGCTGTGATTTAAGTTGGGCACCAGCTTTTATATCAAAAAAATGAAGAGCCTTTTGCTTTAGTGGTTATTTTTTCACACAAAACAATTGTGGCCCCAATCCCTATTACACATTTGAAGAACACTTAGATCATCTAAATATACCTCTCTACAGAACATTAAAACGTCATCCACCCTGTGTGGGTGTACATGAACACACAGAAAAGGACAGGTCATGAAGCTCTTACAATACAGACACCCTTGTTTGTATTAGGAAGGGACACACTGAAAAGTAGGCCCTGAGCTGATCACTCAAGGTCATAAAGTGGGAACAGTCTTGCCAGTGGTCTGTGATGCTCAGCAACACTGCTTTTCCTAACCTTTATTTTGTGTCAAATTCAGAACCATGTTTTCTACTTACACTAGTGAATTTATCTCGAATTTATTTCCAAAAGAGGGCTGATGTAAAAAACAACTTTGCAATTTGTATATACTAAAAAAATGTTCCTTGGCTTTCTTAAAGAGAGTATAATGAACCCACTTAATCAGCTCATTAATTTAGCATCAGTGTTCACTCAACAATCTCAGAACAGAAAAGTTATCTCCTATTCTTCTTCTGTATTCTTACTTATATTTCCTTCTCTGAGCAAAACTCATTTGCATACTGATATTAAAGAGGAAATAAATTGCAACCATATAAATGACTTTAAATTTAGTTCTGTAGTCTAAAAAAAAGCACTCTGAAGCAAAATCATGATCTCTTAAATGTTTTTCATTTAGAATAAACCGTATTTTTAAGAATACTAAATTTCTGAATTAAAAATTGCTCAAAGCCAAGATAATCTAAAAGAGGAAAAAACCCAACCCAAACCAGAAACTAAAGCTATAAATATGTTTTAAGCCTTATTTTCCCTCATTTAAATCTTCTGTGAAACATAAAACTTCTGAACTTTACTTAAACATCATAAAACTATTTTTCAGTAGTATTTTTAATAATATCAATTCCATATTATCATTCTGCATTAGCCTTCTCTATTCTCTTCAAGCTGATCTCTTTTATTACTAAATATATTTGTTTTTCTAAATACAAAAATTACTTCAGCAAACATATTACTTTATGAAACTAGCTATATTTATTTTCCCTACTTCATCTGCTACCAGTTCTTGAGCCTTTTATTGTTATTTACATTAAAATTAGTATTCTGATGACTTACAAATATGTACTAGAGTATTATCTGTAGCTCTATTTGCAATACACCTTTTAGTTTTCTGTACTTTATAGCTCCTACATCTTTCTCCTTCCCAGACTCTCAATATTTTTTTCATTTTTAAAAGCCTTCTGTTTATTGCTTCCACTAATCTTTAGATCTCTGCTTAACCTCATTGCCTGCTATTGCCCTTTTCTACATTTAGATTTAACCAGCATGTCAGTTACAGTCTCTCCAGAAGGTTTCTTACAAAAAAAAAAAAATTCCACATTTATGTGTGGTACTCCTGGTACCACAGCTTTCCTCAAGTTGTGTGTCCTGAAAAACTTATACTCCTCCTGTTTCTATAAGATATGTCAATAGAAGTGGAGAAAAGATAGGAAGTAAATATTTGTTGTTGTTTTTTTTGAAAAATATTCCTCCCTTAAAAAAAACCACACAAAAATCTCTGTACCTCTAAATTCCCTGTCACCTGTGATAGAGTACGGAAAGAAAGACAAATCAAAAATGGCAAAAGTGTTTAAACCTGACACAAAAAGAAGTGCCTGAAAGAAGTATAAAAGAACTTAGTAATGGCATACAACATGCATCTGAGAGGATAGAAGAAATTATAAATGAATCCTTAAGTTTTTGAATAGGAGTAATTGTGGCTGTTTTTTCAGTGTTGCTTATTGCCAGAGTTAAATTTTTTTGGTAGTTCCAGTGTGTCGCACTTTGTACAGTCTTCATTGCTTTCAGCAAACTCATCTTGGTTATTATTACCTACACTTAACTGCAGGTTTTCCTTTTTGGCAATCTCTAAAAGCAAGCCAAAAGCCGTTGTGGTTTTTGTTGACCTTGAAATATTGAGTCTACAACAAATATTGAAATCATCATTCTAGAGTGTCTCTTTGAATATTGTTCATTAACTTGTGTGGCACATTTTCAGACACAGCCTACCTTTTTAGAACTTGTCTTGACAATTTTTCTCACTGCTGTATCATGTAGTGGTGGCTAAACCTTATTAACCCATACTTCTGCAAAAGTGAATTTTAAAGCCTGGCGTTGTAAACTCCTACTGCCCTGATTTGACCATTTCCTCACTTGAATCACCATGCCTAATTTCAAAATTTTGGCCTTCTTTCTTTAGACATATGCTTTACCTTGCCAGTGGTATTGAAAACCCACATCCTTAATTAACCATCAATAATTTTGTATTGGGTTTGTGTGGCCAGGCTTTTGTTGTGGGGAGGCTACAAGGGTGGTTTCTTTGCTTTGCTGGGAGCATCCCCTATGTTGGACAGAGCCAATGCCAGCCCAAGGTTCCAAGACAGACCTGCCAGTGGCTTAGCTGACCCCATCAGAAATATGACTTCTTTGAGGACATATTTCAGAAGGATAAAAAGTTATTGTGCAGAAGTAATTGTGGCCAGAGAAGACAGGAGTGAGAATATGTGAGAGAAACAACTCTGCAGACAGCAAGGTCAGCGGAGAAGGTGGAGGAGAAGGTGGTTCAGCTGTTGGAGCTGAGATTCCCTTGCAGCCCATGGTGCAGCCCATGGTGAAGCAGGTTATACCCCTGCAGCACATGGGAGTTCATGGAGAAGCAGAGATCCACTTGCAGGAACTCCATGCCAGAGAGGGTGGATTCCTGAAGGAATTCCTCCTGGCAGGACCTGTGGACTTGTGGGGAGAGGAGCCCATGCTGGAGCAGGTTTCCTGGTAGGATTTGAGACTTCATGGGGGACCCATGCTGGGGTAGCCTATTCTTGAAGGACTGCCCCGCCATGGAAATGTACCCGTGCTGGAGAAGTTCATGCAGAACTGCAGCCCATGGGAAGGACTCAGCTGGAGAAGTTTGTGGACAAAAGTCCCCTGTGGGAAACTTTCCTGTCCTTTGCTGCTCACTGAAGCAGGCAAAGGACTCCTCTTCCTTAGGATGAAGCAGCAGAAGAAGCAGCATGCAAAGAACTGACTGTAAGTACCATTCACCATTGCCCTGCAGTGCTGGCAGGCAGGAGGTAGAGAATCGGGAATTAAGTTAGGCTTGGGAAGGAGGAAGGAGTGGGAAAAAAAGTGGTTTTGGATTTATTTCCCATAATCTTGTTCTGATTTTGATTGGTAATAAATTCAACTAATTTCTCTAAGTCTCATATACCCATGATGGTAATTGGTGAGTGATCTCTCCCTGCCCTTATTTCAACTCATGAGCCTTTTGTTATGTTTTCTCTTCCCTGTCCACCTGAGAAGGGGAGATAGAGTAGCTTTAGTGGGAACCTGGCATCCAGCCAGGGTCAACCCACCACAAATATACTCTTTTATTGTAGCTTGAATGTTTTTGAATTAGTACAAAGGAAGAACATTTTCTATTGATGATGCTGGAAGTGGTGCTGTAATATGTCAGTCAGTAGTAAAAATGTTGTATTCAATATAAAATATGGTTCTCAGCTCTCTGGATGTGGAAGCTTCTCAAACAGCCAAATCCATGTGGCTCAACTGAAAAAAGAAGTGGAGATTTACATCTGGAACTGGAGGACATGGGTCAGTTCCTTGGGAGACAGAGGTAGTCCTCTCCCAAAGTGCAGAAGGAGTACTATGAGCAGATGGTGCTAAAGCTGCATTTGGGCAATAAAACATGGAGTTGCATAACTGATCTTTATTCTTATGCTTTAAACAACCATTTCCCCTACCCTTGTGAATCATCCCACTTGAAAGTCTCTTGATCCCCTGTATATCATCAGTGATTTTCTGGCTTGCTTCCCTCAGCCTGCCTCATTTTTTAATTTGCTCAGTACACTTAACTTGAGTTCTTTCGTTAGACAATCAAGAAAAAAAAATCCTTTAGAGGGATTAGTAATAAGTCTTAAGGTTGTGTCAAGCAAGCTTATGGTAAAAGGATTTCTTAAACATACCATGCATTAGTGAAAGTGATTGGCTAAAAAGGTGTGCACTCTTTATCTGTTGCCTGCTTCTCTACTGCCTGCACCTCCTCAGCCAGTAAGCAGAGTTGTTTATCTGCATCTACAGAGTATCCTGTTAAAAATGTGAGAGTTCCAGCTAAGGAACACTAGTGCAATGTTCTTATACCTACTTTTGAGAGGTTTTGTCTTACCAAAGCAGCATGGTCCTACAGGTGCTGTTGCGGCAGTCTTTGTTTATGTCGCTGTACATTTGCTTATTTCTAATCCCTGCTTATAACCCTAAGGTACACCAAAGCTAAGTTTATATACCATGTCAATAACCACATATTCATTTTCAAATGCATTGTGCTTACAACTGATGTCCCTGATTTTTCAAAACATTAAACAATTGTGAAAGACAGTTTTCAATTAAACAGCAAAAATCCAAAGACGCAGAATTAAGGTTCAGTTTCTGACATGTGTAATGAGTCTCCCAGAAAACAACTACTCCACTTCTTGTCTTGAGAGTGTTCATGCCTAGCACAAAGTGCATATCATGATAAATACATCACATCCTTGGATAATTTCTACCTGTCAGCAAGCAGTTCTTGCCAGGGTGCCCAGATACGACTTTTGAAAGGGAAGAATATGTGTTTATGTCTGCCAGATACTCTGACTGGAGGAAGGGACAGATTGACAGCAACAGGGTTGAGATTACTAGCAGCTTGAATAAACAGACTGATGTTTTTCTCTCTCTTCTGCTTTTCACACTGCTGAGGAGAAGCACCAAACATTTTCCAGCTGTGACAATTTGCTATCTTAAGGTACAATGTCTGTTTTGACTTTTTTTTTCATCCAAGATGACTTTATGGACAGTGAGGAGTTTAGAATTAAAACATCTGATCTACAAAGTCAGATAAGTACAAGAAATTAGCAGGATGAAAAAAAGTTTCATTTCCTGCATCAAAATCTTATATCTTCCTTTATTTAAATAACTTCAATTCAATTACTAGGTGAGGATTTTACCATTAGAAAGAAATTATGCTTTCAAAATAAAAGAAACAATGAAAGTAGAGGCACATCCTCAACACAGCTACATATGTTCCTTCCAAGTGATGCCATATATAATTATCAGGTAAGACTGGGCCTCAGTTCTGCTCATCCATATGTAAACAGAACCTTGAGCTTTCAAGTCCCCCCCTAAAACCTTTTAACTACTTAAAGCAGAACTTCAAAGGAGACACTTAGCAGTCAGCAAAGAACTGTGAAACTTGTAATAACTGAAAGTAACATCCATACATTCCTGAAAAAGGATAAAGTTAGTTACAAAGATGGGAAGAAGACAGAAGAGGAAGAAGAACAGGACTGAAGTTTTGAAACAGAAACCAGAGACATAAGAAAGGACATCACAACAGAGTCAGTAAACATAAGCCAGTCCATCTGGACCTATTCTGTTAGGAATTAATCACACAGAATTCTGAAAGGGAGAGGAAGAAAGAGAGAAAGCTAAAAATTCCTGGTTTGGGTTTCTCTTGGGGCCATTATGGACTGAAATTAATTTAGCAGCTGAGACCAAGCAGTGTCCTGACACCTTGACTGTTAAAGACATCTCTTGAATGTGGTCATTTTAGATTTGAGACGTTCCCCGTCAAACACTGCAGCTTTCTACAATGTAACAATTATTTCCTACGAGAACCCTTTTTGTCGTACAATTGATTACCTGCTTTAGGAATAAATCTAGATGTGGAGAAGATGATAGGTAAAAACCATAGTCCAATAGGCCTTTACTGAGTTCTGTAAAGGGAACACAGCAAGCTTTGTAGTAGCATTTTTGCAGTTGTTAGAAGAATTACTTTACGTGGCTGGAGATGAACTGTAGCAACCACTGCAGCAGAAAATTCATCAGCTTTATGTGGTTAGTCACAGTTCTGAATTGCATTGAGCCAAACTTTGTTTTCTTTGTCTGTGAAGGACTTCTTGCTTCCAGAAGAGGAGTTGTATTGAAATAAGACAGGTATCTGAAACAGATGATTGACATTAATTACACTCACTGTCATGGTACTATGTCTGATTCTGGTATGGATTCTAGTCTAAGCCTCAAAATAAATATGAATTTGGATCTAGAGACAGTTTAAAGTCACAGCCTCATCGATGCATAGCAAGAACTGCTGAACAATAGGAGATACTGATTAGGGTAAACAGTTTTGTCCCTTGTGAGACTATAAATAAAAATTGATATGTGGCCTTATGATCAAATGATTTGTTCATCTCTAGTATATTATTTAGATCATTGAGAAATGTGTTACTTTAGTTATTGAGAAATGCAAGGATTTTGTGAGGGGATAGGGAACCTTTTTAAAAGTCCTTAATGTACAGGCTCATGGAAATTGCTTCCCAAGTGGAAATAGTAGCTCTCATTCACAAAAGTAAATGCTGCCACTGCAGTATCTCAGCTGAAATTCTTTCTAGAATGCTTCAGTTCTGGCAAAAAGCCAGGAGTTTCTTGGCTTTTTGTTTTGAGAGCAGAAATGCTTCCATAGTTCTGTTACCCGGCAAGAGATTTCACTCAGACAACAGAAAATGTTGACTTACAAAACAGACTGTCACATCTGCAGTTGTTTTTTAAAAGCTTGTCAGAGATGAGCAACTTCATCTTATTCAGAAAGTCAAAGACTGCAGAGACATTTGGTTGCTGCCAGTTTAAAATATCACCACCGTATACACGTTAGTCTTCTAAACATATATTGCTTTTTGAACTCATTGCTCTGAAAAATCATCTTGCATTCTTTCAATCAGTATCAAAATAGATCACAAGTCTTCCTATGCCATTTTTTTTTTTAAACTATACATTGTAAATCTTAAAGAGATAGATTAGATCCAGGTAATAGCTATTTCAACTGGTCTTCTATTTTTGGTATGCTTCATAGAATATTCCTAAATTGGAAGAAGCTAGCTGCATTGACTCCTGTGATACAGAAGAGGCAGAAAGCAGCTAGGAGGTACCTCAGGAACTATCCTTGTAAATCTAATTGCTTACTTATCTGACAAGTTTTCCATGACTTAAACACAGTAGAATGTTGAAGACTATTTATTTACACCTATATGACTAAATGATCAGAAATGTGGTTCTATGCACGTGGTTTGATGGCAAGCTGTTCACAGTCCTGCTTTGAGAACTGTGTTAGTCTGAACACCCCAAGAAAAATAAATGCAGTAATGAAAAACTGGAAAATCAGGTAAAGAAAAGTGAAAAAATTGACATATATCTTACTTTGCCTCCAACCTATCTAATAACCCCCATCAAGAACAAACAGGAATAAATGCATCCATGCCAAATAAACAACCCCAGGTGTCAGCACTAATGATTTCTCTAGTTACTACAGGGCACCCCATTTATTTAGAGTAAGAGAGGCAATTGGAGAGGTCCAAAGCACTTCTGAGTATTGCCATGTCAGAATTCTCCCAAGAATTTCAATTCCCTCATTAAAGCAATGTCATTACCATGACCCGATTGACATTTCTCTAACAATGCACAGCAGAGAGGATCCTATTATCCAAGCTCACCTCAGCTTTTTCCAGGCCATTAGCTGAGAAAGGCAGTTTTGAAAGCAAACAGAATTCTACAAGAATGCTTAAAGAAAATGAAAACCTGCAAACTATACAGTAATTATTATTACACAGAGTTAGCTTTATGAGGTAATGTGAAAAAGAGCAGCATCAGAGGCTGTTAAAGGTGCAGCACATCTTACTCCTCATTCACTGTATATATATACTTCAGGATCAGAACCAGGGCTGCAGTTTTTATGCTGGGCTTTCTCATGCATATAGATAGCTTCTGGAAGCAATATGAGGCCATCCATGTTTTTTCATGGAAGAATTTTCCATAAATTCTTCCGTAGGGCAAAGCTAGTACATTTACTCAGACTCCTACGTAAATTGTCCCAGGATCCTAATTTGATGTACTCTGGTGGAAAGTGATTAGGGTCAGAGGACTTAAGCTGTATTCTAACACATATTAGATTTAAATAATCCTGTCTCATCTCTTCTGGCTCCTATCCAGATTATTTTAACTTGTTTTGCTGAGTGAGTTGGTTTGTAAGGTTTAACCAAGTTTTAACAGCATCTAGTCACATTTCACTAGCAATTAGATAAGCCCCACCAATCCTGGCTTCAAAGTGCATCAGTGTTCAATTTTTGTAAGGTTTCACAGGAGAATGAATTTCTCAAAGGAAATTAAGGAAGCATGGTTTGCCAGACTAGACATCTCAGGCTTTCAAACTATATATATGTCTGGGTTGTTGCATCTCTTTGTAGAAGCTTGAGATATTGTCTTTTATTTACTGTGCACCAGCTATTAATGGTAGCTAGTGCCAAGTGAGAAACCCTCAAAAAGCTTATTGAAAAAGCCACCACAAGGGCTGCAGTCTGATTTTTAAAAAATTTTTAGCAGCAACCTAACAGGATGTGTCAGGGCTCCTCGTCTAGTCCTTGAGGACTCTCCAGAAAATATGAAGGAAAGGTTTTGCTTCTCTTTCTTTTCCCCTCATTTGTCTTTCCATACGTTGCTCACCTGTTTGAAAACAGTGCATAAATGTAATTTGAGGGAAATTATATGTTAATTATGCTAGAAGAAAATAAACGAGAAGGTATGAACACAAGAACGTATGGACAGACCACACAGGCATAATCTGTTTTAAATTATCAGCTTAGTGTATTAAGCTGATAATCACAAGTAGTCATTCTTGTGACAGTAGACAATTATAATGCAACTTTAAAATTATTTTTTTAAGTTCATCCTAGGCCATTTCACTTGAATGAGTCTGCAAACCATTGAAAATCCTTGTTCGGAAGTTAACAATGAGACAGAAACTTAAGCAGCATTTCATAGGGTTGGTCCTTGACATAGAAGATGGCCTCTGGTTTGGACACTGTATATTCTTATCACCTCCAGGTACTACAAGTAGTTTTACCGAATGTTATTCCAGAGCCCATGGGGAGCAATATTTATTTCTTAATATGGTATTTTATAGAACTAATAACCTTGGAAGAAGGTGAAATGTTTCTTTATTCCAATGGAAAATGGAATGCAAATGTATACAATACAACAGAATTTTTATATCAACATAAGAAAGATCAGACCACATAAAAGACTGAAAAACTGACTGGGCACAAACTGGTGAAAGGCAAACCAGACTGGAATAATGCATTTTCAAGGAGCTGAACTGGCTGCCAAGGTCTCTTACAGCATCATAAGAAGAGGTCAGAGGAAGGCACGTTTTTTGTTGAGTTAAATCCTTAAATACAGCTTCTACTAGTCATGGTGTTAGGTAGGAAAAGAGCAAAATGCAATCTCTGTTGCTGTAAGCATTGAAGACTAAAACAAAGGAGTTCTAGACTCAGCCATTCTGAACAACTCTTTATTTGTTCCACATAGCATGCAATAAATCAAGTTTAAAGATATTCAGATCCATATACATGTTAACACAAATCTCTGGAGTTCAACACCCTGCTTATACTAGTAATTTGTCAGAAACATCTAACTTTATGGCTATTTTCAGTACAAGCTGTTGTCTTGACAAATCAAGATAAGAGATTCAGGACTGTTTCCTTGTAATGCTAACAAGGTTATTTATGTAGAGGAAAAAGAGATATATAAAGAAGGGAAACCTGAGTACCGACTTTGCAAGCAAAGTCGATCCTTCAACTGAGATAGAATATTAAATTGCATTGGGACAACAGGGAATTCATGAGGTTATGCTTCTTTGCATCTGTAAATAAATAGATATTTAAAAAATATGTTTAGTGCTTTTAAAATATGATTTAGCAAAGAAAAAGAGCAGTGTGGTGAGATAAAAAGATGATTTATCCCATGGCCACAGTGCTTCAAATTGACTGGAGAAAGTAATCTAATCAGACTTTATTAAACTGATTCTGCAGTACATCCTCGATGCCTGGAAGCATTGTCTGAGCTGGTCTGCAGTCTAATCCCGCTTTAGGATACTTGCCAACTATTTAGCCTTTTTGAAGTAGAAACACAGACACATACAATTTAATTATTGCAAACTGTTTTAATTAATAAAAAATGTGAACTTTTGATGATGCCTGGCTTCTGAGAGAAGCTACATCCATGACAGAAGTATTTAAATAACTCTGAGCAAGCACATCCATTTTATTCAGAGCAAGCTATAGCAGATATTGTAGGCTCACAAACCAGCCTAAAGAGCTGCTGCCGGGTTATATAATCTTTGAGCAGTCATCCAAGGCATCCCTAAAGGCAAGTGCAGAGGGGAGAAGTGCTAAGGGGTTGGTTTTGCTTCAGCCATTTCCCCCATTGCGTGACAATCACTGCCCTGAGAGCTGGCAATATTGATGGTGGCAGTTCCAGACCCATACTGAAAAGGAAGCTCCATTTGTGTGACAGAGAGTTCCCCACAGATCATCAAAAAAAGCATGCTCAAACAGTCAGGGCAGGATGTTGCTAGTCCTCTCTTGTACATGTAGATATCTAAGTTTCCTTTCCTGATCCTTTGTTTGCCAAGTTAATTCTCAATAAGTTCCAACATTTTGTAATAAAAAGACAACATGGAGAGACCCTATTTTTTTTACAGAGCTGAAGGGCAATTTTCTTCATATATATCAGCTGGTAGGTTGCTATTTTTCACATTTGTGAACAAAACAGTATGGATAACACAGCAGTGTTTTAGTTATTGTACTGCTGAGCAGTGATTACACAGCATCAAGCTCTTCTTGGTGCTGCCAAACAACAGGACAAGAGACAATGGGTAGAAACTGATGCACAGGAAGTTCAACCTGAATGTGAGGAAGAACTTCTTTACTGTGCAGGTGACCGAGCACTGGAACAGATTGTCCAGAGAGGTTGTGGATTCTCCCTCACTGGAGATATTCAAGAACTGTCTGGATCAAACCTGTGCCACATGCTCTGGCATGACCTTGCTTGAGCAGGGAGGTTGGAGCAGATGACCCACTGTGGTCCCTTCCAACCTGACTCATTTTGTGATTCTGTGATTTCTCACCCTCAACCTAACAGCAATTAGGCTGGGGGTACACAAGAAAGCTGCGACAGCTGTCCCCAGTTGACCAAAGGAGCATTCCATGCTGCATGATGTCATGCTCAGTAATAAAAAGCTGGGGAAAGAAGCAGGAAGGGTGGGAGAGATGTTTGGAGTTAGAGCACTGGTCTTCCCAAGTAACTCTTATGCATGATGGAGCCCCTCTTTTTTGGAAATGGCTGAACAGCTGCCTGCCAGTGAATTAATGCCTTACTTTCCTCGCATAAACAGGTTTTGTTTCCCTTTCCATATAAAACTGTCCCTATCTCAACCCCTGGGTGTCCTCGCTTTTCCAATTCTCCCCTCTATCCCGCTGGAGTGAGTGAGCAAGAGACTCTATGCAGCTGAGCTTCTGGCCAGGGTTAACCCACAACACTTGGGCACTGGATCTTTTACTGCTTTACTGAGGATGGTGCAATTGTGATCAGTACTGTCTTCCCTGATACAAGAATAATATAGCACATTTTAAGTTAAAAATCTGAGAAAATCCCAATTTGCTGATCACAACCTTCAAGAAATTAATTCTCTGTTTTGCCTGCAGTAATGCCATTGTGCAATATTGCATGTCCCACTTAATTAATCAGTTCTGTACTCTTTAATCGAGAAACACACATTATTCCTCCTGTTATCTCCCTCAGCTATGTGTTCTCTCACCCCACACTCTGCAACACCATCCGCTGTGTTTCCTACTTGATGAATATTTCTGCAGAAAGTCTGTTTCTTCCTCTCTCTCCTGGTGGATCAATGTGTGTAATTCCTCTGACATGTGGAATTAATATGATATTATATTCTTATATATTCTATACTTCTTATACATCCATCTTCTGCTTGTTCATGACCTTCTGCCCTTCAAGAAACAAGTCTGTCATTCTTGTAGAGATGCCAAAGTCTATCAGGTCTCAAATAATGAGTTCTCATTGCCTTCCTTTCTTACCTCAGTGAGAGAGTCCTTGTTAGATATGATTACGTAGAAACATTGAAGCCTTGATTTTTCAGGGTACATATGATGCAGAGTTCTATGGAACGATTTTCTACATATTACCATCAGCTTTCTGGTAAGACTGTACTGCAGTGCATGAAGACAGCACATAAATACAAAAAACTGACAAAATTCAGAATAACTGGTGGGGTTGGGATCAGCAGCAAAATGTGTGTTCTTTCTTTCCCAATGCCACAATGAAGTATTGAGTACCAGAAAGATTCTACATGATGAGACATGAAAAGCAAAATAAGATGCAAAGTAGGATTCACAGTGTAGCATTAATACTTACAACTCAGATACCTTAAACAATAAAAAAGGCTTTCTGAATTATTTAGTTTTCCTGAATTTTTCTACCCAATTTCACATCTCATTCTTTCTTTGTGATTTCTCTTCATGCCTGTAAGAAAGAATTTCCAGATTTTTCTCTTCCTTTTGTGATGGTGTCTAAATGCTAGTATTCCCCTTACTCTGGCCTTCCTAAGACATATCTCCATTCCTAGCCGTGTATAACTAAATCATCTTCTTTTCTAATATTATTACCATTCCACTTCCCATTCTAGCTTACTTCCCTCACTTTTTTTGTCCACTTCTCATCTCTTTTCATATAGGATGTTCCTTCTATATTCCAATAGTCTTTACAAAGATCTTCATTTACCTAACTGGTTCTTTCTGTTGCTCCAGGAAAAAAACTGAACTTAACATTGCCTTATATTAGTGAAAATCCTGTCTTTAGTCACAGCAGTAGTCTCAGGATAAATGGGTTGCAATACTGTCCCTTGCATGAACCTTACGAGCCATGCAAAAAGAACATGTGTCCGTTCAGAGATGTGATGAGAGTGGAAATCCTACACTGAATCAGCTGGCCTTAATAATTCCCATCTATCCTAATCCTAGTGCTGGCAATACTTGTGTTCCCAGAAGAGTGCAGCATTATGGATTCTCTCAGTCCTCCCACTCACGCACGAAATGCTTTGGAAATGTTTTTCTCTGGAGTTCCAGCAGTTGCAGTGCTCTAGAAGATGAGTCATGGGCAGCAGTGAAGAGAGGACAATAGCAACAATGCATATTTCCCAGTAAATCTTGGAGAAACGCTGGTTTTGGCCTCTAAAATTCTTACCTGGATCCAATTCTATTAAAACCAATTTGGCCAATGACAATGGGTTTTCACCATAGTCAATGATGTCTATCATTTCAGTCGTATCTAATTTGTTTTGAAGAACTGTGCAAACCTTTTTCACTCCATGGGCCTGCAAGACACATGGATTATAAAAGCTTGATCCTGAATGAAGCATCACTGAAGAAAAACTGAAAATAAGCAAAGAATGTCGAGTTTCCCAAACTTTTTGTAATTACTGCCTATTTTATATGCCTTTCAAGAATAAAGCATTAAAAGGCAGGTTTGGGATATTGTCAGTGAGCACTGGGGATTAGCTGCCAGGTTTTAGCTGCTTTCTGACCTTTCAAACTGCAAGCCATGCAAACCCCATATTTCTAACCTGTTTCTTTAAAATTCCTAGGTTTCGTATGTGCAGTGCTGATCCAGTTATTTGTTTGTTTTTCTTGTTTGATGGCCTTGCATTTGGAAGGCTGCCTGAGGAAAGACGCCTAAAGGAAAAGAGGGAAACCAGACAGCTATAAAAATATCTTGCACCCTTTCTGCAGCATAAAATGTATGGGCATGATGGCAACTCTCCCGCCTTTTGTCGCTGGAGCTGTATACAGGAGAGAGACCACATCAGTATTGCCCTGGTGTGATCTTTTGTAAGATGCAGATAGTGCCATGCTGTGATATTTACAGCATTGTGCGCTGTGTTTAGTGGCAGATCTGCTAACAGCAGCAGATCTATTCCTGGCCTTGCAGAGTGGAATTCTGCCTACTCACTCTTTCCTCTCTCTGCATTGTCTTCCTCTTGTCATGTATTTTACATTTAGATTTTTGATGTTAAGTAGAGCCCAGACAAAAAAGAACATTGAGTTTGAATGTTTTCAGATTTCCGAGTATGGGATAGATTTAAATTCCCCCAATAGAAGTAACCCTTCCTTCTGGTTTTGGTGTTGGGTGGTGTCCAGAACCATATGGGACCTAATTTTGAGCTGTATTAGTATGCAGCCAAGAACTCACAGCCAATCTGAAGAAACCTAAAACAAGCTGACAGAAATAGTATGACAAGCAGAAAAATAATGAAATATTTACATCAAAGAGGGTAAAACCCTCTCAAACTCTGATCACTTCGATCTTTCTAGTTTTTACAAGAAAAATTGAACATTAATTCTACTTTCTTTTCCATAGTAACACGTTTCATCTGCTGAAAATTAAGTGTAATTTCTAAGCTAGTTGTCCATCTCTGCAGAAGAGAAAGGGGTGGGCAATTATTTCTGCAAGTCTCAAGCAACTAATTTTTTTAAGTGGAATAAATGGCTCACTGGAGGTTCCTTTCTCTCTCCCTTAACTGCAGCCCAGACATAAGATATTTACATGTCTCAATATTTTTATATAACCCAATGCTCTTAGCCTTTTTGTAACTTTTATATGCAAAAAATATGAATCAGGTTACAATTATGAACCCCACTTTGTAGCTATCCCAAGGGACATGTTTTTTGCATGACTTTACCAGGAGAGGTTAAGGCAGAGATCAATTTTAGATTTTTCTAAATTTATTTGGTTTCTTTAGATTTTTCTTGGTTCCCGTAAAAATAGAGAAAAAATGTTTTCAATCTGTGAATAAATTGGGATTGGCTGAACAGTACTAATTAAAAATGAAAATAGAATGTTAAAATATTTTTAGGCACTGTTTCTACAAGTATCAAAATACCCTCTTTTAAAAAAATCATTGCACCAAGTCTTTTGACACATGTAAACTAAAACTACTGCTTTATTTGTAGAAATGGAAGGGAGAAATTTAAACTAACATGAAGAGAGAAAAATAGAATGCATTCTTCTCTCTCTTACAGCTGTGCTTTCAGCATATTATCATTCTTCTCCCTCACCAGATCAGCAAGTTAACAGATGTTAATCCCCAAAACAGTAATGCCTTTACTCCACCTGTAACACTCACTCAAGGTGCATTTGGGCCTCCCCAGTGAAGAAGAAAGATTGAACCAACACAGCACTTCAAATGTTGGGAAGGGTTGGGCACCTTTTCTCCCAGGATCAAAATCATTTCTAAAATGCCTGTAGTAGGAATCAGTATCCCCATTAGTATTTCAGCACGACTGAAGAATCTAAAGAGCTTAAACAGTAGTTTGCCAAGCAGTCAGCTTTTAGCTATGAAGAGTTTTGGTTACCGAATTCCCCTCTTCCATGAGGCATGAGGATACAACACATTTGTGGTGGCGTAATGTGAGCACTATCTCTCTCTGCATTGCATGGATGGCTGAGCCTATCATCACTCACACAAGAGTCATGCAGCTGGGGGGTAAGGGGGTAACTGAGCCTGTACATTTCAATCCTTGGAGGCATTAGAATGAGAAATGTTTAAGTTCTACAATTCTTCTGAGGACAGGGAAATTTTTTACTTGGGACGTTTAAATCCTCAGACGTTCAGTCTATAATCTATTGTCAGATGGCTTGTCAGTCAATGTTTATGCCCAGTTTCTGATGCAGAAGTGGGAAGCAGACATGTATTTGTCAAAATCTTAAACATGTCTACAGCATCTATGTAATATTAAACATTTGTATAGGTTTTTATGCATTTAGGCCCAGGGTAAGATGCAGTTTGTTTTTGGGTATCTACTCAAATGCATCAAACCCCAAATCCTCTGGACTAACATGACAGCTTAGAAATCACTGCTTCCTTCTTTGCATCAGACCACAGACTGATCTTCAACTTTTCATAGTTTTCTCCTTTGTGATTTGGTTTATCGCTATAAATGAATTCACTCAATCTCCCTGCCACAGCACCGATTCATTGTCTAGCTACACTCAGCACAGTCCATCTCACTATTCCAGTCTTTAGACAACTGTTACCCTCCATCTAAGAAATGATCTCCAAAAGCTGGACATCCCTTCTCCTTGAAACACCTTTCTTTCAGGATGATACAATATTTGAACTGTCTATTTTACAAAATGTCTGTATCATACATCTTTTTACAGCACATAACCCGAAAGTTCAGCAGGCTTGGTATGGTACCATACCATTTCTGGTTCTAGAAATTACACAAGAACAGAAAATTTCCTGAAACACTTTGAATAACCTGCAAGTGATGTTGTCCAGTAGTCAATAACTGCAGTCACATTGTGCTCTGATTGTCTTGAAGATGCTGGAGGCAGAAATAGTGCTGTATGCTTTCAAATGTATGTCTGAACCTTTGCTAATTGCAGAATCTTGACA